>NW_006159991.1:353298-356534 GCF_000334495.1 Tupaia belangeri chinensis | reverse complement strand
CATGTGAGCTGGTTCCTGCCACCTGAGAAATCAGCTGAAAAAGAAAGGAGCGGGCTTTTGAAGCTCCAGGACTGGGAGGAGGAAACTCTGTTAGTTATTTTCTTCCACAGAGGCCTGGGACTCACTAGGTTCTCTGGAGTCTTAGCTGCCTTGTCTGTAAAACGGAGATGATAATAACCTCGGGACCTACTTCACAGGTCGTTACAAGGAAGCACTTTTTTTTTAAAAAAAGAACTTTATTGCTATATAACTTACATATAGAAAAGCATACAAATCTTAAGCACCAGCTCACTGAATTTTTATGTACGTTGTACCCTGGTGTAACTACTATGAAGATCAAGAGTAGATTATTACCAGCCCCCAGCAGGCTCCATGGAGAAGCACGTTTAAAACTAACTTTACTCAGTGGTAATCTACTCTAGCTCAAGGGGGTACAGAGGAGCTTTTTAACATTTGAGGAACAAGAATTGACAAATCAAAAGTACATGGAAAAGATATTTAGTATTTCCACCACGGCTGGGGTGTGGGAATCTCTGGTCTGGAGGCATATGTGAGAACCTGGTCTGTGAACCCTCAGGTTCTCAGAACTTGAGGGGACATTGAAGGGCAGAGTTTAATTTGTTGTGGAGACAATAGCGTTTGGAGCTGTGAATGGCTAAGGCTACGGTTCTTTGCTGGCATGCTGGTTTTCAGGTTAGGGTCCAGTCCACCGAGAGAAGCCTAACAGTTCGAAATCCACACCTTGGGTTCCCTCTTTTCAGTACTCTTCTCTGAATCCAACTCTGGTTTGATGTGTGGGAAAAAAATTGCCCAGACGGATGTTGGATGAATGTTTTCTGGAGAGCCTAACCATGATAGTTACGCATGCAGCTGGTATACTTCACAAACAATAGAAAAGAACGTACAACAAAAAGTGAATTTTTCACTCTGGCCTTCTGACCTCTGGTTCTTCCCCAAGGAAGCCGCTGTTCCTGATGATTTCTGTCATTCTGTTCCAAGTCTTTATGTAGATACCTTCTTTGTATTTATTATTATTTCGAGAGGTTTTTGCCATAGGGCACATGTAGTTGCAGGGAGGGAGATGAAGAACAACAGAGAAGGAAAGTGAGAAATCACTGGGGATGGGAGTGGGGGTGGCCCCTCTGCAATCCCCTCTCCTCTGTGCTCCTCCTGGGATCTTGGGCACACTAGTAGAGGAGCCAGTGTGATTTTCAGGTCACAGGGTCCAGGGATGCAAACTGAGGTCGGCCATGTGGGAGTCCGGCAGGTGATGTAACCACTACACCGTCGGTATATCAGCCCGGTATCTTCATTTTTTAAAGCACAGTGGTAGCCCTCACTATGCTGCCTTGGGCGCAGGCTTTTTCCGAAATGCTAGGGCAGGTAATTCTTCATACCCAGTGTATTGGCTCAGAACGATGGGACTCAGTGACAGCCCTGATGAAACAAGGTAACCTTGTACAACCTGGCCCCTCAGAGGGCCACAGTAGGCCAGGTTCTAGATCCTGACCTACCACTAATAGACTTGGCAACCTTAAAATAATCAGCTAAATTTGGCTGTACTGTCATTACCAGCACCACACCACCTTCTACCCTGGGCGAGCAGAGCCATGCTGAGGGAAATAATCAAAGCCTTGACCATGACTTTGGACCTTCAGTCATTCTCTGGAGTCAGGGGAAATTGGAAGTACCTCTTGGAATTTTTAACTATTCTGTCTAGGAGCTATAAAAAGCGTGCTTGGGTCATTAGCCCACCCTGGGTGTCTGCCTCCAACCCCATTTCCTCAGTCTTCTTTGGAGCTCGATGGGGTGGCCCCAGTGCTGGCCCCTACCCAGGCCCGGGCTGAGGCAGGAGGGCTCCATGGGAGTCTAGGGCTGTGCCCCCAGACCTTGGAGCCTGCAGTGTCTGCCAGGAGATGTCGGAGGAAACGCATTTACCACCTGGGTGACCTTGACTGCAGCCGATTAAAGTTTAATCCGAGGTGTGTGCTCAGCCTTGCCATGTTATTTAAACACATCAAAGGTCATAAAAAAGATTCCAATGGCGTGAGCCGGTCCGACGCGGCCCGCAGGGAGCCAGCATTTCATTCTGGTGGATTTCCAGAGCCAGGATTTGGAGTGAGGGGCGAGGAAGAGGGCATAAAAAAGAAAGAAAGAAAAGGGTTGCTCTCACAACGGAACGCCAGACTTCTGGAAGCGACGGGGGAAACCGAGTCTCGGGTACCGGGAGCAGAGACAGCGCCCTTCCATTCCGATTAACTGGGAAGACATCTAGCGGGAAGAGGTCGCAACTGCAGCGGCGTCCTGCGAGCATCCTCCGCCTCCGCCCACCGCGACCGCGACGCGACCGCGACGCAACCTTTTTTTCGCCCCCGACGCAACCCGGACGGGGTGGGGGGGGGGGGGCGGCAAAGAGAAGCCCAGTTCTCTCTCTGGCCTTTTCTTCAAGCACTCTGCTCTCAAAGATCCCAGGTCCGAGGCCTGGATCCTGGCTGAGGCGCCATTTCCATAGTGAGAGGAAAGGTCCAGCTCTCCCTGGATTTCCTTTCTTCCCGTCCGGGTCCGGGTAGCCGGCTGGCTGACCACACCGGGCTCAGGATCTCGGAATCCCCGTCCAATCCTTCCTGAGACTTGGTATCCCCTACCTGGCGGCACCCTGGATCGCCCCGTTATGTGGGCTCTCCTCGAGGGTCTTGAGTGGCGCAAGAGGCCGACAGGATCGCTGCAAAAGCCAGGTGGGGCTGAAGGCCCACGTGCAATCTTGGCCACTGCCACAGGGAACTCCTGTCCGCCAGGCGCTGTAGGCAAAGCACCGGAGCCCAGCTTCCCAGGGTGCGCAGGGAGGCGGTAGTTTCTCTCCTGTGAGGCTGTGTAGCCAGACCTTGTCCCGGCTGCTTCCTAGCACCCACATTCTAATTTCCATGGAGGACTGGGCTCTCTCACCCCTGTGCAAATGAGCTCCACATATGAAATTCTCTCTCTCTCCTCTTAGCTCTCTCAGCCCTACCAGCACCTCTTAACCTTAAGGCTCAAAGACAGAGGCCACTGTGTGGGCCCCCTTGCAAACCTCGGCGATGCCAATTGCAGTTTTTCTATCGAAAGGCTTCACCTGCTTCAAATGGGACCTGGTTTTCCATCCAGGAGGCCTTCTAGCTGACCATGTTGCCTAGAGCTAAGTTTGTCCCTCTTGCTCCATTTGCTGTGGCATTCTATTACCCTAGAAGAGTGAGAAGAGC
>NW_006159991.1:348423-352695 GCF_000334495.1 Tupaia belangeri chinensis | reverse complement strand
GTGTTAGGATGCTCTCTTCCTGGAAAATGCAGAGGGCCAAGGGACACTGTTCCCAGGGTTCCAGGACGACGTGGAGCCAGACTAAGTCTGAAACAGGGGGCCTGCAGCTCTACCGATTTTCCAGGCCCTGCAGGAGGGGATTCAGAGCTGCAGGGGACAGCGGTAGCTGCTGGGATTTGTCCTCAGTATAAGGACCCTGCCCTGTTTGTGCTTGGTACCAGGAACTAGCTCCGGTCAGGAATTTGGGAAATGACCGTTTTCCTTCTCCTTTTGCCCAAATTACTCCTCCCCCCCCCCATTTACTCTTTCTCCTCCAAGGCCTGGATTCTCCTGATTCAAAGGAAAACTCCAGGAGCCCTCTTCTGTGTTGTGCTTCTCTATTCCCCTACTTTCAAAATGAAAACAAAAACTGAAAGTAATTGGAAATGTTGAATGAAACCATTCACTGAGACAGTAGCCAGCCCTTGTCACACTGAAGTGCCTCTCCAAAAGGGTACGAAGGTGTTCTTCCTGCCTGCCCACCCCCATCACCCATAGGTTAGATGAACCTAATGCCTTTAGATAGGGAGATTCTTCTGGGTTTTATTGACTCAGCTACTTAAGGTTGAAGCAGCAGTGGGTGGATGGAAGGAAGGAGGCCCGAAGCTGGGTTTACTAGATTTACCTTCCTGGAATGAAAAACTGAGACCTGGGTTCTGTCAAATGGTCCACAGTCCACGTCCCATGCTGAGCTCCGCAGGGCTGGTATGTGCTAGCAGCAGAGCTGACCCTCATCCCTCTCAACCCAACAAACACAACCCAAAAAGTCCTTTCCTGGCCCACCTGTCTAGGCCCACACTGGACCCCTGGCTGGATCCTACAACCCTAGCTTAACTCACTCAGCACAGACCATAGGGATGTCTGTTCCTCAGGGTGACAAACGAGTCTGCTTGCTCTGGGTGACATCAAATTACTTTGCACCAGCCAAGGGTCCCATGACCCGACATAACCTCACATTAGATCCTAGAAATGTAAAGAAATATGGCCTTTTTAAAAGTGGCTGAGAGCACATGTAATTGCTAGCAGGTTCGAGGGGTTGTCCCAAGGTAGGTTTCTGATCTATGCCTCTGAAGCTGATAGCAGCCAGGATAGTCACAAGCTTGGGCTCTTAATGGGTAGAAGTTCAAGCCTGCATTTAACTGTGGACCCAAGTCCGGTTCTCAAAGTCCAGACTATTTTTTGTGTAGTTACAGAAATGACAGTCCGGGTGCTCACCAGCTTGGGGCTTGTAGTCAGGCTTCAGCAAAGGACAGGCTTCGCAGAGCATTAATTTCTGCAGAGCTTTAAAAGCATAGGCCTTCCTAGGCTCTGTGCCTTACAGTTTTTGGGGGTTTTTTGCTGGGAATTAAGGTCTTGTTGCTTCTTATTCTTTTTCTCCCATCTCTCCCTTCCTCTTTGTTTCTCTGCTCATCTGTGACCTCTGTCTTTCCCTCTCCCTCTTCTTCCACATTGCATCTTTGCCTCTGTAGTCCCCACCATGCCCCTGACCCAAACCCTTATCCCACTGGTTAAACTCCATCCTAAAACCGTGTGACTTAGGATACAGAACTAGCCCCTGTGCCTGAGGTCTGGGTAGGAGTCACTCTTATTGGTACCCTGCAGGCTGCAGGCAGGGAACTCATGACCAGCATTTCCAGGGTTCTCCCACGTCCAGTTTGAGTTGTTAGAACCTGAGGTAAAAGACATGCACACATTTTCTCTTCTTATTTAATTTATACACTCTTTACGAGTTTGATCAAATAATTCTAATACCATGAGCAAGTTATATGTGTGGTGTAAAGGTGTCCCAGAAATTTAACTCTTCAAAAGAAAAAAAAAAAGAAGAAGGTAATCAAGGAAACATAAATAGTCCAAATGCAAAAATAACCTAACACTTGCCATGGAAAGGACCAGTATTCCCTCGGACAAGTGGGGTTGAAACTTGGCAAGCACCTTGTTGGTACTGCGCCTGTCAGAGTCAATGGTTTCCTGGTTTTGTCTTTTTGCTTTCTAAAGTTGCTGAAGCCTTTAGTTAAATCATTAAATCGCTTCAGAGTTTGCTGGGGGAGGATCATGTCATTGTCAGTTAGACCACTATTTTAAAACAAAAGAAACCACATCATTGTTACTCATTTTTAAAAAATCTCTTACTGCTGGGGAAATTTTTTTTAAATGCATGGAATTGCATTTCTTCTCGAAAACTGTGTTTGCTGTGATGAAATCTTACTTGAATATCAACTCTCCCCTCCTAGCTTGAGCATTACAAACCTCTTTGGTTTCTACTAAGGAAAGAGGTGTGTTGAAATGGAAAATGGTTATTTGCCCACTTATAAATGAATATATACCCCATTTAGGATATAAAAAGGATTGAGGCATGGTTTTCATATCCCTCTAAAATCCTGATACAACAATGAAAATCTTAAAGAATAACTCTCTCATAGAAAACAGTAATACAAATCTCCCTTAAACATAAGGGTTGTTTTTAATAAAGAAGAGCTATCGAATGTAGGCAAGAAGGAACCAAACCCCTTTTCGTACATATTTTCCCCAAATGGACCCTCAAGTTCTTTCTAAGTTGTAATAGAAATAATTCAAGTTTGAGTCTTTTTGCTTAATCCTGAACTATATCCTCAATTCCTGTTTTGGAAGTAGAATGAGGTGATATATGAGATTTACTTTGAAATAATATTTTTAAGAAGAATGGAAGCGGGTGATGAGAGCTGAAATGATAATAAGAGTTGAAGCTAGGACGTGGGTATATTGGGGGTTGTTATACTTTCATGTGCATTCATAAAATTCCATAATAAAAATTTTTCCCCAAAACCTTGTGTTGGGCAAAGGTAGAAAAATTTTCAGTACTCAGGAAAAAAAAAAAAAAAAAAAAGAAGAGGGTCCTTGGGTAGCACCTGGAGTTGCCCATTTAATCTTTGGTTTCCAGGAACAGAAAAAACGACCTTGCTCCCTTTTTATTTCTCCGGAATCAGCCGGCCATCCCCGATGCTTGCTTTCCGGCAAGCTGCCGTTCCCAACCCATAAACTGAGTATCCAAATCCAAGGTTGGGGGCTGATTAATGGAGCTTCCGTACTCAGCTCCCCTCACCAGAGTGTAAATACCCATAAAAACTAATATCAAAAGTTTTTATTGAGCTGCTCCGTTTCCCTGAGCGTTGGGCCGATCGGGGCTGGAGCGATGGGACAAAGGAACAGCCCTTGCTCCCGGAGCGACGCCGGGCGCTCCAGACGAGCTTGGCGAGGGTCTCCAGAGCCAGCCAGAGGTGGTGGGGAAGACGTCTGAATCAGGTAAATGCCAGTCGGGGCTCACCTTCCACAGGGGACAGGTGTATTTACAAAGCCATGGGAGAGAGAGTACTGAGTGATTGGGAGAATCAGAATGGGTAGGAGATGCACCCCGTCCCCCTGAAATATGTCACCAGGCCGGTCCTGCAGGGTGAAATGTTTCTCTTAGAACGATGCCTGTCTTTCGCCACATGACGTTGGATGTACAGTCACTGCGGCTCCAGTGTGTTTGCACTTTTGGTGTGTGAATCTGTGTGTGTATATCAAGCCACACATATCACTATGACTCCAGCATACAAGGTGCCTGTAAACGTCTGATCACACCTCGGTGTGTACTTGAAGAGCTCGGCGTGCCCCTTCCTCTGGGGCTTTGCTGATTTTCCTTCTCTGTTTTGTGCCTTAACAATTGGTCGCCCGGATTAGGGACGTGGGAGACTTTAGGTTTCTGGGGAGATGGACTCCCGCGGGCCCAGGCTGCCTGGCTGCCTGCATTGGTTTTTTCGGCCAGGAATCTGGAGCCCGGCGGGGTCAGACTAACTGCCCAAACCCCCTACTTCCTTCAGCCTTTCCAACGTCTTCAGTTATTTGTTGACTTAAAGAATCCACAGCCCAACGCTGGTTTCCTGTTTTGTTGCGGGCGGGCTGAGCGTCAAGCTGCAATGCGGGGTGGAGGCCGGCTGGTCCGATTCTTTTCGGATAAGTGACAGGGACCGACTGCGTCAGGTACAGAGCCTTCTCGTCCTTTCACGCCGCAGCTGCAGGAAATGACTCGGACCGTCCCGCATTCTCCCAGCGCCCTGAGTGACGGGGAACTCACTCCCTGGGTGGCGGGGACACAGCAGTCCAGCAGGCCGGTGCCCGCGCCTTCTCCTTCCCGCAGAGTTCTCGGAGTTCCCTCTCTTTCTGTCGCATACTCCAGTCCTTTAGGCGAAGCTTGTTTCCAGGTCCGGGGAAGAG
>NW_006159991.1:341880-347610 GCF_000334495.1 Tupaia belangeri chinensis | reverse complement strand
AAGAGCGGGGCGGTGTCACTCCGGCTGGGCTGGGAGCACTCAGCACCCGGGCCATAGCCCCCGCCGGCCGCGGAATCACTCAGGCCTCCAGGAGCCGGATCTCCGAGGGTGGAGCATGCCTCTCACTCCACGTTTGGGTCAATCCTGGGGAGTTCGGGCGCTGTGGGTCCCTGGGGTGTGTGCGTGTGTTGGGGGTGGGGGTCTGCTCTTCATGGGAGCCTGGTGCTTGGCGCTGGTTGGGTAAAGCCAGCGCCTTCCTCTCTGCTCAGGGACCGGAGCACAGCCGAGCAGCTCTGGCACTGAGGTCCTCCGCTTCTGCTTCGGTGGCCCTCCGAGGCGCTGTGCACCGGTGGTTCTGTGGTGCCGGAAAGCGGCAGGCGAGGGGATCCTCCAAAAACTTCATGTGATCCCCACTCCGTGACGGGGTCTTAAAGGCAAAGTGGGATCTCTGGGGGTCTTGGTAGGTTTTATGCTTCCACGTTCATCGTTCTAACATTTGGCCACCACAATGCCAAGTAACTTCCCCCTAGTCCAAAACTATCCCTACCGCCTTGAACCTTTTGTTGCCTCATTATTGCTTCAAATGCAAAAAAATATATATCTAAAAAGAAAGCTGGAGTGAGAGACTCGGGATATGCCATTTCCCTGCCCTCTAACTAGCTTTGGCCCGGATTTCAGGACCTCCCCTTTTCTTTCAGGAAAAAACTACAGCTTCCACCCCGGCAGGCAGTCGGCTAGGTGTGGGGACTCTCCAAGAGCCGGTGGTGAACAGAGTATAGTCTCCCGCTTGCCCCCTTTTCAAATGGTCTGCTTCAAGTGCAGATTTCGAGGTGCTATCCTGTTCAAGTATTGTCTGCCTTGCTCTTTCTGTCTCCTTCCTGGCCAGCCTCAGCCCCTCAGCCATTTTTTCCCTCAGGATCTTTCTTCTTTTGCCATTATCTCCGTGCCCCCAGCCTGCCTGGGATGGGAGAGAGAGGGTTAAGATGTTCTGCAAATGCAGCTCGTAAAGCTGCTTGGATACATTAGAAACACATGAATATCCTGAAATACAAAGTATCTTTAAAACCAAAGGAGGAATGTTTATCCTAGTGCTGGAGAGATGCAGGGAAACAGTGCCAGGGAGGGGTGCTGACAGCCTCCACTGAGTTCAAGTGAGAGCAGGTAAATTTCATTTGCTAATGAAAATCAAACTCGATTATAACCTGGTCTCTCTTTGTCTTTTTCTATTCCAACCCTGGGAACCCAGGGGCCCTTGACCCAGGCTGGAAGGGAGTCCCAACCAGGAAAACCCAACCAAAGTCCCTTTCTTCAGTGGGAGGCTTCAGGGCAGCAGCTGCCTGTAGGGTGCCCTCCCCTGCCCCAGGCGATAAGAAAAGCCTGTGGCCAAGGCATTTAGGAGCAAAAGAAAAGCTCTGGTAACCTGAACAACAGTCATTCTACGCTATTCTCTGTTCCCGCAGCGTCACCCTCTGCTCCTGCCCTCATCTTCTCAGAGCTTGTCCCAGGGAAATCTGGGTACACAAGGCAAAACCTGGAGAGTGACCGCAGCTCTCACCTCTGCCCTGCAGCCCTCTGCTTGGCTGTCTTGCTCAGGGAGCCAAGGCTGCCCTCAGATCCCCGTGGGTGCTCTGGCTTCCCCACCCTAACCACTGAGGAGAAGCCTGAGGATAGAATAGTCACATTGATAGTGCGTCCCTACTAGCCTGCAGGGATTCCTGAGTCTAAAGGACAAGAGAGCAGAGGGACCTCTCAGAAGGTCAGGCTCCAGGAACTGGACAGGCAAGTCATTTTTACCTTTCCATTGGGCAAGAGTAGATGCTGGAAGGCTCTGTGCTTGCTGGCCAGTGCACACTCCAGTCTTCATTGCCTTCCGACCTTTCTTCTTCCACAGCAAGCCAGTTTGGTGGCTGCCCTCTAGGGTAAGAAACCTTCGTGGGAACTATAATGAGTCGTATCTTCTTCGGCAAAAGACAAGGAAGGGGAATTATTCTTGCTTCGAAGAGAGTAGAAATTCTAATAGACATTTAAATGCAAAATGATTCGCTATTTGTGGAGCTCATACTAATTCCACAAACCATCCGCACTGTTTCGTGGCTACAACTCAATATCTAACAGGAAATGCAAACATCTAAAACCAGCAAAGGCTCTCCAGGACGCCATTGACATGCCTGGTAGAAAAATCATACTGTGTATGTGTGTGCGTGAACACGTGTGTGTCCAGATCCAAGACAAGAAATAAGCAGGCTGCCTCCCTCTAAGTAATCGTGTCTTGAGTATTTTCCTAGGAAACTAAGTAAATACTCAGATAATTTGATCCCTAAAGGGAATTATCAATCTCCATAATTCAGGCCCCAAGTTGGGGGGGGAGCAGTGTCCACATTTAGGGAGCAATGCCTAATTTGAGATGCAATCCAAACCTTCCCCCCTGCTATCCCTCCCCGACAAACCTGCTTGTGGCTCCTTAGCAGACAAGATGAAATCTTGCCTCACCATGTTTGGTGAGGAGGGACCGGGTCTCCACTTTGGCAGTCTGTGGAGCTGAGGCCCTTCCTCTGCATCCAGGGCTCCGGGCTTCAGTAAAGTGGGAAGGGGAGGGAAGAATATGGAGCTAGCTTTGCCGGGCTGCGTGAACCAGCAGCTGCACCACGGCCAGAGGTGAGCTGGCATAGGCGACTGCTGGTGGGGTTCCCCGAGCTGTGTTTTCGTTTTCGCGGATCTGGCTGAAAAACAGAAAGGCTTGACGCCCCAGCCAAGAGCAGGGCGGAGGCAGAGAAGAAGAGTCGGTAAACACCGCCCCAGAAACTCCAGGAAGGCAGCAAAAAGTTCTGGGTAGCCAAACAAGAGCTAGAAAGGAGAATTCCAAAGGAAAGGGGAATTAAGAGTGAGGGGAGGTGGGCGCCGGCCTTCTGCAGCTGCCTGGGTCTCCAGGCTTGCACAGTTCTCACGCTGGCTAGACAACAACTTTCAACTTGACCTTGGCCTCCAGCCGTGTCTGACCCGTATGTAAAGCCGCCTGCAAGTCCCCAGGAACTAGGGCCTTGGACCCTACTCTGTCTCTTTGTCACCGTGAGTTTTACAATGCCACTTGGAGGGAGGAGGGGAGGTGGTAAAAGGGCCAGAAAGTAACACAAAAATCAAGTTCCTACAGAGGCTGGTTCCTTAGTCTGCAAATGGCCAGTGGAAGAGAAGGTAAACTGGGGGGCAAATCAATATTTACCCAAAACTGCTAAAAAGTCAAGAGGGAAAGGGCACGCTGGGTGTGTGGGGGGAGGCGGAAGGGGGGCAGTCATAGACGGTTTTATTGGGCGATACTTACATTGGTCAGGGCAAACCCAGGGTCTGGGCAGATAAAAGCCCAAGCCCAGCCACATCGGTCCGACCCTGCAGGAAGCCCAGGGGCCTCGGAGAGCAGAAGAGATAGGTGTGGGTGGGGGTGGTGTACACACTGCCCTGAGTTAAGCTGAGTCTGCAGGCTCTGACAGATGGCAGGTCCAAGTCTGGCTGCTCCCAGTCGACCCAGAGTGGAAGGGAGTTCATTCTGCCCTGCCGTGATGTTCGGGAATCCTCCCACTTTCACTTTGAATCCTTTTCCCTTCTGGGTATCTGACCAGCTCACAGACATGTAATCAGAAATAGAAGTCCATGGCCCCAAAGTGGTAGGACCCCCAGAAACTCTCTCAAAACACGGCAACTTCAAGAATTGTTGCCGCTTGGCTCTTCTAGCACCAACGTCTCAGGGTGCTCCCAGCAAGGGTCACGCTTCCCAGGCACGGAGGAAAGACATCTCAGGCCAGTTCTTGAGCAGGGAAGGACGGAGGACTCTCCACAGGCCAAAGACCCTACTTGAGGGGAAGCCGTAATGTGGTCCTCCCCCAAAAGTCCCTTTCTCCTGTCCCAAAACTGAGTGAATTGGTGGGTTCCCAGGTGCCACAGAGGTCTGGCTCGAGCTCTATGAAGCTGGGGGTGTTAGGCCCCAGAAGGAAGATTCCAGCCCGCCTGCAGCTCAACCGGGGCCTGTTTTCTTTAAGCCCTTTCTAGGGTAAGCTAGCCTGGCTGACTGTGGGAGCACCGGGGAATGGCCACTTGGAGCACTCTCTCTGTCTCAAGACTGAGAATGAAGGGTTGTTACTGGGTCAGAGGGAGGAATTAGGAATGGGCTGTACAACGAAGCATGAACGCGAGTGTGCGCATCAGTGTATACGCTAGTGTGTGCATGTGTCATTGTGGGGTGTGATGAGTTCTTACGAGCCTATGGGCTAAATGCAAGTATATGAAATTATCCACTAACACGGTGGACAGAGAAAGTAAGGGAGCTCGTCAATGCATTTCAGGTTCTGCAGTGGCAGGTCCTGGGACCCAGGAACCAGGCATGTCCGCGGAACCGACATGCAGCAAACGCTCTGCCACTGATCTCCTGCAAAGAGAGCCAAGCCGCGACGCTGTGGGAGCGGGAATAGGGGGGTGGGGGTGGTGTACACACTGCCCTGAGTTAAGCTGAGTCTGCAGGCTCTGACAGATGGCAGGTCCAAGTCTGGCTGCTCCCAGTCGACCCAGAGTGGAAGGGAGTTCATTCTGCCCTGCCGTGATGTTCGGGAATCCTCCCACTTTCACTTTGAATCCTTTTCCCTTCTGGGTATCTGACCAGCTCACAGACATGTAATCAGAAATAGAAGTCCATGGCCCCAAAGTGGTAGGACCCCCAGAAACTCTCTCAAAACACGGCAACTTCAAGAATTGTTGCCGCTTGGCTCTTCTAGCACCAACGTCTCAGGGTGCTCCCAGCAAGGGTCACGCTTCCCAGGCACGGAGGAAAGACATCTCAGGCCAGTTCTTGAGCAGGGAAGGACGGAGGACTCTCCACAGGCCAAAGACCCTACTTGAGGGGAAGCCGTAATGTGGTCCTCCCCCAAAAGTCCCTTTCTCCTGTCCCAAAACTGAGTGAATTGGTGGGTTCCCAGGTGCCACAGAGGTCTGGCTCGAGCTCTATGAAGCTGGGGGTGTTAGGCCCCAGAAGGAAGATTCCAGCCCGCCTGCAGCTCAACCGGGGCCTGTTTTCTTTAAGCCCTTTCTAGGGTAAGCTAGCCTGGCTGACTGTGGGAGCACCGGGGAATGGCCACTTGGAGCACTCTCTCTGTCTCAAGACTGAGAATGAAGGGTTGTTACTGGGTCAGAGGGAGGAATTAGGAATGGGCTGTACAACGAAGCATGAACGCGAGTGTGCGCATCAGTGTATACGCTAGTGTGTGCATGTGTCATTGTGGGGTGTGATGAGTTCTTACGAGCCTATGGGCTAAATGCAAGTATATGAAATTATCCACTAACACGGTGGACAGAGAAAGTAAGGGAGCTCGTCAATGCATTTCAGGTTCTGCAGTGGCAGGTCCTGGGACCCAGGAACCAGGCATGTCCGCGGAACCGACATGCAGCAAACGCTCTGCCACTGATCTCCTGCAAAGAGAGCCAAGCCGCGACGCTGTGGGAGCCGAAATAGGCGATGTCTGTCACAGGGCTTCACTGCCGAAAGGACTCATGGCTACCTGGAAAGAAAACAGTCTGGAGGCCCCAAGAAGCACCCAGTCTGGGCTAGAATTGTCCCATCTTCGCCACTGTCCCATCCCTGGCCGCCAGCAGATTTACCTGACCTGTCCCGACCGCCTCATGGCTCAACCCAACAGCGTACTCACATCCCTCCCCACCTCGTTGCGCTGCTCTGGGCTCCGTGGGCTAGGG
>NW_006159991.1:325187-339814 GCF_000334495.1 Tupaia belangeri chinensis | reverse complement strand
TTCAGGCATTTCGGAGGAAAAGCCAACTGACAAACAGAATTGGGTACCCGCATGGGCCCGCACCCCAACGCCATCAAGTCGTGCGCGCAGCCCGCCTCGGCCGCCGCCGCTGCCGCCTTCGCGGACAAGTACATGGATACCGCCGGCCCTGCGGCCGAGGAGTTCAGCTCCCGCGCTAAGGAGTTCGCCTTCTACCACCAGGGCTACGCAGCTGGGCCTTACCACCACCATCAGCCCGTACCCGGCTACCTGGATATGCCAGTGGTGCCGGGTCTCGGGGGCCCGGGCGAGTCGCGCCACGAACCCCTGGGTCTTCCCATGGAAAGCTACCAGCCCTGGGCGCTGCCCAACGGCTGGAACGGCCAAATGTACTGCCCCAAAGAGCAGGCGCAGCCTCCCCACCTCTGGAAGTCCACTCTGCCCGGTAAATGGCGCCCCCCTTCCCAGTCCGGGTCTTCCGGCTCTCCTCCAGCTTCTCCGCTCGCGCCCGGGGTTACCCGGGTGCCCCTTTGCTCTCTCCCCTGGCCTGTCCTAGCGGTGCTGCACCCTTGAAAGCCTGGCCCCAGCTGGCTGGCGTTGTCCTACTGCCCTGAGTTGATCTGGTCCCTGGTCCTCCCCGGGTGAAGGGTGGCTGGGAGGAAACTTAGGGGGACCCCAGCTAGCTTCCTTCTTCTGCGCCCCGCCCTCTCCAGCTCTTGACAGGGGACTTAAAGATGAGAAATTGGCCTGAAAACGCCTCTCCCAAATGCCCCTGTTCGTTCTCTTACAGATGGCTTCAGTGTAGAACCGTCGAATGTTGGGGCTTGGGGCATGCAGAGCGGAGCCAGGCGCAGAAATGTTGTATCCTGAGCCCAACTCTGAGGTGTGGGCCCCTGGGCCAGGCGAGGCAGTGAAGTGGGTGCGCTGCGCTGCTGCGCATGCAGAATTGCCCGGTGGCGGTAGTCACTGGAGCCCTGGGCAACTTCATTTCAGTGCAGAACTAACCACCCTCCCCGCTGACCTTCCAGGCTTTGGCAAAAGGCCGGGTTGTATAGCGCGTGGCAAAGACAGCCGGACCCGCACGGCGGGTGGCTCAGACTGAGCTGTGCCCGTGCTCTGGCTGGGGTCTGATCCCTGTGTAACTTGCCTTCTCCCCTATCTTCCAGACGTGGTCTCCCATCCATCCGATGCCAGCTCCTATAGGAGGGGGAGAAAGAAGCGCGTGCCTTATACCAAGGTGCAATTAAAAGAACTCGAACGGGAATACGCTACGAACAAATTCATTACCAAGGACAAACGAAGGCGGATATCAGCCACAACGAACCTCTCGGAGCGGCAGGTCACAATCTGGTTCCAGAATAGGAGGGTCAAAGAGAAAAAAGTCATCAACAAACTGAAGACCACTAGCTAATGGATTAAAATGGAACAAGAGGACAACTTGAAGAAAAGCTTCAAAACTCGTTACTTTGCCCAGATAATGATAATAATGCCTCATCACTGAGGAATGGGGAAGAGAAAGAGAGAGAGAGACACTGGCATTTTGCTCTCCTAAGGGGGAATCTCTTCTTCTTTAGTGGAATCTACAACTTTTTAAAAACTAAGAAATGGGAAAGACTCTAGTTCTCCCGCCAACCCCACCAGACCGGTTAATGACAAACTCTAGAGTCCCACGTCAGTCCCCAAATTCGCAATTTCAGATAAGTTACGCATTTCACTGAAATCTTGTAAGTATTTATGTGACCGTTGTGTTTTAGGACACTGTTAGATGGTAATAATCTGAAAGTTGGTTACAAAAGCAAACGGCTGTTGTAAACATCTGCTTGTCCTTCTTAGGTTGCCCTGTCCTCTGCATGTTGAGTGCCTGCCCAGGTTAATCTTGGTGAAATCCTTGCCATTATGTGTTCCGCAAAACATTTCATGTATAGATTTGGAGGGGGAAAGAGACAGTACCGAAATAATGATCTTGGACTATTTACTGTATGAGGGGAGAAAAAGAGAAAGCTTTTCCGAGGATCATTTGTCTCAGTGGTAAATAGAACCAACTGAATCTTTGAGGCTATAAGGAAACCTCAGATTGGTAATATCCTTCTGAGAATAATTTTTCACCACGAATAACAAGCATATCTTGTGGCATTTGGACAATATTTACTACCCTGATGTCAAATTATTTTCCAAAGGATTTGCTATCTTTTTCAAAAATGTTTAAAGCAGCAGATCATTCAAAAGATTTACTTTATGTCAGATCTCTAAGCAAGTCTCACGTCGAATGATGGACTTTGGTTTAAACACAATTCTTTTTTATTATTTAAATGGAAATTTCCCAATATTTGCTAAACATTAGCTGGAGGAATAATTTTTCTTTTTTCTTTTTTTAGAGACCTCAGATTGCAAATCCATTCCCCTTAAACGTTTAGATGTCTACATTCTATATTTTGATCTATTAAAGGATTGTATTTTTCCTTGTTTTTCTTTTTCTTTCTTTTTTTTTTTTGTGTGTGTGTTATGAGACTGCGTTAGAAAGTTTAGGGATTCATCTTCACAACACATTTTAAACTGAGCAGTTATTTTGATCAGCACATTTGTTTTGTTCATATTCACTTAAAATGCTACTTTGTAAATAAAGACATTCAGCACACTGTGAAATGTATTCGTGCACCTGCTTTTAAAATATTTCTAGTAAAAGTGAAAACAAGTTAAACCTGTAGATAGTGGTATAGTGGTATTAATTCTGTTAATAAAATAGTCACTGCCATTAAAATCTGAAGGAAATACTCATTACTTTCTATGCTAAATGTACACTGCACAGAAAGAAAAGGAGCAGGTTTATCTGATACAAACCAAGGACCATTCTTTTCTATTCGTATTCAGCTTTTTTTTTTTTGTTACAGTTTTTTTTTTTTAAGGGACAATCTCTCATAGCTAAAATCTTAAAAATGACAAGTGCTTCAAGGAGATGAAAGTGTCAGGTATTCTGAAAGCAAGAAAAAAGAAAGGAGGAAGAGACAGTATAAATTCCCAGGCTCCCTGTGGAAAATGAAAACCAGTTGTTTAGTATCAGTAATGCCTAAGGCTGCCGTATTTTAAAATCTGCTGTTGGGTCTGCATGTGTCTGAGAAGGCAGGTTTTGATATTTGTTGAAATGACAGGACTAGGAAAGGCCTTAAACCTTGACCTTGACGAAAAAAGACAATTTGTGACCTTGACTTTTGACAGCTCATGAATTGGCCTCGGCCGGATTAGTAGATCAAGGGCGCCACCTGGTGTTGACAAGCCTCCTTGTAATTCTTCAGCTTCAAGGGAACCGAGAGCTCTTACCTCTTTGACTTGTTGTTTCAGAGATTTAGTATTCATTTCGTTGGCTCCAGTTGGAGCAAATTTGAATATATGTAAATTATACATGTGCCTGTATATATGTCAATATATATCATATATGTGTATACATGTATACATTTGCATATCAGTGCTTGTGTGTGCTTGTATATATATTTGTAGAATCTGTACAGATATAGTATCATTAATTGCTGAAGACCCAAGATATTGTAATTTAAGGTGATTTCTTGAATCGAGGTACAAAATGTACTTTACGTGATAAAATTTTGCTCCTTTTCTTTAATGGCCAAATTTGATTTGTTTTCACAGTGGTTTGCTCTCCATCAGATTCCCGCAGATCTGCTTTAAAGCTATACATTTTTGTTACAGTCTAAGAGGTGTTCTTAAATAACCATTATTTTCTGGCCCTCACTCTTCAAGGTGGTCTACTATCCTAATTAGAACTATCAGGGAGTCTTTATGGCAAATAAAAAGTTTTGTTAGCAAATGCTTTGCTAACACTAGGGTTCTAGGATTACATTTCAGAAATTCAAAGAAAGCCACCTCACCAGAGAGAGATCAGTAAGAAGTTAAATATCTCAGCTCTACAAAATGATCTTAATATGGGTGCAGAAGAGGAATTATTTGGGGTGGCTCAGAGCCGAGTCCTGCTGTAGTGTGGTGTGCAATTTTATATTGATGCATGCTAATCTGCCATTTGATTTGTGGGAGAAATAAACATGTTTAATGTTAATAACCACCACCAAAACTATAACAATAAGTATTATATTTACTGTTTATTGACCCCCCGACAACACATCAGGTGCTGTATTCAGAGACATAACTAATACATATGTACAGGATGTTTATATATTTAATATACATATAGGGTAGTGCATTTGTGTCAAATCTAGCTATGCACGCACATATTAAAATGTTGATGGAACCAGTAGCCTTGAGATGTGGAATTTTGAGGTGCAGGTTATTTTTACTTTATATTAGAAGAGAGTAATGGAAAAAAACCAAATTGACCATTTTATGGAAAATAATATTGGTTGACTACAAACCTGGTTGATGGAAACCTCTCAACCTCACCTGAAGACTTAAAGCTTATTTACAGATGGAGAATTATGGAAAGGATTTCTCAAGCTGTCTCAAAAACAGGATGATCCCGAAACATTCATATCAAATGGTCTGGTGAAGTGCAATCATATTTTGCTGCCCTGAGGATTTTCACTCAAATGAGGATGCTGCTTCAGGCCACGTCCACACATCTTGTTCCTAATCAATGAGCTGCCATTGAGCCAAAGTAACAACTTTCTCCCCAAATGTTTAAAGTGCTGGAAAATCTCCTCCAAGCTGGATCAAATTGTGTGTTAATGAACAGCTCCAAAGGGAATTCTTCTGTTGATGGGGGACGTTTTCTTTACCTGTAAGAAATAATCTGAGTCTCAGGCCTAGGAGGAAGGCCAACTGGAAGCTCTGCAGCCCAGCCTGAATACCACCCCTTTCAAAAGCCATCGCCACTGCAGGAATCCTGGGTAAAGTAACAGCCTTCTTTTCTCTCTCCCCAATTTTTGAAACTATCATGACAGAAGATGTTGTTTTGTTTTGTTTCTCAACAGTTCTAAAATGGTCGTTGATAGCGTAGATCTTAGCTAACTCTCCTCTGATTTAAATTTGGATTTACCAGACTAACTTGAGGTGGGCATGGATTATGATGGCTCCCTAATGCCCAAATAGCAATCACTCTAAAATCCTTAGGAAAAACGACATCCAGGAGGACACCATCACTTCTTGAAAAATCCTAGTAATGTCAGACACAAACCCATGGAGAGTGTTGTTGCAAACTTGACTCAAGTTTTTTCTTTTTTCTAAAAAGGAAACTCCTCTTCAATAAAAAATTATAAATATGGGACTTTTAAAAGAGTCCCACTTTTTCCATCTGCTCTTAATACTGTCAAATTTATTAAGTTACTTTAAGTGGATGATTGTAAAATGTCACTGTGCGTTTCACTACTACTTATGCCTGATACAGAGCTGAAGCCATTCATTTAAATTGTGGGGTTTGGTTTTTTATTTTAATAGAAAAGGAAAGGAAAACATTTAAAGACAGGTAAAAAGAAAAAATAATACTCATTTTAAAAAATATCCAACCTAATTGAAATATTTTCTTAAAAATTCGGCAGGAGGCAGTGAAATTTATCTGAGAGTGAACCGTTTGTGTGGGCATAGTTAACGACACAAATTTCTCTGTATAATATGTGTGTGAGTGTGTGTGTGTGTGTGTGTGTGTGTGTGTGAACGCGCGCGTGTGGTTTACACTCTGCTTCGTGTGTTGGGAGGGCTTCGTGAAGATGTGACGTCTTGCTTTCTCTGCAAATTCCAAGTTTAGGAGCCGAAATGGTGGTTGCTGGGGAATGCTAAATCCCAGACCCAGTGGGCTCACTGACCCCCTTCTGGACTAAGGGACCTCTTGGAGGAGACACTAGGGGCTCGCTGATTTATGCGCATTCCTTTAAATTTGATCGAATGCGTGTCAGCAGTCCAAGACCTGGGAGAATCAGAGAGCTGTGCAGCGAGTTGCTCACATCCCATTTTTCATAAGCCAAGATATAGCGTTATCCAAAAGGCCCGGGGAGATTTATGTCTGGGTTTTAAGACAGGCACGCTAATTAAGTTTTCATCTGCGGGGCTGCGGGGCAAATAACCTCCGGCTTCCTTCTTTATGAAAATTCCCACTCAGTCCTCGCGCATCTACCTAGCACGGACGAATGCCTGAGAGGTGCTTGCTATTTTTAATTTTATTTTAAAGGGGGAAAAAAACCATCTGCTGGAGCAGAAAAATTATCCTGAAGCAGCAAGGCCTCGCCACCGTCGATTTCATTTCTGCCCGGCTTTATCGCGCCACCGAAGAGCTGGATCCGCCGGGTGGGAGTAACTGGAACCGCATCTCTTGAGCTTTCCAAACCTTTGCTGGCGGTTGTGCGGCGGCGCGGGGCTGTGGGTGGGTTTGAGAATCGCTGCTGTGGACCTCGAGAGCCGCCTGATGTCGCGACCCTCGGGGGCAGAGGCGCGGCACAAAACCCTCCACTCCTCTACAAGAACCCCCTACTCAAAATGGAGGCCCAAATCCTTACAGAGAGCGGCTGGATCCGACGGCTCCAGGGCAGGCCAGGGGGCACACCGCAAACCGGTAGGCAGAGGCCGGGCGGTGGAGCCAGGAGGCCGCGCCTGCCGGGCTCTGCCGGGCCGGGGACCCGCGCGGGTGACCGTCCCGCAGCCAGGCTGACGTCACCTCTGGTCGAGCGGGCCTTGGCGGGGCTCTCTAGCACTATTTGATGAGGACAGGCCGATTGGAACGAAGGTTTTGTGCGGGTGCCCCTTCTCCGCCCCGCCCCTCCCTCCCCAGGAGAATAATCGGGTATTTAATCTCTCCCGGTCTTAATTCTTGGCAGCGTGGAAGGTGGTTTGCAACGGGAAATAAAACTTGACAGGCGCATTTTCTCTAAAAGGGGTTTGGAGACGGGCTGAAAAGAAACCGTGTTTTTCTCTACCAAATACTTCCGCTTTCTGAGCCTGGAGCTGCGGGCTGGGATGAGATCCGAGGGAGCCGAGAGCAAGCTGGGCACGCAGGGCCGGGTGGGAGACCTGAGCCGCGGAATCCGGGCGCTCCCGGCAGCCGCGGTCTCCGCCCGGGCGGGCAGCGGCGCCGCGCCCGCGCCTCTGCGACGCTCAGCTGGGCGGTGGGCCCGGCGCCGCCCGCAGCCCGAGTCCAGGACCCGGCGCACGGGACCTTGGCACCGGCCGGAGCTGGGTGGGCATCCAGAGTAGACCCAGACGCTGGCTGGAGCTGCAGGGCTCAGGCGAAATAAGAAGAAGGTTCTGGAGAGAGCCTTAGACCGCTTGGCTTCCGCTCTGCACCTTCTGACCTGGGGGGCTGCGGACCGAAGCTCGCCCCGGAGGTGGTGAGAGCAGGGCTGCGGGCTTTGTTTCCCAACTGGGGGACCTGCGGGCATTGCACAAAATGGAGGGGGGATGGGGTGAGCGGCGCAGCATGCGTGAGTTGTCAAGGTTTCTATTGGGTGAAAGAGGTTGGAGACTACAACGTCCTCCTCCCGGCTGCTCAGAGTGCCCTCCTCTCGATTGTAAAGGTCAAGTCCTCGGCGCCACAGCCGCCTCCACGGTCAGGGCCGGTCGCGGTTGCGGGCTGCAGGCCGCAGGAAGGCACAGGACCCCCAGCTGGCCGGATCATCACTCTTGCTGCAAGCGGGTTCCGGTAACCTGGACCAGCACCCCGGAGGCAGGAGTTCTTTCCTGATTTTCAATTCCCTTTCCCATAGGCTTATTGAAAGAGTGCCATCGGCTTATTGAAAGAGTTTCTGCATCCAGGGGTGGCCCCAACACTGTCTCTGTCGGAGAAGAGCGGGTCTGCCTCAGTCCAGGAGAATTCGGAGCCACGGAGGCCTAGCAGGGTTGAGAGAGCGCGCGCCTGAAAGCCCAGGAGAGCGGACATAACTGGATCGGAGTTCTGGGCCCGGGTATGAACAAGGGGCAGGGCCGGGCCTTTGGGGGGAATAGGGTAGAAGAGCATAGAGGTTCCCCAGCAGGGAGCCTGAGGGATCCCTAAATCCAGGCCCTTCCCCAGTGCATGGCAGGCTTTTGGTGAGACCCTTGATGCTCCTCGGCTTCAAATCTGCACTGAGAAGTGAGGTGGGCCCTGTCAAGGCAAAGTCTCCGTATTCCTGGGCCCCAGGAACTCCTCATGTTCTCTACGGAGGAGGAAACCTCTCAGTCCCACCCAGAGCCTGCCTGCAGGTCAGAGCATCAGGCCCAGCAGTAAACAGATAGCTTAAGCCCGGTCTGGGGCCGAGCCCATCCATTGCCCAGGTGAACCAAAGAGGACCTGCAGTGCTATCTTCTTAGAGCGCACAGAAGCTGGCTTTACTATAGGGCTACGTGGACAGCGCTGGGCCCTTAGGGAACTGCAGACTGAAGGACTATTGGTGAACGGGTACTACCACCGCAGAACTGCCTTGTGGGGTGAGAGGAGGACACTTCCTACACAGGACTGGATGACCAGCTGGGGATCTTCCCCAGCCACTGGCACTGAGTGGGAATGGAGCTACCCTAGGAGGCAGCTGGAGCTCAAGACCTGAGCCATTGCTGTAGCGACTTCCACCCAAGGACTGGAGCCAACCTTCTGGTGGCGTCACCCTCTTTTGTCCTCTTTACTGCAAATCTTGACCGGAGACCCGTGTGGGTCGAAGGTGGAGGGAGAATAAAAAGCAGCCACTGAGAACCAGGGCTTTACCCTTCCAAATACCTTCACCCCATTTGTTCATGCTCCGTAGAAAAATAAAATATTTTCTAAGTTAGCCATAATAAAAATAAAAAGTACCCCTCAAGGAAAGGAACCCTCTCTTCTCCCATTAGTTTGGGCCCCACTAAACTAAATGATAATCAGATTGCTTAGATGCCTGAGCTCTGTGCCCCAGCACACAGTGGCCAGGGTGAGGATGTGGACTTCAGGTGTTCAAGGGCACCGGAGGAAGGGTGAACTTGCTAGTCAGACCAAGAACCAACCATAAGGTCAAGTTCAAGGCATTACCTGTTCCTGTGCTTTAGGGAAGGATAGAGGAAGTTAGGGAAGGTTCCCTCCATAAAAGAACAAATTAACCACTGCCTCCACCTGGCAGAGATAGAGGTGGTCTTCTGGTATTTTACTAAAGATCCAGCGCTGCCCAGAGGCAGGGATTGGCCACGATCTGTCCATACACTATTCCAAGATCAAATACTGAGAGATTTCCTAGGCCTCCCCAGACAATCCACCTCTCCAGATTACCATGGAGGACAGATGTACCCACCCATAGGACATCTTCTATATGGAAAGAGAGATACCCCAAATGGAGGCCTGGCTTCCAATCCTGAGAAGGGCTCTGTGGCTATTTCCATCCTAAAGCCTTCTGGCCAACTCTTGCACCTGTGTGCAATATGGTCTCAAGGGTTGAAATAGTCATCTGTGTAGCTTTCTAAGAAATAGCTTAACATTCAGAGGAAAACGGGCGCAGAGCAGCAAAGGGACAGCATATTGATGGTACCTTAAACAAACCACCAAAAAAACCAAACAAACAAAAAACAAATATGGACATTTGAAAATAAGAGCTGTCAGATGGGAATGACCTCTCCCAGGCTAGCTACAATTCAGGATCGCCCAGCCTAGATAAGCAGGAGCCAGATGCCCAGAAAAGGGACCAATGTTGAGAGGGAGGGAAGATGAACTTGGTGGGGCCTTGTGATGGAGTATTCCAAAGGAGGTGGGAGACCTAGCTTAAATCTCTAGGGGAGATGCAAATTGGGGGAAGAGTCGGAACCTAACAACCCTTCTCTGTGCCTGAGAACTGGGTGCCCTCCAGAGGCACCTCAGCTCTGGCCCAGCCTAGGAGAGGTGTCTGAGAAGGAGAGGGACAGGTGAGCAGGAGCCCTAGGGGTACAGGATGAGCTTGGGAAGGAGTAGTGAGTGTGGGCATGCTGGCTTGGCATTCACACTGTGGACCTCGCACTGGGCACTGAGGGGCTGCAAGTGCAGACCCTGGTCACTTTGGAATCCCGATTTCAAAACCAGCCCCAGAGAAGAGGACAGTCTCCCAACTGCACCGGTTGGGGTTGGAAGGCCTGAAATCTGGTAGTGTCCCCCCCCCCAGTTCTATCCACTCTTGAAGTGAGAGGGCAATAAGCTATCTACCCAGTGCCAGTCCTTGCCGCTCAAGTCCCTGGAATAATTGTGCTGGAAACGCCCCCAGCACGACAATCGTGATGACAAGGCCTCACATTGCCCGGGTGCGCACTGACTACACTGATGCCACACTGGTAGGGCACCGCCCGCTGGCGCCCTCCGGCCGCTGCCCAGAGCCCTCGGCTGCAAGAAGAAGCAGAAGCGGCATAGGCGCCTGGACACACTTTATTCCGATATTGCGCCAGGAGAGGCGGGGGAGCGCAAGGCGCACAGATCACCGTCCCCGCCAGGACGAACACAGCCTGGTGAGAAGGGTCGGGGAGGCGCTGCACAACCCCCACCCCCAACCTTTAGAGCCAAATCAGACGGAGCCTGGGACAGGCTTGGTCTGTTTTGCTGACCAAATCTCCCTGTTAGCCGTTTCCGCCTTGACAAGGCTGACGCGGGCGCCGGCCTTCTCTTCTCCGGGTGGTCACCTCTAAACGCTGCGCGGGAAGCGATGGGGCCCGGCCCTGCAGAGGTCTGCCTAGACCTTGAAGTTTGGAAAAAACAAGGAGAGATTGAACCGGCTCCCTCCCTTCTCCACAGACACACACACGCACCGTCAGGCCGCCGCCACTTCCTGCCTTTGTTTTTCTTCCTCCAAACATTTTTGGCCTCTTGCATTAGCCGCTGTAGGGCTCCGGGTTGACGATAAAAGGAAATACACGCCGAAGACTGTTTTCTGGACACGGCCCCGCGCTGTGGAGCTCCTGAGAAAGAACAGCTCCTGGGAAACCAGTCGCCAGGGCCAATGTCACCGCCTTGCCTGCCGGTGGCCTGGTCAAGAAATGGAACTCGGACTTGGCCTTCCGGGGCGGCCTTAGCCCCAGTCTGGTCTTTCCCAGAGTCGAGTGGGCTCAGCGCGGCTGCTGGGCCTCCTGCAAAGCGGAAGAATCAATTAGGCTCAGAGCAAAGTTAAAACCAAGGACCCGGCCACTCTGTCTCCCCTCCTTCCCCAAGATTCGGTCTGATCCTCAGAGCTGCGCCCACACCCCTTCCCCTCCGCCCCGCCTGGGGAAACATTCCCGCGCCAGTCTACTCTGCGCAAGAGGGGCAAGGGCTAGCTGGGAACATTGATCTGCCCTGGGGTTTGAGCACCCACCTTCTATGCCTGCTGGGGAACTAAAAGCTATCGCATTTTCTCTCTTGCTGGCACCAAAAGCCTTTTCCCTCATCCATCTTTACGGCAGCGCCCCCATCCGCCCCCTTCCAGGATGCAAATCCCTCCGGGCACCCCGCTTCAGAACAGCCTGCCGAATTGCCCTGCGGGCCGCAACTGCAGCGTCTTCGTCCTCCCCGCCTTTCCTGGGGAATTCGTCTTTGTCTCTTGCAGACACCTATGGGATCCAGACCCGCAGGCATCCTCTCACCTTGGCCCTCGGGGACATGGGAGACAATGGTTATGCGAACAGCGCACACCCCCATACCGACCTTTCTGCAGGGACCCCCTCTTCCTGGCACCAGGAAGAAATCGATCTAATTAAGAGAGGGACTTCGTGCAGCCAGGAAAGGCGGCCAGGCGTCCCCCGCAGGCGGGCCACCGCGGCCAGTCTACTCAGGCACAAGCTGAAGTTGACTGCCAAAACTGCTATAAAACCGCAGGTCTGTCTAGAACTGTTTTCGGTTCTCCTAGACGCCCCCGGGTTCAATTATGGTCTTAAAAGCCCTAATACAAGTGCAAGAATTTGTTTGCCTTCACTCAGGGGCGGGGCAAGCCCTGCAATGGTGGCGCCTTTGTTACAGCAAAGTCCCTGAAACCCCTCATGCATTCCTTTTGTTCAAGGGTTGGGGTGGTGAGGCTAGGATGGGCTGCTGGGAGAATTTGGGATAGCCAAAATCAAGCCAGGGAGTAGCTCAAACACTGCTGTTTGAAACCTCTCCTCCCTTTTATATTCGGTCTCCCAGAAAGAGATGCTGTGGAGAAACAAATATTTTGCCTTGTTGGTGGCCGCTGGAAATAGAAGTTTTTTCACTGCAGGGCAAGCCTGTAATTGTGATTCTCAGCTTTAGGAGGTCTCCTGCTACCCTTCCTTCCCACTGAACCTTCTCACTCGCTCCTGCTGCCCTCTGCACAAGCCACAGTGGACAAATATGTCAAGCTGAAGATGCACAAATAATTTCAAGTTCTGCTCTCAGGGATTCGAGGGGCATGAAAGTTCTTGCAGCAAATCCTGAATAAAGAGTTCATTAAACCAATGTGTCTGAGAAGCTTGATTTGTGATAAGGAACCCTAGTAAAGGGGGTGGGGGAGCCACATAAACATTAATGCTAATAAATTAGTTTACTCCACTACAGAGTAATTACTCGATATTATTGATATTTACAGCGGGTATTCAAATGCAATGGTGGACCATTATTTGGAGAAAATACATAATGAGAATATTTCTTTTCCAGTGCAATACATGATTAGATTTGTTATTGAGTCAGTTACAGTCAGCTCAGCAATAAATAAATAAATCGATGTTGACACTTAAATACCAAAGATCCTAGAGTTTATTCTCTAAATCGCCCTGAGATATGTAAATACCTTTAGCGGTTTCCTGGACAGGGAAATGGAAAAGGTTATCCTTTTTTTATTTTTTGACCTTCCTTCAGCGACACCCCAGCTACTTCCAAGAAGAGAATGATGTGTCCCCTCCCACCTCCTGGCCCTGCCTGGCTGCTCTGTGCCTTCTCCCTTCTTCACTTCCCCGGGAGCATTACTCCTTCAATCCTGCAGGATAATACACATAATTTGCTTCCTTAATTCTTTTCTTTCATCTTCTCAAGAAAGCTAGACTCATACTAGCCGCCATGCCTTCCATCTCTAGCTTTAGCACAAACTATCCTTTTCAAAGCATCTTCTTTGCTCAAGATGTGGGGAGTTTGGGAAGCACCTCTCCTTTCTTTGGCGTTGTGTTTCTTCCGTGGAATGAGTAGCAGAAAGGCGAGGAGCCGTCTGAGTTTCTGCACATCCCTGCTTTCACTCTCACGCTTTGCAAGGAGGAAAAGGAGGTGGGTTACCCTTTTCTCAGCCACAGCCTTTTAGCCATCACCCTCTCCTTGCCACCCATGTTCTCCCACAGCCCTGAAGCTCAGCAAGCAGCCTACTGGGGCCCCCCTCCAAAGGTGCAGCATACCCAGGAGAAGTCTCCTCGGCTGTCAGCGCCTCTAAAGCAGCCCAAGGCTCGCCTCAACTGCACGGTTTCCCGAGTCAGCTCCAGAACACCAGGCAGGCGCGCAGACCGGTGAGCAGCGGCGCAGCCCCGGAGCCTCGGGCTCAGCCAGTCACTTCAAACCCCGGCAAGGCAGAGAAAAGGGAGGCTTTTCTCCAAGGCAAGGAGTGGAATGGGGAAGCAGGCAGGGAAACTGAGGGGAGAGAGAGATCCCGGGTAAGACGAAGGCCCTTCTTGGCCTCGCGGATCATTGACAAACCGCGGGGGAAGCCGCTCTGGCTGTTGGCGGTTTAGGGACGGAAGGCACTAAAGCGCTTCGGAAGTGACCATGAATGCGAGCGTGTAATCAAGTCACCGTGCAAATCGGACAAGCCACGGGGCCGGCACATCCACGGCTGCAAACCCTGGCCCCGAAGGGGGTCCGGTCGAGGTTGGAGACAGAAGTGCTTTCCAGAGCAAGCCTGTGGGACGTGGACTGCGAAGAAAAGGGTGAGAGAGAACTCGAGCCTCTCGGAGAACAGACGCCGAGACCACCGACCACACAGCAACGGACTCCCACCTGGCCACCTCCAGCCTGGGGCTTCCCTCACCCACTGGAGGAGTGGTGGTGGGAGGGCAGGAGTTGAGCTCTCTCACTGACCTGGGCACACTTGAGAGCCAGGACCATGTAGCTGAGCAGGGCGAGCTGCATGGGGGCGCACCCCAGCCTCAACCCAGCCTCACCGCGTGCAGGGAGGCCCCCCCAGCCAACATGAGTTACACCGGCGATTACGTGCTTTCGGTGAGAACACCGAGTGACGATCTGTTGCTTCCCCTGAGGTGGCTACAAAGAAAGGAAGCCGAGGAGGGAGGGGAGGGAGGGAGGGAAAAAAAAAAAAAAAAGGAAAGGGGGAAAAAAAGGCCCGGACTAGCTCACAGCTTGTCAATTTCAACATCGGGTCACATGACCAGCACCTCCCTGCTAAGGATGGGGATAGATTTCCACGTCAGCTTACGTCTCCAAATTTCTACTTCACGGATCCGCTTCAAAGAGGCAGCTGCAGTGGAGAATCATGTTAAGCTCGGCTACTGCGGAGAGCCCAAGGTAGCCCAATGATGGATTTTGATGAGCGTGGTCCCTGCTCCTCTAACATGTATTTGCCAAGTTGTACTTACTACGTCTCGGGTCCAGATTTCTCCAGCCTCCCTTCTTTTCTGCCCCAGACCCCGTCTTCGCGCCCAATGACATACTCCTACTCCTCCAACCTGCCCCAGGTCCAACCCGTGCGCGAAGTGACCTTCAGAGAGTACGCCATTGAGCCCGCCACTAAATGGCACCCCCGCGGCAATCTGGCCCACTGCTACTCCGCGGAGGAGCTCGTGCACAGAGACTGCCTGCAGGCGCCCAGCGCAGCCGGCGGGCCTGG
>NW_006159991.1:320843-324909 GCF_000334495.1 Tupaia belangeri chinensis | reverse complement strand
AAAGGCAGCGCCCTGCGCTTTATGAAAGGGGAGTTGGAAATCTAGCGCAGCACCGCTGTTAAATTTTTATATGCTGTTTTATAAGCATATAAGGTTTATGAAGGGCCTTTAGGTTTCCCCCAACAAAACTTTGTTATAAAAGGCGGGATCACGTGGCGAGTGCTGAAATTGGCCGTGAAATACCCACCGGCCAAGGCATGCCTGCAAAAAAAAACAACTCCCCTTTTCCCTTTTTTCCCTTCTCAGCTCCCAAGTCCGGCAGCTCGACCCCGCTCGGGGCCAGCTCCGGGCTGGGGAGCCGGAGGTGGGCGCCTGTAAATTCCCCCTGCAAGGGCTCCGGGGGCCTTTGATAGCGAGGTAATCCGGAGATTTTTATAAAAGCCATGTGTTGCTCCGGGACTCCAGCCCCGGCCGGGATTCAAAGGCGTCGCTGTTTAACGATGGCGCTAGGAGCGCGTTTAACAGATAAAGTAGCCTGCTTAGCTCGAGCAATATATTAAAAGAAACAAATTAACCCAAAGTTGGCCTTTTTGTCCAAAGGAAGCCATTTTCCTCCGGCGCGGTGGCAATTACGTGCTGCCTTCTGTCCAACTGCATGTTATTCACAATTGTTATTCAATCTGTCAAAGCGATTTTTTTTTTTTTTGGTCTTGTGGGGTTGGCTTCTTTCTTTCTTTCTTCCTTCCTTTCTTTCTCTTTTTAAGAGGGGAGAAAGTAGAGCCAGCCTCATCTCCGGGAAACCTCTCATCCCTCCACCCTAACAGCACCCCTGCTCTGCGGAGGTCTCACAGTGGCTGCGCGGCCGCTGCTGCTCAGAGAAGACCCAGCGCATGGGGGTTTCCACTGCCACCTCCCCGCCTCGGGGAGCCAAGAGGCTGGCCAGGGATGCAGGAGCTAGTGGCCAGGACTCAGGCTGACAAAGACCGGGCAGCTGCCCCAGATGTTAACGAGGGCCAGTCATGGCCGCAATGGGGCAAGACTGGGGCTGGGGCCGTTTACTGCTTCGAGAACCGGCGGCCCAGGTGCTGGAAGGTGAAATGTCCAGAGGCGGCTGTTTGTTTAGTCTGGCGGGGCGGGAGGCAGCCGGCAACCCCCACTCGGCAGCTTTCAAAGCAGCCTCTGCAGCGCAAACTCGCCTGTTGCTGTGAGAAGCCCTCCTTTCTGTTCGGGAGCAGCTTCCCTGGGGGCCTGTCTAGGGAGCTGGCTTTTATCTGGTTCTGAGCGTCCAACTGCAGGGTCCCCAGCCGGCTGAGGACAGAGGGAGCTAGGGTTAGGCCTCTAGTTCCAGTGGCCAGCCCTTCTCCTCAAATCTGGACTCTGGGCTGGATCGCAGCCCCCACACCTGGCTCACCCCTGCTTTCTTCCTCCACAGGTGGCCAACGCACCCGCAAAAAGCGCTGCCCCTACACCAAGTACCAGATCCGAGAGCTGGAGCGGGAGTTCTTCTTCAGTGTCTACATCAACAAAGAGAAGCGCCTGCAACTGTCCCGTATGCTCAACCTCACTGACCGTCAAGTCAAAATCTGGTTTCAAAACAGAAGAATGAAGGAAAAAAAAATTAACAGAGACCGTTTACAGTACTACTCGGCTAACCCGCTCCTCTAAGGCTCCAGCCGGCTGGAATTGGGTGGGGGGCTTCATACACAGGAGATAATATGCAGATTTTGCCCTTGACAAGGTCAAACCACACAGTGACTTTGAAAAAAAGGAAATGTGCAAGAGAGAGGAGGCTATGTGGAGATAGCCCCACAGGAGGCGGCAGGAACTCTCTTGGTTAAGATCTCAGTGGTTAAGATTCCTAATAATTGATTCTGAGAGTTGTGCATTACCTTAGAATGAATGGTTTGGGACCCCTGGTGGTTCGCTCTTGGAGCCTGCAGAGCTTTGGACTGGGTGTGGTCTCCATTGGACTGGGCCCCCTGCCAGGCCCCCTGGAGGCTGACCACCCCCACCCCCAAGACCCTCCACATGGAGCCTACCCACCCCTAGGACCCCTGAGTCAAGACGCTGTATGCTCTTCAAGTCCATTTCAGCTGGGGGACAGGGGCAGGAGGAATGGGGAGGATTCTTAAATGCCCCAAATGGGGCTGTTTTGCAAAGCCAATGTGAAAGGCGGCTGGACTAAGAGGTGGATATAAGGTAGGAGAAGGATGCAGATCCGTGAGAGAAATGAAATCTGCTCTTCCAGGTGGCAAGAGTCTTTCCACCCCTCGAAGCCACCCACTGCACTGTCCCACACCAGAGCTCCTAGCAGCCTCCTCCTGCAACCCACCTGGCTTTTCTTCGTACTAAATGGAGGAGATGGTGGTTTCTTCCCAGCCTGCCACTCAGCCCAAAGCCTGGTCACAGAGCAAACTGTTTCCTGGAGTGGAAGACATTCAAAAACCAAGAGGCTGCGCCCAGGCCCAGGCCGCTGGCCCCTCAGTCTCTGCAGGAAATGCCTGAAGAGTGCAGCAGTTTGGCAAAGTCTCCACCATACTTAATGAAGCTTGGAATTGCCTGGTGTCTGACAATGGAGCAGTAGGCCTGGTCAGTGGGTCCCCACCTATGGCTGTGAGGGGCTCCAGTGCCCCAGAACAGTAGGTGCCAGAGCCACACTGCCCCCACTGGCTCCAGAACTGAATTTGGAAGCTTCCAGCAACCTTCCAAGAGCCCAAGAGTGATTTGGAATTATTTTAAAAGATAAATATTATATTATATATATATCTCCCTAAAGGAACCAAAGCGAATTTTAAAAGATGCAATGTACAGGGGGGGAAAGATAAAAATATTTAAAGGCTCTATCTGTTTACAGTGTTCCACGGTTAAACTCTCTGCTAAGAATGTTTGAATGTACGCTTCATACAGGGATGGTGTTCAAAAGACTTGTAAATAAAGGAACCATAACCTATTTTGCTTGAATCCTTTTTTGTGCCATTAGTTGATTTCCTCTGGGGTGTTGGAGAGGGCGGGAAGGGTGTTGAGAATGGTCTTTTTAATCTCTTGCAACATTTGGAAAGCATTAGGGAGATGCTCGGAGGCAGTTCAGCCTGCCAGGGCCAGGGACTGCGTCTGGGAAAGCCAGGCACCCTCCGGTTGAATCTCCTTTGCCTCCTTGTGTTAAGAAAGGAGTTGGGGCTCTGTTTGTAATAGGAGTGCTGGCCTGTTCTCCTCTTTTACCCACCCTGGATGTGGCAGCGTGTGCATAGGCGACAGGGCACAAGGAAAATAAAAATGGTAGAAACTTGAGTATCAGATCCTGGTGTGACATTTCTCTCCCTGCTCACCTTTTCCTGACACATGTCTACCTCCTCAGTACTCCCTGCTTAGTGAAGAGGTTAAGTTTCCAAGTCCCTAAAGGGCCAGGAGGGGACTAGGTCAGGATTCAGCTACAATAGAAACCAGGCTTAGGACATGGTTGGCCATGTCCTTGTGGGAAAGGGGTGGTGGTGGCTAGGGATGGGGTATCTCAGTGTCTGGGATGTGAGACTTCATCCCCTCAGATTGACCTCAGCCCTGAAGAAGGTCTTGGGGCCCAAGGTGGCCACTGGGTCTGATCCCAGGCTGTCACTCACCTCAGGACTGGAGGCCTGAAGTGGAGCCACTCTGGGGTGCCTTGAGGATCTTTTCAGCAACAGGGAGAGCGATGTGTGTACCAAGGTAGAGCAGACTCAGGAGTCTCTAAGGGTGCTTTCTCCCCAGCTCCCAGCTGAGGCCGCCTTTTCCCTTTGGGGAAAGAAGGATGCCGGTTTCCTCTTTGTTTGCTGCCTTTGAACTTCTGCCTTAAATTTGGACATCACCCATAACCTTGAGGGGCAGGGCGGAAAGGACAGAGCCTTTTGTTGCCCACCCCACCCTCACTCCAGCCATCCAGGCAGGGCTGGAACAGCAAGCAGAGAGGGCTGCATTTGGAGAGAGGCCCCAGACCCCAAATCCAGGCTCTGTTTATTTGTTTGTGTGTTTGTCTAACTGGCGAGACTGGGGAAATCAAGCTGAAAGGGAGTGGGGCAGACCCCCCCCCAGATGAATGTCTTAGTTGATAGACACACAGAGAGGAACAAGGGCCCTCCTGGAGGAGGCTGGGAGG
>NW_006159991.1:314084-320141 GCF_000334495.1 Tupaia belangeri chinensis | reverse complement strand
GCAGGAGGACTGCTGGCGGGCGGGGGGGCGGCGGGCGGGCGCGGGTTTGATTTCTGAGCCCTATAAAAGCCCATCCTCCGATGGCTGTGACAATGTGGTCGTAAACCCGTCCTGGGCCGGCCAATTTGCATATTTGGAATGCGCCGCTATAAACCCGGCTGGAGTTTTGCAGCAATTTCTTAGATGTAAAAATGAGATCTCAATAGCAGCGGGCTGGGCACACTCTCTCCCTCTCTCCCTCTCTCTGCCGGGAGCTGCTGCTTCGCTCTCTCAGGCTCCGGGCTGGAGCTCTGGCCCGGACTAGGCACGCAGCCGCCACGAGATGGCGCACTTCCGATCAATGTCAAAGCCGCCGGGGAGCCGGGAACCCCAGCGTGATTCTTGGCCTTTGTTCGCTTCTGATACTAAGAGCAGCACGGTACATTATTTCACTTGTCCCGCTCTCTTTCGTATTTAAAAAAGGAGGCTCACCTTCAAGAAGTGGTTGGTGTTGCAATTTAAAGCAACGCGCCTTCCCTAGGCTTCGCGGGCCTCGCTTCATGGAGAAGCCAGCTGCCTCTTGGCAGTGATTTCGGAAATGTGTCAAGGTAAGAGGCCACAAGTTTAGCAATTTTAGTCTGGCTGGGGCGGGAGTGGGAAAGCGGCGGATGTCTAAGCAGAGCTTGGGACCATGGTTGGGTTTCTGGGGTGACGCGGTAGACACTCGCCACTCCCCACTATCCGCCATCGCCCACTAAGGTTGAAAAGCAGGGGGAGGCCTGAGTAGAAAAGTTGTTGATTTTAGCTCCCTGCGCCAGCATTTCATACAAAGCGATGTTCCGATCTTCCGAGTTTGAAGAAATATTCAGTATAGAGTACGTGGGAGATGAAAGCGTCCAGGCAATAGGGTTCCAGCTGTGCTGGAATAGGGATCTTGGGGGGGGGGGAGATGGCGGAACAGGGGAAAACAGAAAGTTTCTGCTGGAAACAATGGGGTGGTTGGTGTCCGTGGCATCTGCGAGGGCTTATTCCCTGGGGCAGACGAGGACGTTGGTTTCTTACTAGGTGCAGTCGGTCTCTAGGTCTGTCCAGCAGTAAGGCAAAAGCTTTGCTCCAAAAATGCCAATTCAGAGAAGTCGAATTTGATTTTTGAGGTCGCCTGAGAAGTCTCTGTGTTGCATATTTGAAATGTATCACTATATACCCAGCTAGGATTTTACAACAATTTCTTAGATGTGAAAATGAGATGTTCTGCATGGTTTTGCAAATATGCAAAATGCATTGGTAAATACCTATATCTTTTCAAAAGCTGGCATCAGGATAAACACTGATGGAACAATCACTTTGTCAGGATTTCCCCGAAACAAATTTTAAACCATCATAATTAACTTACCTTTGGAGATCAGATTCAAATTCCCTCTTCCTCCCATATTTAAATTTTTATTCCAATATTTTCCATTGATTTCTTTAAATAGTCATTTTCTTGTCCCAAATGTACTGTGCACGAGCGAACGGGGCGAATCCTAGGGAATGGAGGTGCGGCCTGTGTGTGTCTGAGTGTAAATTTTGCCTATCAGAGTGACTAGCCTTTGTTGATCGTGGACTCCCAAACTATGCCAAATCGAGGCAACCACAGCGAGCCCACCAGCGAGCTGTTTTCTGCAGTCACTACCCTCCCTACAATCCCAGAGCCACCTCCAGTTTCATGGTGATTGATCATAAAGAAAACTAAGAATATCACAATTCAAAGTGTTTGTAAAAAGGCTCCAACACTTCCCTCACCTAGATTGAGGGCTGGCTCAATGTTTGGATTTAGAAAACTTTTCAAAGTATGTCTTTTAGGGATAGATTGCACCTGATCAGTTCAAAGTAAACATGTCAAATATCCCTAGTAATGCTTAAAGATAAGTGAAAAAAGAATACCATTGCTTACGGAAAAAAATATTTCTAACTGTGTGCAATCCCATGAATCGGAGAAGCTCTGAATTTTTGTTTAAGACGGATACGTGGAAGTAGCTCGCTGTGGACAATCGAACCCCATAGCCCTCTGGATAATTCGGAACTTCCAAAGCACTGAGAGTAACCACCAGATACAAATTGTTTTCTGGCTCTCTCAATCTCAGGACCTGGCATTTTTAAAGGAACTTTTTTTTTTTTTGGTAAAAACATTTATTTCACTTTCCCGGAGAGGGCCTACTCCTCCGGAGGAGGACTCCTCAGACTAGTGAAACTACAGAGTAGTGAACTGCAGCGTAATCTTTGCCAAAGGGCTTATTCCACAGGCCTGGCGTTTACTTCAGCTCCAAGAGGGATGTGAGGGGTGTTATCACCCAGATAGAAATACACAATATTTGCTTCCAAGTAAAACGTGGCTCTGGTGGGGGCTATGTAACTGGTAGGGTTTTAGGTCAAAGGCATTCTGAGGGCTGGGATAAATTCAGCAGCTAGAAAGGAAGGGTGAAAGGGAAAGAAGACAGGCGAGAGAGAGCAGCCAGAAACTGCCTCACGCTGCAATTGAATTGCTCTTCTTAATCTCTCTCCGGGTGGGGAACCTCGATCAATCGATAAATGAAATGTTTTATTGAGGAAGCTAACACCTCGGTGGTGTGGTGGTGTTACAGTCTGGGGAGTAGGTAGCCTGGAGGCCAGTCCAGGATGTTGGGGGCTGCAGCCAAGACAGAGGACCAAGGAGACAGGAAAGTGGCGTTTAACTTGAGCTTCTGCTGCATCGGTATCCTCTTGTTTGAGCTGCTGCGGTATCCTCTTGTTTGAGCTGCTGCGGCAGCAGGCCCGCTAGCATGGAGCAGAGCGCACCCACAGGCTCTTCCCAGCTTTCTGCTCAGCAAGTACGAGTGGGGATAAGGCAGCAGTCCTGGGCCAGAGAGGGACTCCCTTTAGGTCTTACACAATTAAAAAAAAGAAGAAGAAAAAAAAAAAAAAGAAAGAAAGAGAAAAGAAAAAGAGTTCAAATCTCACATCCCAATTTAGTTTATTTCAAGGGGGTTTATAAAGTAACACTCGAGAAACACATCTATCTCTCCATAAATGTAGGTGAAAACCCAAGTGCCAACACCATGTCTACAAGGCTCCTAGCAGGCCTTCCGGCTCCTCCACTCCACAGCAGCGCGGCTGCCTTTTGTAGCAGTACCAGGCTGACTTCTGTAACCTTGGTTGGCACGTGCACGCTCCTGGATCCAGTCCAGCCAAGAAGCCCATTTGGCCGCTCTACAGGGCTCTGACCAGGACTGCCTGAGCTGCCTGCAGCAGGCACCCGGCTTGTCTTACCAGCCAAATTGGCAGGGCTGCTGAGTCCCAGGAGATCCTAAAGGACTCTTGGAGGGCCCAAGGAAAAAGGCTTTGAGGGGTTTGTGAACTCTTTAAAAATGAGGGGTCGAATTGTGGGAATGCACAGATACGCATTTTTTTCACAGGCGGGATCAAAATGCTTTAAATTTTCCAGGGGTCTTGACTCTCAAAAAGGCTAAGAAAGACAAGTTTAGATTATTGTTTTGCATTTTAATTTTGTAGCCCCCGCCATTGCAAACATACTCTCCAATGGCTACTGGCCCTTCCCGGACCTCAGGCCTTGGAAGTTGCTTGCATTTAGTACAGACAGGCATAGCTTCTAGGCCTGAACCTTGTCCACTGGCGGCTTAGGAGCGGTCTCCTGAGGAACCTTGTAGGTCTTGGAACCTACTTCTCATTGACAAATCTTTCTTCAAAGGTGTGGGCTGTGCTGAGGAGCATAGCCTCGTTCTCAAGCCATTCCCAGCTTTGTAGCATTTCTAGGTGGCACTGCTGAGGGCAATGGTCCCAGCCAGTTCCACCCGCCTATGAACTGAGCAAAGAACATACAGATCCCGGAAGCTAAAGGTTCTAGGCTGCGGTGCTCTGAAATTTTTCTGCATTCTGGTTTGTTGACTTTGTAGGCCTGGCAAGATGAGAACTTGCCTTGGGCTTGGGAGTAAGAGGAATGGAAACAGTGAAGAAAGGTTAATAATCTCTCCGCACAGACCTCATCTAGATTCTACTGTCCCGCTGCTGTAGCTTCAGGCTGGAGGGAACTGGCTCCCCTGTGCTTTCTCCCCTTTTTTCTCCCTCTCATTTTCCTCTCCCTCCTCTCCTTCTCTCTCTCTCCCTCCCTCTCCCCAGCACCCTGGAGCCCAGTCCACAAAACGGGCCACTGTGGGGGCTAGAGAACTGCTTTAACAGTGGCAAGACCTCCTGGCAGAGCTGAGCGCAGGGAGCAGCTGTGGCTGCTGGCAGCGACCACAGCGGCCTGAGTGTCAGAAGCCAGAGCCACCAGCGGCTCTACCTAACTAGCAACCCCTTTGCTCTCTGGGTCCTGCCAGGCTTGTCTTCCTCCTGGGACTGGGTTAATACTGGATGAAATGAGGCCAAGTGCTCAGGAGATCATGGGAGGTAAGCAGGGATGCGAGAGTCTTCCCTTGCAGCAGGCGGAGATGCCTGATCAGTCTGTTTTCTGGGATCCCGGAACTTAGCTACTCCAGCTCCAAGTACGGCTAGTTGAGGTGGGCAGTCCTGGGACATCCTGAAGACCCGAGGCAGGGCAGCCACCTTCCAGGCTCTCCTGGATCCAGGAGGGATAAAAAATGTCACATTCCCTGAGACTTGTGTGAGGCCCACACCTGGAGGCTAGAGCTCCAAGCCAGACATTTCCAGTTGGCTAAGAGCGCCCCTGGGTAGTGTACCCTGTCCGCTGTGCTAAGGGCCCAACCTCCAAACACTCTTATAACAGGGCCAGGAGCCCAGCCCGGCCTTGAAGGGAACGGATTTCCTCACGGGGGCCTCGTTAAAACGCAGGCACCACAGGAGCAAGGAGAGCCCCCAGCCTGGGGTTTGGAGGGGAGGGGAAAGAAGGGGAGGGGATAGAGAGGCAGGAGTGGAGTGACACTAGCCCTTGTCAGCCTCCAGGAGCATATGAATGCCAAGGCTAAAAGGAGAGTGGGAGAATAGCCGGGCAGAAGTGTCTGCTGGGCACACCCCTTTTAGTTTCCCCCCTCCAGGTCTCCCTCTCCAGGTAAGCCAACGTTTCATTTCCCCTAAATGACTTGTGGGCTTGGAGTCTCAGCAAAGCAGGGGGTGGGGGCAGTCCCGGCTCTGGCCTGCAGTGTGGGGGGGTCCTTGGAGCCCAATAGCCTCTGACAGGTCTTAGAGAAGATGAGCCAGGTGAGCACACCTGAGGCTGCTATCTGGATCAACGGATTGGGAGCTGAGAGTGTTGGGTGCTGAGGCGCCAGGGGACAGCCATTGCATTTTCGGTAAATTCTCTGTGAGATGCTGGAAGCAGTGACAATCGCCAGCTTTCGGTCCACTCTGAGTTCTGAGCACTCTGAGGGGCCTCAACACCTTAGGGCCAGGTCCTCTACTTTTAGGAACCAGAATTTAGAAATAGGACCAGCTGCAGGTTCACAGCTGAATAGAGAGAACATGAGGCCCCCTTTAGCTGTCAGAGCAGGTCGGGGACTAGTGGCAGCTTCTGAAACAGGGATGGGGAGCACCCCAGCAGGACGGAGAGTGCACCATAAACACCCCACTTGTTAACTGCGCCAGACCCAAGGGTGCTTCAAACAGACCCTGGAGTAGGGCTCACGACCTAGTGGAGATGGACGAGCCCAGGCACTAGGACCCCCACAAACCACGCTGGGGCAGCCTGCCGCTCTTCTGCCTTCGGCCGAGGTGTCGGGCGTGAGTCTCCTGGCTCATCAATACAGATTACATATTTATATCAATCGCGGGTCCTAGGGCGCCCTCGGAGAGCGGCCCCGCGCCTACGAAACCAAACTGGGAGTGGTCGCGCGGAAACTCTGGCTCGGGATTGGCTGCGGGCGCCTGCGGCGGTGCGGGGGGATTGCTAATCGTATTCAGCATGTTTTGCACTAGAAATGTCAGCCAGAAAGGGCTATCTGCTCCCTTCGCCAAATTATCCCACAACAATGTCATGCTCGGAGAGCCCCGCCGCGAACTCTTTTTTGGTCGACTCGCTCATCAGCTCCGGCAGAGGCGAGGCGGGCGGCGGTGGCGGTGGCGCCGGGGGCGGTGGCGGTTACTACGCCC
>NW_006159991.1:310057-313488 GCF_000334495.1 Tupaia belangeri chinensis | reverse complement strand
GGCGGCGGGGGCTCTCAGGGCGACGAGGAGGCGCACGCGTCGTCCTCTGCCGCCGAGGAGCTCTCCCCGGCCCCTTCCGAGAGCAGCAAAGCCTCGCCAGAGAAGGACTCCCTGGGTAAGCAGGGCGCACCGGAGGGCTGCAGTCAGGAGGGCAGACAGACCGGCAGAGCCATGGAAGGGAACAGAGGGAGCAAAGAACCAGGAGCCCGCCCAGCAGCCGGCCGGCCTTGGCCCAAGCTGCAGGCAGGCTGACCTTCTGAACTTGCTTTTTAATATTTGGGCGTGGGGACGCAGTAAAAATTCATGTCCGGCTTAGCGCCCCACACCAAGACGTCCTAGGAACTGGCCCGAGCTCACCCTGACTAGGGGCAAGGACATCAGCGAGCAGCCCCCCTTGTGTTCGTGCTCTTCCCTGTGGCCCTGAGCACCCCAAGCCCTGGTCCCGGCCCAGCCTGCACGGCGCGGCCCACGCGGGGGGGAGGAGGAGGGAGGGCAAGTGGCTCGCCCGCAGATAGCGCGGATGTTTGTAAGGCATCCAAAATAAGCAGCCGCCAGCGCCAATAAATAAGCCCATTAACCGGCGAAGTTCGAGTTTACGATCCCCCATGCTTTTTTTCAAAGTTGCTGGCGGGGCGGGAATCCTCGTTGCGGGGAGAAGAAGAGGCAAATCGGTCTGGACGCCGGGTCCCTGAGTCGAGAACCAGAAAGAAGCCTGTTAGCTTCCCCTGGAACTCGGAATTACCCAGCCACACACCCCTGCCTCCTCTAGATACCTGAAGGAGGGCCTTTGACTCTCTAATCAAGGGTCCTTTTTTCTGCCTTCCCTGTTGGCCCCTTTCCCTCTCCTCATCTGCCCTTGAGCAACCAGGGGAGCTGGAGTGAGACAGCCTAGCTGCACCGTCCCCCTTCGCAGTAAGCACCCTGCATCCCCAGCCTGGGGGCTGCAAGAAATGCTCATCTGCCTTAAGGCCAGAAGCAAAGAAAGGCGTTAAGTTCAAGATGTACAGCCTGCCCTCCAGGGCCTTTCGTTCTACAAACTCCAGCAGCCTGTGCCAAAACAGGTGTTTAGGGAGAAAAAAAAAGAAAAAAGAAAAAAAAAAAACTGGAGGAAAATGTAAATTGGGAAGGTGGGTGTAGATTAAAGACCCACTTGATTGTTTTGCTAGGCCTTTGAGGAGCTGCTAGCTCTCTTTGAGCCAAAGGGGGGCATACCCCCTCTCTGTGACTTCGAGCATCCCTCTGATGGGGGAGAGACGTCAGGAATTCATCCCTGCACATTGCCCGCGTGGCCTCGACTTAACTCCCCCTTTATTCTCTTAAACGCCAGGCAATTCCAAAGGCGAAAACGCAGCCAACTGGCTCACGGCTAAGAGCTAAACGCTGCCCCGACACGAAGCACCAGACGCTGGAGCTGGAGAAGGAGTTTCTGTTCAACATGTACCTTACTCGAGAGCGGCGCCTAGAGATCAGCCGCAGCGTCCACCTCACGGACAGACAAGTGAAAATCTGGTTTCAGAACCGCAGGATGAAACTGAAGAAAATGAACCGAGAAAACCGGATCCGGGAGCTTACAGCCAACTTTAATTTTTCCTGATGAAGCTCCAGGCGACGCTGTTTTGTTTTTGTTTTTGTTTTGTTTTCTCCCCGCTGCCAGAGCGCCGGTCCCCTCCCTCTATCTCCGTCCTCTGCCCAGGAACTCGCACCTGTGCCGGACCCCCATTCCTCCCTCCCACACTCGCCATCTCCTGGGCCGTTCATCTGTGCAGGGCTGGTTTGTTCTGACTTTTTGTTTCTTTGTCTGTTTGCTTGGTGCTGGTTTATTTGTTGTTTTCTGGGGGAAAAAGCCATATCGCGCTAAAATTCTGTAGAGATAGGTATTGTCCTAAGTGTCAAGTGGTGACTGGGCTGGTTTGCCGTCTTGGGGTCCCAGCTGCTAGAAATGGCCCCTGTCCTCCTGGTGGAGCTGATTTCCTGCCCAACCCCAACCCGGGGCAAACCTAGCCCGGAAGGCCTAGGTCCCATTGTCGGCGCTGAGGTGTCTGGCCTGAGGTCAATGGTGCAAGGAGCCGCCACCGGGCGCGCCTGCCTGGAGTGCTGGGCTGTGTTTAATCAGGGGATACAGGCCCCTGGGTTTCTTTTTCTTTCTTCCTTTCTTCCTTGGCCAAGAGAAGGGCTTCCAGGCACAAACATACAAGTTGGCAAAGGGCTTGACTTCGGCTGATTGAAAAAGTGAGAAAAAGAAAGATTAATTTAGCCTTCCTTTGTAAGATATCTCAGCTCTAAAAGAATAAAAGAATGTCCAAGAGAAGGAAACTTCTCTTCCAGTTAGTGTAACGTCTTGCATTGCCTGGCTAAAATGTTTTATTTGCCTCTGAATTTCCATATTCTTCTGGCTATAGTTAGTTTTGTTTATACATGTGGAACTAGTGGATTTTTTGGTCATTAAATTTGTTGCCACTGGTGACATGTGACAAGCACACCACAATTCTCCCTATCTTGTCTTGTGGAGTTTTTTATTTTATTTTTTTTACTTTTTTTTTCTTTCTGAAATTCATGGAAGCCTAGGAGGGTTGGGGCAAGCGGGAATAAACTAGAGAAGGGAGACATTGTTTGGATTTCCTTTATACTGTGAAGTTACATGCATAAAAGGGTCAAACCTGTAGGTGCAGAAAAAGAAAAAAAACTATAAATACAAATCTGTATAAATGTCTATTATTATGAAAAATTACCAATCTTGTTTTAAGCAAATGCATTCTATCGTTATTATAAATGTTAGTTCTAGCTCTATTTACTTCTAATCTTAAATCAGAATAAATTAATATTGTATTGCTGCTGTGCGTGGAAAAAAAAGACAATGTTTATGTTCTTATAGAATAAAAGCTGTGGAATGAAGCTTTTTAATTTTAACTCTTTTTTGACTTCTTATCTTCACCTTCCACTTTATCCTGTCCACCACTTTTACAACAGGAGGACTATCCCGAGACCCCTGCAATTACTTTAGGCATCTATTTAAATATTACCTAGACGGTCGTAATTTGTCTGGGCCCTATAGCCCTGGTGCCGTAAGGTTTGTCGGCTTTTGTTCAGTTTTATGACTTGCTAGTATATCTGGATTGTGGCTGTCTTAGACTAGTGGTTTCAGTTGAGAGGGGAGCTGCATAGACAGAGGAAGCCAAACAGGATTTCTTTCGGGAGCCCCAGGGAGGCTTTGCAGAGGCTGGTTATTTTGCGGGTGTCCGGGTCCCAGATGAGCTTCAACCTAAAATCTGGGGAACTGGCCTGGCCCACATCCCATCACTAGAGCCGGTGGCAGCGGTTAGGTGGACCCAGGCCTGGCCGCATGGGGCCGCCCCCTCCCCTAGCAAGGCCTCCCCCACCTCGCGGCCCTCCGCCAGGCCACGCGTTTCCTGCTCGCCGGAGGTGGGGGGGGG
>NW_006159991.1:306221-308338 GCF_000334495.1 Tupaia belangeri chinensis | reverse complement strand
GCTCGCGGAGCTGCAGTACTTGGGAGCCCGCGCGCACCCTGCTCGCTCTCGGCTCCGGTCTCGCCTACTCCTCTCCTTCCTTTTCCCTCTCTCCTTTGCCTTCTCTCCCTCCTTGTCTCCCAGATTTCCCTTACCGGGGCCGGTGGCTTCTCCCTCCGAGACGCATTGGCGGCAGCCCTGGGGACTCCAAGGGCCGGGCACGGCTCAGCTGCGCGCGGGCGGCATCAGAACTGGTCGGTGATTTAGGTAGTTTCCTGTTGTTGGGATCCACCTTTCTCTCGACAGCACGACACTGCCTTCATTACTTCAGTTGAAATCGTCTCCAGGTACCTGCGCGCGCGGGGGCCGGGCCGGGCGGGGCATCGAGGCCCTAGTCGTGCCAGGCCTGCGGTGACAACCTCGGCTTTCCCTGCGCAGGAACCTCCTGTCTTCCTCCTTAGAGCTTTGCCAGCCGCCAGGCCTCACCCATCCCCCCACACACCCACCTGGCCCGGAGCAGGTACAGTCAGGTTAGCGGCTCTTCCGCGGACGCCGGGGGCGTGGTAGGAATTCTGGGCCCCGAGCCATTCAAGGTCAGGGGCGCATGCTTCCAACCAGAGCCACCCCCATTCTTGGCTGCGCCTGGCCAGGGACCCCGCTATTCTCTTGCAAGGCTAGAAGCACACCCCAAACCGGGTTGTGAGCTTAGGAAAGGTCCCTTTGCTGGTGGAGACCCAAGCTGGACTAGAAAGGACTGGGTGGACAGGGTTGAGATCCCGGCCTTGTCACTTAACCCTTCTCTCTGCCCTCTGCTCCCAGGATCTGCCTCTCCGTCTGTCCCTCCTTTTCCCCTTGTCTTTTGTCTTTCCTCTTTTTATCCCTTCCTTATTTTTTTAAATTTTCTTTGCCCCTTCTTCCCTTTTATTTTTCTGCCATCTGCCATCTCTATCTGATTCTCTGTCTTGCCTCCTCTCCTTTCCAAATCATTCTTTGGGGGAGAGTCTGGGGGTTTCATTTTTCGAGGCTGCGCTTAAGTAGAGATTGAAGTCTGCCCAGAGAGGGCCCGCGTGGGGCGGCTGTCGAGGGCTGTGGGTTTGGGCCCAGCGTGGCGGCACAGACAAGGCCTCGGTTATGATCACGACCGGATGGCGGCGGCCTTGCGTTCCTTCTCCGCGGGTCGCTCACGCTAAGGGCTGACTGCAGACCTGATTAGGGGGCATCCTTGGCGTCTTTGTGTACCCACACTGAGGGCAGAGAGGCCTTCACCAGTCTAGCGAACCAGAGGCTGGGCCCCGGGGCCAAGGCCCAGGGAGGCTCGGTGGAACCCGGCTGCTTACTCCGAGACTTCCACCGAGCAGCGTCTTGCCGCCTTTCCCGGCTCGCCCTCCCCAGCTCCGCCATGAAGGCGGCTCAGCGAGGCAAAGCTTGACTGCCAGCTCACCAGTGGCTTCTATCAGGTTCAGGATATGTTAGACTCGGCACTCTCCTGTAGCTGGGGGGTGGAGTAAGGGACCCTTTCAAGGACAGTGTGTTTCAAATAAGTGAAAGGAATCCGATATTCCAGAGCCTTCCAGATACAAACTAGAATCCTTGCTCCAAGTTGTAGTCTACTGATGGAAGAATCTGACCATTCTGGTTGAAAACGGAAAATGAACCAACTCTTCCTCCCCCAGAAGCACATAAGTATGCATGCCTTCAGGAGCTGACTTCCCTTCTCTGCTTAGTCTGGGGCCTAGGAATTGTTTGTTATCTGAAAGGCCAGCACTGGAGGTTCTCCCTAACCCTTCTCTGCCGTTTTCTAGGCCCGAGTATTGTATTTACTTCTGAAGTCAGGATTCCAGAGAAGGAGCAGTTTGTAATTACATCCATCTATTATTTCTTTATGCATATGTAATCCTTTTCACTTCCAAAATAAAAGCAGACACGTAAGTCTGAATATTTTGACCCCACATCTCTGGGCTGAAAAGAGACAATATTTGGTTTTGAGAAAATATTCCCTTTCTAGGAACCAGTAATAACTGTATAACACTCAACGCTTGCTTATTATTTAGTAATGGTCCTGTTTGGCGGTGAGTCTATCTAAAGGAATGGCCTTTTTATTTTATATATATATATATATATATATATATATATATATA
>NW_006159991.1:303850-305885 GCF_000334495.1 Tupaia belangeri chinensis | reverse complement strand
ATATATATATATATATATATGGAAGCGCCTGAGGCCGATGGCCTCCCCGACAGGGAAGTGGACTAATGAGAAACACACTCTTGCAGGCACAGTGTTCACACGTGAATTTAATTACCCCGTTTTTTAGGAGTCGCTGCTTTCTGTTATGAATTGGGGTGGGTTTTTTCTTCCAATTAACGTGGCTGTGGCCTTTAATTTATTCTCCTCCCCTGCAAGACTCTAAGGGGTGAGAAATATTCTCTGCAATTTGGCCTGGCGGAGGGATGGCATTAAAGTCAATGCCCTGTGCTCCTCCCCATTTCATTTCTAGCCCTGGCCTTGAGCTGCGGCTTTGCTTTGGGTCTGGTGACTCTGCGGAGTCTCCCGACCTCGTGGGTAACCAAGGCGGGGGCCCAGGACAGTGGCCGGAAAGAAAGGAAGGAAGGAGCCTTGAAGGGCTCCCAGTGAGCCTCGGAACCCACCTCTCTGGTGCGGGCCGGCCTCACAGCTACTGGAGCCATGGGGTCTCTTTGGCTAGGCCTTTTCATTAAGCTGAACTGGCTTTCGGCGGAGGTTGCCTGGCGCTTTCCCCCAGCTTGAGTTGGGGAGCGTGAGAAGGTTTGCAGAGGGGCCTTCCAGGATGGAGCACAGGGCCAGGTTGCCAGCTGCCTCTGCGTGCCCGCGCAGAGATTGTGACTCTCCGTTGACAGCTAGCAAGGCACACTCAGTGTGCGCAGGGGGCTTAGGGCCCCGGCTGAGTGCGGGCACAACCAGGTTCTCAAAACCTTCGTTTTGAAGGTGTCTGACTGCTCCCTCCCTGAACTCCTGTGGGGCCTGACTGGAGGAGCTACGACAAATTTGGGGGCTGGTCGGGCGCTATGAGCGCCAGTCAGACAGATTTAGTGGTCCGCACCAAGGGGTGGTCCTCTTAGGCCAGTCTGTGCCGGGCACACTCGGGCACGGATGGTTGCAGCACTGTGTGGGACGGATCTTGCGTTGAATTTGAGTTTTTGCCGCCGGCTAGGGGCAAACTCGTATCTGCCGGGGACCGCAGGGATTATTTACAGGGAGCTCGCCAACCAAACACAACAGTCTAATTTAACCTTTCCAAGTCCTCGTAAATTTTTACAGCTGGGAGCCACGGCAAGGCAAACGAATCTGTTGGTCGTTCCAGACTTCCCACCAGCCTGTGTGGCTTCTGAAACAATAACTCCTTATGAAATATCATAAATATAGATTTAAATACAGTAGAGCGAGAATGCGATTTGGCTGCTTTTTTATGGCTTTTTTTTTTTTCTAATTTTATGTGAGGGGCTCTACTGGCCGCACTTGCGCGCGGGACCCGCGCCTTCCTGATGGCGTGATTAATTGTGATATAAAATAGTCCGCTTAAGAAGTGTGTGTGTCTGGTGGGGTAGGGGGCAGGGGACACTACAGAGGCAAGGCCAGATTTGATCTTTTAATCTTCGTTGGCCACAATTAAAGCAAACCCGATCGTGCAGCGGTGCTATCCCTTTGCATAAAAACATATGGCTTTTGCTATAAAAATTATGACGGCAAAACACCGGGCCATTAATAGCGTGCGGAGTGATTTACGCGTTATTGTTCTGCCGGGCGGGCACGTGACACGCGTGGCCAATGGGGGCGCGGGCGCCGGCAACTTATTAGGTGACTGTACTTCCCCCCTGGTGCCACCAAGTTGTTACATGAAATCTGCAGTTTCATAATTTCCGCGGGTCGGGCCGGCGGACCGGGCGCGCGGGGCAGGGCGATGGCCACCACTGGGGCGCTGGGCAACTACTACGTGGACTCCTTCCTGCTGGGCGCCGACGCCGCAGATGAGCTGAGCGCCGGCCGCTATGCGCCAGGGGCCCTGGGCCAGCCCCCACGGCAGGCGGCAACGCTGGCCGAGCACCCTGACTTCAGCCCTTGCAGCTTCCAGTCCAAGGCGGCGGTGTTCGGCGCCTCGTGGAACCCGGTGCACGCGGCTGGGGCCAACGCCGTGCCCGCTGCCGTGTACCACCATCACCACCACCACCCCTACGGCCACCCCCAG
>NW_006159991.1:299957-303725 GCF_000334495.1 Tupaia belangeri chinensis | reverse complement strand
AGAAGGGGTGACTGTCCCACGCTTGACACTCACACTTTGTCCCTGACTGACTATGCTTGTGGTTCTCCTCCAGTTGATAGAGAAAAGCAATCCAGCGAAGGCGCCTTCTCCGAAAACAATGCTGAGAATGAGAACAGCGGAGACAAGCCCCCCATCGATCCCAGTAAGTGTCTCCTCTCTCTAAACCCATCGCCGCCTCCACGCCGGCCACCCGGATCTGCCGACCCGTCAGCTTTCTCTCGAGTCTGCCTTCGTCTTCGCTGGGAGCCTCTTGAGTTGAGGCCTGGAGCCAGAAGTTGGTGTGTGGGACGCCTCGAATGGGGCCCCAAGTCCAGAGAGCAGTGAAGAGCGGCCCGGCCCGCAGGGCTGGGGGGAGGGGAATAGGCTGCAGCACCGAGAGGGGGGCGGGGCGGGCGCTTCGGCCGAGCCAAGACCGGCAGGCCCTCTCCCTGGGGGGCATTTTTCGAAGCCCGGCAGCCCCTCTCCTTGGCGGTCCCGGCTCAGGATAGAGATACTTTGAACCGTTCTTAGAAAGCAGTGCAGCAGAGAGACTCTTTTGTGCGGCTAGACTGCCCGCGAGAGGCGGCAGCAACAGCAGCTGGGGCAAGCCGGACCCGGGACCCTGGAGGAGACAGGCGGCTCCCTCCACTTCTTGCCTTCAGTCGATGGCGGCGTAAATCCTGCTGGAGACGAGGCTGCGGGTAACTGGGCCAGGAGTCCCCATGCCATATTATTTAAATCAGCCACAGACTTGATCAACGGCCTTGGGGCCCTGTGCCGTAGTGCCCAGCTCCCATGGCCTTTTAGGAAGGTCAAATAAGGAGTGGGGAGAGTGGAAGGAAAGACGGGGAAGGGACGTCACAGAGGCAGTGAGGGGGGGAAAGAAATATTAACCTTGCTGCGCCAGCACAGAGCTGCGCGGTTGGTTTCCCTCTGCGTGGCAAGGAGGAGCTCTGTTTCCAAATTTCACTCTTTACACAGCCTGCAGAGTGGGAGGAAGGAAAGAAAAGGACGGAAGGACAGAGGAGGAGAAAGGAGAGCTGTGGAGGGGAAGGGGGGCTGAGGTTTTACTGCGTGCAATTGTAAGTGACCCGTCTGTGCGTCTGTCTGCCACGGTTCCATTGTGCACGGAGGCTGGACTGCCTCCCCCTAACCCATTCAGCGCTGTCCGCACGTTGGCCACAGACTCCAGGAGGCTCCCTAGCCCCCAGGTGGGAAGTGCTGCTCCTTCTCCTAAACCCTGTGTCTCTCTCCCCCAGATAATCCAGCTGCCAACTGGCTTCATGCGCGCTCCACGCGGAAGAAGCGCTGCCCCTATACAAAACATCAGACGCTGGAACTGGAGAAGGAGTTTCTGTTCAACATGTACCTCACCAGGGACCGTAGGTACGAGGTGGCCCGACTGCTCAATCTCACCGAGAGGCAGGTCAAGATCTGGTTCCAGAACCGCAGGATGAAAATGAAGAAAATCAACAAGGACCGAGCAAAAGACGAGTGATACATTCAGGTTTATGTGGAAGAAAGCAAGTGATCTAGAGAGGAAGAGAAAGGACTACCCCTTCCCGGTCCCCTTCTCCCACCCCCACTGCAGCCTCCACCACCCCGCACAAAGCGGCTCTAAACCCCAGGCCTCATCTCCCCCCTGGCAAACGCTGCTCAGGCTGGCTCCTAGGCCTGCCGCTTTGATGGAGGAGGTATTGTGAGCTTTCCATTTTCTATAAGACAAAAAAAAAAAAGGGGGGGGGAGCATTAGCGCTGATGGCTGTGTGTGCTAGCTTGTATATGTTTTTTAAAAATCTACCTGTTCCTGTCCTAAAACAAGAGGGGAAAAAAAAAACTACCTTTTTATAATGCACAACTGTTGACGGCGGGCTGTATAGTTTTTAAGTCTGTGTAGTTAATTTAATTTGCTCTCTGTGCCGCAGATCACTCTGCTGAGATACTTGAACACTGTGTTTTATTGTGGTAATTATGTTTTGTGACTCAAACTTCTGTGCTGGGTGACGCACCCATTGTGATTGTGGAAGCTAGAATTCAATTTGAACTCAGGTTGTTTATGAGGGGGGAAACAGTTGCATAGGGTATAGCTCTGTAGTGGAATACGTCTTCTGTATAACTAGGCTGTTAACCTATGATTGTAAACTAGCTGTAAGGATTTCCCAGTGAAATAAGAAAGAAATTGTAAGGGGGGGTGTTTCCACGATGAATAGATTTCATGACTTTCTCCATTTTTGAAATGAGGGCATTTTAGTCTCTACCTGCTCTTTAGTCCTGTCTTGTCCATTGTATGTATAATCTCTATATTAAAGAAAAAGAACGTAATCAGACAAGCTTGAATATTGTTTTTGCACCAGATGAACAGTTAGGAAATTCGGAGCTATACATGTGCAGAAGGTTACTACCTATGGTTTACGCTTAATTTTGAATTGGGGGGGAAATGAATGCTTATTGTAGTGGAATTAATTTTATTGATAATAAATTAAACACTATGAAACCGCCATTGGGCTACTGTAGATTTGTATCCTCAATGAATCTGGGGTCTCCATTGGGCTGAACATACACTGTATATTTTGCAATAGTTACCTCAAGGTCTACTGACCAAATTGTTGTGTTGAGATGATATTTAACTTTTTGCCTAATAAAATTTATTGATTCTTTTCTATTTTTTTGCGGGTCTGCTCCTTACACCTACTTCTCCGGGATAGGGAAGCCTGGGTAGAGTCTCTGGATGGGGGGGCCTGATGTGGGTTGGGGGGCCGGCGAGAACCGCAGTTTTGACTCTGCAAGCTTTTGGGACCCGGTACCTGGGGCAGCCGGTCCTGGCGGGTCGAAGTTGCCCGGACCAGGCCAGCTGCCTGGTGGTGAACAGCCAACGGAGGCCGGGGAAACCGGCGGTGAGGCCGAGCTCCGGGGCCTTCTGTCTCTTTGCCTGACCACGGGCAAGGCTTGGGCTGGGCTGGCGTCCCGGGTGTCGCTGTCCAGTACACTTCTGTCCTCTTGTTACGCACCCAAATTTCCCAAACTCGGGACTACAGAGGTGCCTGCGGGCGACCTTCCCTGGCAGCGTGGGGAACGTGGAGCAGTGGACAAGAGCGAGAGCTGAGGGCGCACCTCCGGAGGAGGGAAACGGCAGCGGGTCTGGTCCAACGTGGCAGCCCAGAGACACTGGGGGCTTCCAGGGGATCGAAGGCCTGCGGCCCCCGCCACCCCCACGTCCAACCAGTCCCCGCTGGAAGAATCTGGGTCCTGCATCGCAAGCCCCTCCCGAGCACAAGTCCTGGCAGGGGCAGGGCCCAGGCAACCGACGAGTCCCGAAGCGCCATAAAAGAAAATGAGGGCTGTTACCGTTTATGGGGTGTAAAGGGCTGCGGGGGAACCGCGATGGGGCGTCCCCTTACCCCCTACCCCCATCTCCACCCGCCGCCAGGTTGGGACGCCCTCTGTTGTTGCAGACAGAAGGAACTTCAAAGAATGGGCAGTAAGAGTGTGCCATAAAGGCCGGGTCTGCGAACTGTCTGGAATTCGACCCTTAATTAGTTTACAACTGTCCAGCCCCAATTAGGGTATTCCACCAAAGCCCTTTCATTTGTTTGCTGTCTGCTGCCGATAAAGCGGCTGCGGAAACAGCTCTCTTTTATGGGCATAGGCCCCTCAGCAGCGTAGATTCCAGGCTCCACGAAGACCCCCTGGGGACTGGCCCCTCGCCCCCACTTCGGGAATGGGGCGCTGTGTCCCCGGTAGCCGCCGGCTGGTTAGGCCCGCTGGACG
>NW_006159991.1:295344-299814 GCF_000334495.1 Tupaia belangeri chinensis | reverse complement strand
GGGAGGGGGGCGCGGTGCCCCCGGTAGCCGCTGCCTGTTTAGGCCAGCTGGAGATGCAGTACCAACAAATGTCCAGCAGATGGCAGTGTGGCTCCACGCAAGAGGCGTCCGCGCCGCCATCTCCCGCCGCCGCAATCCTGGGACGTTCCTAAGATGTCGACTTGACGCGAGCTTTTATGGAATGGGAGTCCCAGATTTGAATCAACAGCAGTCATATATTTTCGGTTCTGCCCACGCCGGTCTGGAAGCCTCTCTGGGAAACAAGCAAGCGGCAGGGGCTGGTCTGACCTTCACAGCTCGCACCTCCCCGGCCGGATCCCCAGTGCCAAGCGCTGCCCGGCTGTCGCTGTCCGGGCGGCTTTGGGGCTGCTGCTCCAAGCACTGGTGCAACCTCCAGCCCGGGACAGGCTTCAGGGTGCCGAGGCGCGCGGGGACCCCTGATGACCGGCGCGTGAACACAGGGACGAACATCTACAGCGCCAGAACTCGATGACCTCCTCAGTTGGTTGCAGAGGACGTGCAGAGGGTGCACACCGTGGCCACGGGTCCCGTGGCAGCCCTGGAGGCCCCTGAAACCTGCGCCTTGGTTCGGGGTCCCGTACAGGGCCTGGTGAGCAAGCACCGGAGAGAGAGCCAGAACCCCAAGACGCTGCCGGCTTGAATAAGTGACAATGAAATTCGTTGGGTGGAAATCGGGCATAAAGGCGTTCTTGGTAACTGTCTAATGTCGGTCTACCGGCCGAATTGGCCAGGATGGCGAATCTCTGGAACACACCAGGAACTACTTTGCTTATTCTAAAATAAAGATAATGTTTAAAATGAACAACTATAATAGGATCCCAGCTCCAGAGTTGGCGCTCACTTCGTGTAAGCTTCCCCTACTTTCTCTGTCGTCTCTATTTTATCAGTTCTAGAGGTATCCGAGGCTACTCTAGAGTCCTCCGCTCAAGAAGCCAGAAGAAAGGGGACCCCAATCCAGGCGCAGCTTCTCTGGACCCCAGTGGTGAACCTGCCTCCGAGTTTCCTAAGAGGTGGCCCCCAGCTCTGGAGCGGGAGATCAGCCAAAGTCGTTGGATAAATTCAGAGGGAAAACGCAAAAGCACGCAGGAACCCTGAGAAGCGCCCCGGAGCCCTGTGAACACACCGCGTGGTGCATTTATTTGGGTCGTAATATAGTCTCCGCCAAAGCCCACAAAACGTTTACGACCCGCATCTCCGTGCTGTACTCCCTGTAAAACCGGGGGCTGGATTTCGGCTGACGTCTCTCCCGTTGGCTCTCTTTTCTCTCTCCCCTCTCTCCTCTCTCTCCTCCTATTTTGTCTCTGTATATGTTGGTATCACAGGACACATTTCATCATATTTCTGTATATTGTGCACGTATTTCACAGCATCCGGTTTCAAGAAGGGGCATATAGCTTCCCTGAGAAAGTCACCCATGGCCTTGTATCCAAATCTCAGATATAAAGCTCAGTTTTTTTAAACTACACATTAAGGCTCAAGTCGCAGGTCTGTGGTGAGGGCTTCTCTCCACCGATCACGGAGACCCCAGGTAGGTGTAGGCGGCCCAGGGTCTCAGAGGCCTCGGACTGCCCAGCAGGCTCTCCCTTGCCCTTGGCAGGCAGCGGCTGGGAGCGCCTTCCCCTTGCAGGCCTGTGCTTCCAGGCGAGACCCCACACCGGCCCAAGCTCATTTGCCCATGTCGGTGGCGCAGTTTGTCCCCACGGCCAGACCAGGGACCGTTCTCTGGATGGAGAATAGAAGGGCAGCCAGCAGCGCAAGGGGCACGGGTGGAAACCGAGAGAAGCGCCTCGCCAGCACCCCGACTTTCTCATGGGCGCCATTTGTCTCCAGAGCAGGGTTTACATTTTAAACTACATCAGAACATTGTGATCTCTTTGACAAGGAGAAGCAGGGGACCACTTTGCCCGGAGGTGGAGAGGAGCTGGGGAGCTGTGGAAAATGCCTACCTAAAGGCAGCTCCGCGGATGAGAAAGCCGCCTGCCTGCCAGCGCTTGCTCCAGGCTGGGCATCAAGGAGCATTTATGTGAATATTTTAATATTTTCACACATAACCCAGTGCATTTGTGACTTTTCAGTCGAACAAGTAGAGAACCACAGGCTCGAAAACATGCGATTAGCGAGGCCTTATTGAAAGCCTCGCTTTGCTTTATCCGGCCTTTGCCTTTTCCTTGTTAACACCACAGGAGGCAAGGAGGGTGAAGAGCAGAAACGAAAGGGGCGTTTCGGTCCCCACGGGACTCAGCCCAGTCGGGTGACTTGGACCCAGAAGGGTCGAGGTGCTGCAAGCAGTATCCGGATCCTCCTTGGCCAGGGAGAAGGACAGTGAGTCCTGCCAGAACCACTTGGACACGCGCCGCTGGGCAAAACCAGGGCCCTGAAGTGCTTGCAGCCTGCGCCCAGCCCTTCCTTGTCGGGAAAGTGCGTTCCAGCCCGCGCTCCCCAAGTGGCTCCCCCACCCGAGCAGTCTGTTGGCCTTGCTTAGGGCAGGTTCCGCACAAGGCACAAGCGCCATCACAGTGGGCCACTGCAGCTGCCGACCGGAGTCTAGACAGACGGCGGCAGGACACGGCCACTCCAGCCGCCGACCGGAGTCTAGACAGACGGCGGCAGGGCCCGGTCTTTCTCTTTGCGTCTTGCTCTGTCACCCAAGGAACAATTTATTGGTCTAAAGCCGTCTAATTCCGTCTCTTTGATCTCCTAGCCTTCTTCTTGTTAGCTTCATCTTCCTTTAACCTTTTTAGATTTTTATTTACTGCCAGAAGGCGATGCTCTTTGGAATATGTGGGTTTTTTTCCTTCTGTCTTAAACCCTCCATTCCCCATCCCAGGATCATCCTGATCCCTGGCAATCAAGGGTGGTGTCTCCGGATGTTGCCCACCCCCCAGGATCCCTATACTCTCCAAGGAGAACGCCTAGCGCCTACCTGCTCCAGCAGCCCGGGCCTCCCAACCCAAACCCCAGTGGTTCCTAGGCAGGAGCTAGGGCTGAATCCCACTCAGAACCTTCCCTTTGCCTTTTGTGCTCCCAGGACCCCCTGAGAGGGTGTGGAGAACAGGGCAGCCTGGATCCTCTGAAAGTGATGGGAATTGCTTTGTACACAAGGAACCAAACTCTATAATTTAAAGGAGAATTTCCGGGGCAATTCCATTGTGAGGTTGAGTTTATGGTGTGCAATCGAGCTGGGCAGTAAAAGGTGGCCGGGCTTCCAGCGTGGCCTGGGCAGTTTATGAGGCATTTAGGGAAGGGTTGCCCCCTCAACCTCCACGGGAGTGTTGGGCCGCAGGGGCTTCATCTGGTCCAACATTGTGCAGGGTGGAGGCCTGGGAAGGTAGGCGCCCTGAGACAGAATGAGAGGGGCTTAGAATATCCTGAACTGAGCTGTCTGTGAACCGATATTGGAAAGGTGAAGCCCGCAGAGCACTGGCCTTTGGAATAGAATTTCCCCTACTTGCTTTTCATAAAAAAAAAAAAAAAAAAAAAAAAGAAAGAAAGAAAGAAAAAGAAAAAAATGGGGGTCCACATAGACTACAGTCTTCAGATTCCTCAACCCCCTCTCTCCTCTCTAAATCGGCTCTAAAGCGCGTATTGCTCCCGGGAACCCAGGATCAGGATGTGGAGACCTTGGAGTGGCTGGGGTGGGGGGCACCAGCAACCTCGTGGCGCTGGGAGCGTCTGGAAAGGTGCAGGGTCTGAGGTTTCTTCAAGCTGGGGGAAAAGGACCTGGCTCTCCTTGAGCGAAGGGGAACCAGAAGTTGTGGGGAGGACAAAGGAATGTTTAGCCATTTATCGGGCTGCCAGAGGCCAGCCAGGTGCCCAGAAGCTAAGGCACATAGCCTGCAGGGCCCTCCTGTCTCGGAGAGGGGAGGGGAACCCCCATTAATAAATCTGTTGGCAAATGAGGCTCATTAATAGATAAATATTTCACTGCTTCCTTAGGGCGGATAAACAGTGCGCCGCCGATTAAGGAAAGGAAGCTGGGAGACATGGGCTTTATTCGAACCACATGGTTCCAGTTTACCGTGGCGTTCTCGCCGCAGCTGCAAGCGACGCTGCGCCTGCCGGATCTGGACCGGAGTCTAAGTTCGGCCTGTCGCCCACTGGATCTGGGTCGGGGGCGACCTGCGTAAAGTCGATTTGCGCATAGCTGAGCCCAGGCTACAAGGCTACCGTAAGGCTGGCGGGTGCGCGAGGATGCAGAGACCCTCCAAAGGCTGAGTCATCCGACAGGAGAGGGACAGGGGAGATCCAGAAGCTTGGTCCTGGCTTCACTAATGGGCGTGAGGGGGCTGTGCCAGGCCGGCTCGGCCCTGTGTCCGCAGGGCCCAGCGCCCGGGTTGGCGGCGGGCTGGGCGCTGACACCGAGCCCCTGGGTCCTTTTCCGCAAGGCGCGCGAGACCTGCCGGGTGCGAGCCGACTCTTAAGACGCGTATTTGAGGCTCTTCCCCTTCC
>NW_006159991.1:294868-295330 GCF_000334495.1 Tupaia belangeri chinensis | reverse complement strand
CGGGCCCCGCGGAGCGAGACCACCTGTGAGGGCTGCCGAGATTGGCGGAGACGGTCATGTGGGCGGTCACGTGCTGCGGCGAGCTCCGTCCAAAAGAAAATGGGGTTTGGTGTAAATCTGGGGGTGTAATGTTATCATATATCACGCTACCTCGTAAAACCGACACTGAAAGCTGCCGGACAACAAATCACAGGTCAAAATTATGAGTTCTTCGTATTATGTGAACGCGCTTTTTAGCAAATATACGGCGGGGGCTTCTCTGTTCCAAAATGCCGAGCCGACTTCTTGCTCCTTTGCGCCCAACTCACAGAGAAGCGGCTACGGGGCGGGCGCCGGCGCCTTCGCCTCCACCGTGCCGGGCTTGTACAATGTCAACAGCCCCCTTTACCAGAGCCCCTTCGCGTCCGGCTACGGCCTGGGCGCCGACGCCTACGGCAACCTGCCCTGCGCATTCTACCACCC
>NW_006159991.1:289867-293753 GCF_000334495.1 Tupaia belangeri chinensis | reverse complement strand
CCGCACCCGCTGCCGCTGCTGCTGCCGACAAGGCCGAGGAGGAAGACGATGAGGAGGAAGAGGAGGATGAAGAGGAGGAATGAAGGGCCAGGGCCCTGGCTGCACCGGACAGTCGGAAAAGCGTCTTTAAGAGACTGGTTTTATTTACAAAATGGGGAAAAAAAGAAAATGTAAAAAAAAAAAAAACTATCCCAGTCCTCAACCTGCACCCCACCCACCCCCAGTGCCCACTCCAGTTCCCAACTTCTCTGGACTGAACGGCCACTCAGACTGGGTCCCCTTGGGGATCCCCTCTGTTTCTGAGGACCCTAACACACTCCCCCAACCCAGGCCAGCTGGCCCTATGCTGGCACATCAAAATACTACCTAGCACAGGCCTCTGCAGGAGGCACCCCCAAACTACCTATGGGCCCAGCCCTAGCGGGCATCCTCTCCAGGAAGCCCAGATGTGTCCCAACACTGGCAGACACCCAGCACCACCCTTCATACCCGCAAGAGCAAGAACGTGACTCTCAGTACTACCTATTCACCCCAAACTACCTATGTTGTGCTGGCTGGCTTGCTTGCTACCTAGTACCGGCCCCTTCCAGACAGACCCCTTCTGCTTCTGGCTGGCAGCCTTTGGGATCCCTGAGGCTGCACTGAGAAGGTGCTCAGGTCCAGGGACCAGGGCATTGGCTTCTATTTAAATTGAAAAATAATATATTTATTCCAAAGCATTCTAATTGCTGCAACTTAGAATCCCTCCTTCTCTAGCTTGGGTGCCCCAAGTTCAGGCCCTGCACTTCCAGCTTCTGGAGGGGAGCATTCCTGAGCTGGCTGCAGGCATCTCGGTTAGCTTCTGCTTGGTAGGACTGCCGAGATGCTCCCAGCCTCACTGTCCTTTCCCTTGCCACCTCCCCACCCCCAACTCTTCAGCCATGTCAAATATATACACCCTGAGTTTTCCTACAATAGCAAATACTGTATATTTGAACCAGATTTTTTTCTTTGTCATTTCTATAGTCTTGGAGTTCATTTGTAAGGCAGTGTCTTGACTCTCGGGAAGGATGTGTTAATGGGGTGACTTTGTCGCATGGTGTGTTGTCTTGAGCTAACTCTGTAGAGGGTGGGGAGGTCTACTGCCCTCCCCGGTACCCTTCATCTCCTGTGTTGTCCTATGCCCCCACCCCAGCTCAAGCTGGGGTTCAGGGAAGGTATGCTTCCCAGCTCAGCTAACTGTGTTTTATGTAACAAAAAAAAAATAAATAATAAATAAAGATGCTTTGTGACAAAGAAATGTGTACTGCTTTATCCAGGGGGGAAAGGGCAGGTGGTACCTGTGCGCCCAAAGGGGAGAGGGAAGGCAAAAGTGGAGAGTGGGTCCTTCCTGGAGTCCAATGTTGGATACTCATGCATTAGTGTGGGTGCATGTCATATCTCTTGTATTTTGATTTGTGGATTTGTGTGAATGTATGTGCCCATTTTTGTATGTACATATATCTGCATGGTTGTTTTTGCATAATTGCATAATTGTGTATATGTCTGTGTCCATAATTGGGTGCATGTGTTTCTGGGTGTCTGTAATTGCCTTTCCTTCTGTATCTGTGATTGTTTACCAGCCTTTCTCTGTATACAGATTTTGCCTGGTTTTAGTGTGTGCAAAAACATCTTCCAGATCTCTTAAAAACGGAATCTTTGATAGAGTCACTATATCCTGTGAATCTTCCTAAAAAACACTATAAATTCCATAAGCAAATTCCAAATCCGCTCTTTCTTCTAAGGTGGTGGAAAGGGTTAGTACCCTGAGACTGATCCCAGATTCCGCATGTGCCCTGAACTGAGCCCCAGGCTAGGAAATGAAATTCAGGTCCTCTGCCGCAGCCCCCCCACCCCGCCTTTAAGAGCGATGAGGGGGCCCCAGGGCCCAGAACTGCAGAAAAGGGGTTTGGGGAGGGGCAGGAACCGCAACACCCCCCCCTCAGTGAGCCTAGGCTGAGAAATCTGGGTGCCAGGGAAGGACTGGGGGTTGGGGAAGGGGAGAGAGCTCTGCTGGCCAAGACCTCGACTCCAGTCTCTCGCCCTGGGTTGGGCCCGCTTCTTATAGCTTTTTAAAAATAAAACCGGGCCCAAAAAGGTCTGTAAAACCTGCGGCCCCAAGTTGGGGCGGCCTCCGTGGTAAGATGGCGCCGGTGTAAGAGCTGCCTCCTCTTAGTGATGGGGAAAGGGTCATAAATCCGTTGTTGTTTATGAAAATTTACAACTTTGCAATACAACTTTATGAGTTGTTCGGCCCTTCCATTGGCCGCTGTCGGTCATGTGGATGGGAACCGTGAACATGAACTTTTTTATAATTTCCCTTGCGAGAATAGAGCCGCATTCTTTTGCTCCGCTCGGTCCTGCCTGCTTCGGAGCTCTGCCTTCTAGCCCGGCTGCGCTGCGCTTTGTCCGGCGATGGCGAGCGAGGGGAAGCCCGGGCCAGGCCTGGCCCAGCCGCTCCCGCTGGAGGTGGGGCGCGCCCAGTTCCTTGCGCCTCCGCAGCCGCTTTGCAACTCGCAACCTGGCTAATTTCCTGCGTCCTCTGGCACCAGGAAGAAGGACAATTCGTCTCCCGGGCTGCCCAAGGAGCGACAGCTGTCAGAGGGGCAGGAGCTTCTGGAAGCCGCCATCTGAAGGTGAGACATGTGGGGAGGAGACAGGAGCAAAGGTGGTTAGGTGGCAGCCGGCACCAGCGGCGGTGGGAGAGGGCACCCGGGGCGGCATCCTCATCCTCACCAATACTCTGGCGTTCACACTCGCCCCCCTCCCCCCCACTACAGTTAGACACACACCACTCCCTCCCTCCTTCTCCCCTCCCGGGGCTCACTGTGGCAGTAAGTGCCCGCCTTCCTTCCGTGGCACACTGCCCTGGCACGGGCAGCAGCACTTGGGTCTCCTGTCCCCATTGCCCCAGCCACCCGCCAAGGCCAAAATAAGGTGGCTCGCACTCTGCGGTCCATGTCAGCCTCTCAGGTTGGCTTGTTTTTGTTTTTGTTTTTATTTTCCCAATTCGTGGCCCAATTGGTTCGATTGAATTTTCCAGCAACTGGAGAAGGTTCCTGACCTGGGGAGATGGGAGGAGATGGGGGCAAAGTGAATTGCGCTGCAGACGTTTTATTAACATCAACACAGCACCTTGATGGGAATTGGTTTCTAAAAAGGAGGGGGAAAAACGAACAAGAACTTACAAATTCATCCGGAGTTCTCTGTGCATTGCCTACTTCCTCTGGCCGGATTTTCCAATGAGAGAGGTGTCCCAAGCGCCGGGAGGAAGAATAGTGCTTAGGTGGAACTCTGTGTCAGAGGAGAGGATGGGGTTAATTGGTTGGGTGCTACTTGGCGGGAAGTTTTTTCGGTGTGGAGGACGTTGTGGTGTTTGTGCAAGTGACAGGCGCCGCAGCTTAGGATGGAGGAAGGACACGAACTGAGACTGGGCAATAAGGGGAACCCCTCAACCCACCTACTCGCAGCCGGCTGGTGACCGCGCTCCCTGCCTCCCACGAATGGCTAGAGGACGGTAGGGCCGTCCGGCAGGAGGCACGGAGGATGGAGCTGGCGGTGGCTTTGCGTGGCGCGGGTGGCACGAACCCTGGCTCGAGATGGGTTCGCATGGGGCCAGATTTGTCCTAGGAGCTTCCGGGACACAGACAAGAAACAATCCCAGGGTTCTGGGCTCTAGTTTATTGTTTGTTGTGGTTTTATGGCTTATTTCCGGTCTTGAGATAATATGTTGATGTGCATTCGATAATTAAGAAGCGGTTGTGCACGTTCAGGACGATCACTCGCGCCGTGGGTGCTCCCGAGACGGATAAAGCGGCGCATTTGCATCGCAGGGCGGCTGGCTGCCTGACTGCGGCCGCCGCGGGGA
>NW_006159991.1:286875-289792 GCF_000334495.1 Tupaia belangeri chinensis | reverse complement strand
GCCGGGACCAGCGCCAGCCGCAGCCCGCCTCTGGCAGCCTGGCGCGACTGCTGTACGGGCCCCTCAGAGATTCCCCAGCAGACAGAGGAGAGGGAGAGGATAGGGGACCTGGGGCCTTCTCCCAGGACCTAGCTGGCGAGGAACTATCCCTGCCTCGGCCACCTCCCACAGAAGCTGGGCGCCGGCATAGACTCGGGTCTTCCCCCACCCCCACCCAGCACCATGGAGACTGGTTGCATAGGCCGCCTGGCACGTCATGGCTGCTTCTGTCCAAACTGCGCGTCCCAAGGCGCCCTGGGGGAGCACGCTGGTTCTGGGAAGGCACTGGCTTCGGAATTCTGAAATCGGAGAGACCACTTGTAGTCCTGAGGCCTGCAGGCCTGGCTGGCCCTGAGAAGGACTGCTATGGCAAGGAAGGCGGGCTTTGGCTCCAGGCGAGGGCCTGTGAAGGGCACAGGCCGCACCTGTGTGCTTTGGGCTCTCATTTGGGCTGGTGATCTGACTGAAATGAAGTGGCCTGCGAGGTTTACCCACATCCTCAGGCTGCCCTTCAGGATGGTGGAGGTGGAGGAGCTCAATGGGCAACCCAGGGCAAGAGCAGACTATGGGGCCCTGCTGTTCTCTTGTCACCCTTGGAAAGAAGCTGAAAGGTAAGTCGGCTTTTTGTGTGCTTTTGACAGTAGAGCCCTGGAGTGGCCATTCTCACCTCCCCAGGAAAGGTTCTTTGGAGTATCTGGGGCTATTCCTGCCTGAATGGCTCTCTCTCTCTCTGTCTTTCTCTCTCTCTCTCTCTCTATATATATATTTATAGCTGGCTCGAGAAATAAATTGGTCGACTGCCAACATGATATGCACCAGCCTTGGCTAACGCGTAAAGATTTCAATTTAATATAATTCTTCCATCTTAATGCCTATGAAAGCTAGAAATAGAATGTTTTCTGGTTCTTGGCTGAAGAATCAAATTCTCTCACTGGCTGGCACAATTATGAGGTGGAGAATCTAGGTCAAAGATGAACAAATAATAATAGTAGTAAACCGACATCCGTCCCAACACTGTGTGAGATACAGAGAAATGAAAGAAATGATAAGTGTAAGCATTTACCAACACCTCCCAAAATGGTTGTTTTCATCTTAAATCATAACTTGTTTGAAATCACTGTCATCGGACAATTTCATTTAAGAAACCACTCAAACATGATTTTCTTCAAGCACAGCTTTGTTTAAAATTCCCTTTTTACCTCTTGCATCTTTTTCCTGTAAAAAATATGAGGGAAATGCCAAATTCTATCGTGTCCTATCAGGCCCTTTATATGCAAAAGAAAAACTTTCCAGGGCTGGATTGATTAGGACACAAGGACCAGCCTTCGCAGCAACCCCCATCTGTGGGAGACAGCCGCCTTCAAGGGTGTCGTTGTGGCCTGTATGGAGGCCGTCCTTAGCCCAGTCCTTTCCCATGTTTTTTTTTCTCTTGGAGGAAAGGCGGTCACGAAAAAATTGAAAAGCAAGAAAGAGATCAGGGAAGCTGTTACCAGATTCCAACCAGAGCACGCCAGTTGCCACCTTCCCTTCCCCCCCCCCCAAGTCCTGAACCCCATAAGCCTAGGTCGGCCAGGATTTTACAGATCCTAGAAACTGTCTCCAGAAATCCAACCAAATCATATAAATAGTCTTTCTTCAACCTCCACAGAATTGAGGATTTTAAAGCTAATTCAAGGGGTTTTTACAAGCCCAACAAACACTATCGTAAAAATGCCATTAGACCAATATCACATTTTACAAAACGAGATTGATCCCTGTGCTGTAAAAGTCAACTATCTCGAAGACACACCTCTCAGGCAAGAGAGCAGCCCAGGACAGGCTTTTCATGTCCAATCTGGCGACTGCCAGGCCTGGGACAGCGGCGAGTGTAACTCGGGATTTCTGAAGTCTGGGGAGACAACTGTTTCCGATTCTGGAGCGACTGCGGGCAGCAGCCCCTGAAGCAGTCCTAGGACAGGCAGGAAAGAGGGCGCCCCAGCCTAGTGCCGGCTGTCCGGCGCCCCGGAAACCAAGTCCATCAATTATCCCTTCTGCCTTGGGTCCTGCGGAGCTGCCCTCGGTGCCCGCTAGGCCAGGGGCCCTGCATCTTCTGCGCCTATGGAATGAGGGCGGAGAGATTCCACATCTGGATTTGTATCTATCTCAACTCTGAGCAGTTTGGACAGCGGAGGGCAAGTCCGGGGCGCTTGGCTAGGCAGTAGGTCCCAGTCTGGTTTTCCAGCCAAGTCTCAGGGCGGCTCTTCAGTAGGTTCTTCCTTGTAGTTTCTGGCCTCTGGATTCCTTGGGTTCAAAGGCAGGAAGGGGCGCCGAGCTGGAGAGGGTACTATGAGCCCAGGCAGGCGTGGACCGTTGCAAGTGGGCCCTTGGGACCCAAGGCGTGATGTGTGTGGGAGGGGCAGCGGCAAGAGCCTATGTTTGGCAAAGTCCTGGTCCGCTCGAGATGAGCCTTCAGCTGTTGTCTGCAAGGCCCAGGTCCCTGATGCAAGAGGAAAAGGAGGGAATAAGGGTGCATGGATCCCTAAGGCGCAGGAGCGGAGAGTAAGAAATGAAGGCCTAGTTCCTCAGAGCCCCTTCTCCAGCTCCAGAACTCTCATCCAGGAGCAAGGGGAGCTAAAGGGGACGGGCAACTCCTGGGCCTGCCTAGGGTGCAGCCGGCTGGGAGCAAGGCCGTCCTTCTCCCCGCCCTTCCTTGGCAAGGGGCTGTCAGATTTCCTGTTGGAAGGGGGAAGACAGCAAAATCCAAGAAAATCAAAAGCAAAGGAGGAAAGAGCGGCCCTGGTGGGGCCTTTGCGATTGCTCAGGCGCTAGTGTCCCTATACCGGCCTGATCCGCGCGCCCCTGCCCGGGGCCATGCCCGCCGCTGGCGTCCGGGCAGAGA
>NW_006159991.1:283715-286642 GCF_000334495.1 Tupaia belangeri chinensis | reverse complement strand
TCACTCCCATTGGCCGCCGCCGCGTCAGCTGGTGCGATTTGCTGCTGTCGCTTTTGGCGTTCGGCCATCCAGAAACAAACCAGTTCGATGACTACTAATAGTTATAGCCAGATGTACTAATACACAACAAATCACAGTCCTGCAGAGGGGCGCGCAAATGAGTTCCTATTTTGTGAATCCCACTTTCCCCGGGAGCCTGCCCAGCGGCCAGGACTCTTTCTTGGGCCAGCTGCCCCTCTACCCGGCCGGCTATGACGCGCTGAGGCCCTTCCCGGCCTCGTACGGGGCGTCGAGCCTCCCGGACAAGACGTACACCTCACCTTGTTTCTACCAACAGTCCAACTCGGTCCTGGCCTGCAACCGGGCGTCCTACGAGTACGGGGCCTCGTGTTTCTATTCTGATAAGGACCTCAGTGGCGCCTCGCCCTCAGGCAGTGGCAAGCAGAGGGGCCCCGGGGACTACCTGCACTTTTCTCCCGAGCAGCAGTACAAACCCGACAGCAGCAGCGTGCAGGGCAAAGCCCTCCATGACGAAGGCACGGACCGGAAGTACACGAGCCCCGTTTACCCCTGGATGCAGCGGATGAACTCCTGCGCGGGTAAGGCATTTCCCTGCCATCCCCCCACCCCCACCCAAGACAGTGGAGGGAGAGGGGAGAGGAGGCAGGGAAAGAAGGAAGGAAGAAGAAAGCAAGAGAAAGTACAAAGAGGAATAGAGAGAAAGAAAGGAAGAAAGAGAGAACAAAGTTTCTTGGGTGGCTTAAGAGAGATCAAAAAAAAAAAAAAAAGATAAAACCCCATTCCCAGAGGGGCAGTTAGGTCATGGCAGAGGAAAGGCTAGACTCTGGTGACCATGTAAAGTGACACCTTAGGGGAGAGTGGGGGGTTCACTGTAGCCCGCTATGTGAGAACTGTGACAGGGGCAACCTGAAGAGAGAGGGAAGCTGGCTGGGAGGAGAACCTCCCCATGCTGCATCCTGGTAACACCCTGCTCAGGTTCCCAAGCTGAGAGGGCCTCTGCACCCCCATCACTGGTAACTTCTCTTCACCTTCCAATCCCCTCTCCTTTCTGCCCTTCAGAATCCCATACAGAGAGGCCCCCATACGGCCTCTTCCAGTGTCTCCCCAAAGCCTTGGAGGGCCACATTTCCACCTTCAGGATTTTTACCCCTCTCTCTCCTCCTTTCCCTCCTCCCCCTTCCACTCAACTATTCACTCTTAGCCAACTTCTGCTTTCTTCTGAGCCCCTGCTTAAGCCTCACACACCTGGCTTGGGGAGGACAGCCCCCCCAACCACCCAAGGGCACCTTTAGCACCAGAACCAACAGCCCTAGGCAAGCCTCCATTGACAGAAACCCCAGATCGCCCATAGGTGCATCTCTTCAGCCCTGGTTTCCAAAGACTCCACAGGGGATTCCTTTAGCCCTTGGAGCAGGATGGAATCTAATGCAGATTTTTAAGCTTATAGTGTTTTGCTTTAAAATTCACTTTTCCCCCCAAGGGAGCTTTGTTTTTCTCAGAATCATATAATTTGGGAAAACTTGCAAAGATTTGAGAGAGCTGGCCACTTTTAACTTTCAAAAAAAAAAAAAAAGTGTTGAGTCCTGACATAGCTGACCACAGTAGCATCCTCACAGAGAGTAGTGTGTGAATTCAGCGTCTACACTACCCATAGGGTTCCACACCATCCACCCCCCTGACACACATATACACGCCCACAAAAACGCGACTTGAGTGTCCCAAATTAAGAATGCTTATTCTATTATTTCGCTTGTAAAGGCTTTTCTTATGAAGCAGATATTTTCAAAAACAATAACTTCACAAGCCAAATCGTTTTAGGAGGAAAACATCTTGTTTGGTATGAAATTATCTTTTCCCATGCAGTCTGCTGTTGGCTTCAGAAGCAGTGGGAGAGGCGGAAGTGGAGGCAGGGTGGTTTCCAGTCCAGGGGGCCCAGGCGGGGCAGGGGGCTGACCAGGTCGGCAGTCCGCACCCATGCTTAACCGTGCCCGGCCACTTTTTTGTATGTAAATGAGGCTCATAAAACTTTTTATGGCCCAATTAATGGGTTCGATCCTCGTAAATTTATTTAACTCCATTTGCCTTGGAATTTTAACATTAAGTTTGTTCGCTTTCTCTCTCTCTCTCTTCCTCCCTCCCTTTCTTCTCTTTCCCCCCTTTTCCTTCTTTTCCCTTCTGCCTGGCTTTTCTTTCTCAAAAGCTGGGAGAGCCAAGCCCTCCAGGGGCCCTCACCAGCCCCAGTGCCAGGGGCCATCTCTAGACTGGGGCCTGGAGGGAACGGGACAGAGGGAGGGAATGCCCCAGGAAGTTCTCAGGGATGGGAGCTCAGGCTGCAGGGGAGGGTTGTCCACTTGCCTAGCAAGGAGGGGTAGCTGCCTGCTGACCCCGCCTTTGAATGGCAAAAGTGCGGAATCGCCTACTAGTCCGCACTCTATATTTACAATTTCCCTTTGTCAAGGGGAAGCGGGACATTGTGGAAACGTACCCAGCTGGAAAGGGGGGTTGTAAAGTTGGGATCCTGCGCCTTCGCTCCTTACAAAGCTGCCTGCCCGTCTGGCACTGCAGTTGGGGTCTTCCGCTAACACTCCCCCCTCCTTCTCTGGCTCTTTATTTCGAGTCCTCAGGGTCAGGGGGACTTGCGCCTGGGTCTGGGCCGGAGGAAGGTGCGGGCTCTGGGACAGCGGCCTGGCTAATACACTGTCCTGTCCCTGTCCCTTTTTGTCCCTGTGTCTGCATGTCTGCTCTTAGGACCCGACAGGAAGCGGGGCCGTCAGACGTACACGCGCTACCAGACGCTGGAGCTGGAGAAGGAGTTCCACTTCAACCGCTACCTGACCCGGCGCCGCCGCATCGAGATCGCCAACGCGCTCTGCCTCACCGAGCGCCAGATTACGATCTGGGTACAG
>NW_006159991.1:280278-282865 GCF_000334495.1 Tupaia belangeri chinensis | reverse complement strand
TTCCTTGCTCAGGACCCTGGCTGGTCCGGCTGGCAGACTTTGGAAGCCAGCAACTGAGGAGTTGGCTAAACCGCTGGCTTTTCTGTTGCAGACAACATAGGCGGCCCGGAAGGCAAAAGGGCTCGGACGGCCTACACCCGCTACCAGACCCTGGAGCTGGAGAAGGAGTTCCACTTCAACCGCTCCCTGACCCGGCGCCGCCGCATCGAGATCGCCAACGCGCTCTGCCTCACCGAGCGCCAGATTAAGATCTGGTTCCAGAACCGCCGCATGAAGTGGAAAAAGGAAAATAAACTCATCAATTCCACGCAGCCCAGCGGGGAGGACTCTGAGGCAAAGGCGGGCGAGTAGACGCCAGGGCCGAGACCAGGCCAGCGCTGCAATCTCCTTCCGCTTTGCACCCTTGCCCTCGCCTGCTCCCCAACATTTCCCCCAGCCTGCTCCCATCCAGGGACTTCCGGAGCTTCTGGGGAGCCTGGAGCTTTGCGAGCGCCTGGGCATTTATTCTTACAAAACAAAAACAAACGCAAAACCCAAAACAACAAAAAAAATCATACACGGCCAATCTCAGCGGTGGAGCAGAGTGCACTGTACAGTCTGGCTCCCCAACGCTGCTTAGACCGGCTCCAAGTTTCTGGGGGTACGCCTTGAATTCATCCTGCGCTCTTGTGCTAGCGTCTCTGCTCTCCCTGAGCTAGGGGCGAGGGGTTGCAAGGGATAAAGAACCCGGACCGAGCCCCGTTTGGAGTTTAGGAGTCTCTGCCTCGGTCCCTCCACTCGTAGTGTCGAAGAACATCACCAAATCATCTCTGACCACTGGAAGGCGGTAGGCTAAGGGCTGGGGTTCCAGCCTGGCCGTGGCCTTCCAGGCTGCCCAAGACTGGAAGAAGCTCTTGAGGAACAAAGAGGGCCCCGACAGAGCCTAGTCTCGGCCCCGGCCGCAACCGTCAGTGGAAGAGAAACAGCCTGAGTCCTCAGCCAAGGCGAGCCAACCTGGGCGCAGCGGAACATCACAGCCCCGGGAGCGACTGCGCTCCAGCAGGCTCCCGACTCCCAATTCTAGCTGTACGCCTTCGATAGTGCCGGCGCGGCCACCGCGGCAGCTTTCGGGACCTAACAGGGGAGCCCAGGGCCATGGGAGCCTCAAGAGTCCTGCCTTCCAAACGTGCCAGGGGCGCCTGTGAAGCTGGGCCTCAAGCTGGGAGACTCTTCTTGCCTCCCAGCTACATTTGTGATTTACTTTCGTCTTTTGGAGCCCAGGAAAAAATCTACGGAGATACTAGGCACTATCACGAAATGGTTCCATTAGCGTCCTCACTTTACTCCTGGAGGTCGAAGAAGACCCCAAAAACCCTGCACACGGATCCTTATCCTCCAAGCTGCCTCTGTGACCACAGAGAACCTGGGCCCACTCTCTGGGCTCATCGAGAACCCTCCAACTTGGGGCCAGGCTGGCTGGAAGAACAGACAGGGTGGTGAAGATTCTCTAGGCTGGATACGTAAGCAAATCAAATAGCAAACTAATGACACGAAAACCATATTTACACGAAAGAAAAATTGACTCCGGTTATAAGAGTGTATGGATTTTGACCTCGCCTAGGAGAAACACTAGACAAAAGCTATCTTTAATAGACGCCTGTCGTTTAAGAGCGGCAGGGACACTGTCCCTCATGCGCTCGCAAAACCAGAGCCGTAATTGTAGCTGCTGCAGCGGGCAGGATTTATTTCTCCAATTGGCTAAATGACCACTCCCCCCTTCCCCGAAGGTGATATCTGTATTTTCAAAATTCAAAGCCGCCGGCAGGACAGGCAGAACCGACCCTAACCTCGACACAAAAATAAGAGGGGCTGCAAATCGGGGGAAATAAAGTTGTAAATAAAATCCAAGTCGCCACCTCCCCCCAGTCCTCTGCGTCCTCGCCGGGCGTGCGATCGGCAGCTGACGGCCTCACAATTGGTACATCCTAATGGAACTGCGAGGGAAATGCAATAATTTTGCCATAATGGGCTGTAACCTCAATTCGACCCCGGCCCTTGCTGCCCGGGGTCGGAAGCGGGGCGATGCGCCTTGCCTCCAGCGGGTGGCGCTCGAGTCCGACTGAGCGGCGGCTGCGGGCGGCGGGCGCGCGCTCGGGGCGCGCGCGCCACCCCTCTTGCCTCCACCCAATTCCCCCATTAGTGCACGAGTTTACCTCTAGAGGTCATCAGGCAGGATTTACGACTGGACAACAAAAGCACGTGATTCGAAGTCGTACCCCATATTTGGGTGCCTACGTAGGAGGGAACCAAGTACATGTCCCAGTCATTTCCATAATTCATCATAAATTGTGCAAGGGTGCTATAGACGCACAAACGACCGCGAGCCACAAATCAAGCACACATATCAAAAAACAAATGAGCTCTTATTTTGTAAACTCATTTTGCGGTCGCTATCCAAATGGCCCGGACTACCAGTTGCATAATTATGGAGATCATAGTTCCGTGAGCGAGCAATTCAGGGACTCGGCGAGCATGCACTCCGGCAGGTACGGCTACGGCTACAATGGCATGGATCTCAGCGTCGGCCGCTCGGGCTCTGGCCACTTTG
>NW_006159991.1:267687-280240 GCF_000334495.1 Tupaia belangeri chinensis | reverse complement strand
CCCCCTCGCCCGGCAGCGACAGCCACCACGGCGGGAAAAACTCCCTGGGTAACTCCAGCGGCGCCTCGGCCAACGCCGGCAGCACCCACATCAGCAGCAGAGAGGGGGTTGGCACGGCGTCGGGAGCCGAGGAGGACGCCCCCGCCAGCAGCGAGCAGGCGAGCGCGCAGAGCGAGCCGAGCCCGGCGCCGCCCGCCCAACCCCAGATCTACCCCTGGATGCGCAAGCTGCACATAAGTCATGGTAAAGCCAGCCTTTTTCTAAATCCACGCGGCCTCGGGGGCGCGGCTCTCGGTCCCCCTCTCTCCTTTGCCGCCCTCTCTCCCCGTCTGTCTCCTGGTCTCGCCTCTCCCAGCCCTGCGGAGCGTCTCCCTGCCGGTCTCCTTTCCCTTCCTTCTTCCTTCCTTCTTGTCTCAGCAGCACCCTGCGCTCGCAAATTGTGGGGGAAGGGGCCACAGGCTGGACAAGTTTAGTGGTTGCAAGGAGGAGGAAGGGAGGGAAAAAAAAAAAAATCTCGAACTCCAGCGCCTCGGAACGCGCTCCAGGGTCAGGCCAGCCGAGCAGGGCTCGGAGAGGTAGAGGATGGCAGTAGGGGCGGTGAATCGGGCTTGTCAGGGCGGATAATTTATGAGGAGGGCTACGCTGGGGAAACGGCGTTACTAATTAGAGCCCCCGAAAAGAGGCTTGAGGGGAATAATCAAGATGAGAGCCGGTGGGATTCTGAAGTTTGGGGGGTAGGAGGACTAGAGAAGGAAAAGCAAGCGCCCCAAGAGTGCAGGCTGAAACAGGAGGTGGCTCTCAGGAACTGGAACTTTGAAGGAGAGTGACCTGGAAGTCACTTGGGCGCTCAGAAAAGGGCTGTGCTTTGGTGGGTTTCTGAACAGTGCGCAGCCTGGGAGGGCTGTGCCCGGGCTCAGAGTGCCTGGGGCAGGACCAGAGGGCAGGAGAGAGAGAAGGGAAAGCCCGGGCCCTCCAGACGGGGCTCCAACCTCAGATGGGCCGACTGTTTCCAGAGTCCAAATAGTATTGTTTTCTCTCTAGAAAGGAAGAGGGAAGGAAACTCGGGAGGGGTGAGTGAGCAGGGAATGAGGACTTGTTGAGCTTTTCGCCCAGGTTCCTTGCTCAGGACCCTGGCTAGTCCGGCTGGCAGACTTTGGAAGCCAGCAACTGAGGAGTTGGCTAAACCGCTGGCTTTTCTGTTGCAGACAACATAGGCGGCCCGGAAGGCAAAAGGGCTCGGACGGCCTACACCCGCTACCAGACCCTGGAGCTGGAGAAGGAGTTCCACTTCAACCGCTACCTGACCCGCCGAAGAAGGATTGAAATAGCACATGCTCTTTGCCTCTCCGAGAGACAAATTAAAATCTGGTTCCAAAACCGGAGAATGAAGTGGAAAAAAGATAATAAGCTGAAAAGCATGAGCATGGCGGCGGCGGGAGGGGCCTTCCGCCCCTGAGTATCTGAGTGTTTAAAGTACTGAGCAGTATTAGCGGATCCCGCGTAGTGTCAGTACTAAGGTGACTTTCTGAAACTCCCTTGTGTTCCTTCTGTGAAGAAGCCCTGTTCTCTTGCCCTAATTCATCTTTTAATCATGAGCCTGTTTATTGCCATTATAGCGCCTGTATAAGTAGAGCTGCTTTCTGTTCATCTCTTTGTCCTGAATGGCTTTGTCTTGAAAAAAAAAATAGATGTTTTAACTTATTTATATGAAGCAAGCTGTGTTACTTGAAGTAACTATAACAAAAAAGAAGAGAGAAAACACACAAAAAGTCCCCCTTCAACCTCGTTTAGTGCCAATGTTGTGTGTTGCACTCAAGTTGTTTAACTGTGCATGTGCGTGGAAGTGTTCCTGTCTCAATAGCTCCAAGCTGTTAAAAATATTTTTATTCAAACTACCTATATTCCTTGTGTAATTAATGCTGTCGTAGAGGTGACTTGATGAGACACAACTTAACTTGTTCGACGTGTAGTGACTAGTGACTCTGTGACGAAAACTGTGACTCCAAGCGGTGTGTCCCTGCGTGCCTTTGTAGGACCCTTTGCACGAACTCTGGAAGTGGCTCTTATAAGCGCAGCTTCAGTGATGTATGTTTTTGTGAACAAAGTTACAAATATTGTCCAAGTCTGGCTGTTTAAGCAAACTGTGATCAGCTTTTTTTTTTTTTTTTTTTTTGGGGGGGTATTTGTTTTTAAGGAAAAAATACTGACTGGAAACAAAAAATAAACTTTCTATTGTAAGTTCTGTTGGTCTGATTTGTGCCAAATAGTGAGCGATTCTTTCTGCTTTTCTGTCTGTCTAGTCCTAGAAGTGGGTGAGTCAGGCTACCTGAGTAGCCTCCCTGTGCATGGAGACCTCAGACCAGCATTCTGCCCCATCGCCTCCCCAAGTCTGACCCATCAGAAAGTTCAGGGCAGAAGGAAAAAGCTGTAAGCGGTTCCAAAGCTGAGTCCACCCTGCCCATTTCTGAGGAAACCAAGTTAACTTGCTGGGTACAAGAAAGAAACAGAAAGGAAGAAAAGCCCAATGCTTTGTTAGTCACCCCCAGGGCCACACAGATCCTGCCTCTTCCCTAAGGCTGTCCTAGGCCTCTACTTGCTGGAGAGGCTGCTATGCCAGGTTGTGGACCCCAAACCCTCTGCCCCTGACCCATCCCAGCACCCCTTCCCCACTCCTCACCCTGAACCCAGTGGCTTCTTTCACTACAATTAATTTGCTACAAATGGAAGGTACTTACCCCATCCTAGCTCGATTGGGAAACTCCTCAGAGCGGGCTAAAGCGCAACTAGAGATTTGCACATTTACCGACTGCTTACACTGATGCCGTCTTTCCTTTTAAAAGTTATAAAACAGTAAACTTTATAAGCCCCAGTTCCGGCTATATGACATTTGGGTGCCAAATGAATAGGGTTTTGTCTATGAATTAGATCGTAAAATCATCCATAGCACAGACAGATCGGCTCACTGGCTATAAAACGTCACGTGGGGCCATTAAAGTAAGTTTTATGGTTTTGGGGAGTTGACATCCAACATTATATACCACATAACATATAATCTCACTGACGCTGGACTCCATTTGACTCTTTTGCAGGCTACGTGTGCTGCCTGGTCATTCAAATTGTCAATTTTAGGTCCAGAAGTGTCCAAACCACAAGTTCTCAAAACTCTCTGAAAAATGGCTCCCTCCAAGTTAAGGTAAGCTCGCCTCCTGAGCGCTTTCAAGTTTATTTGTACTCTTAAAAACTTTATTCCTTTCTTTCTCTCTTTCTCTCTCTCTCTCTCTGGTTCAATAACTCTGAGGGTGCCTCTGCATTCAAAAGAGGAGGGCAAACTTTTCCCCTGCGTAAGTGGGCAGCGCCAGGAGCCAGCTTTGCGGAGGCAGTGCGGTGCACAGCGCCTCTGGCCGCGCTGCATCTCCAGGCCTAACTTTAATTGCTGCGCAACCGCGGATGTTAATGACTTCCGCAGCTCCCGCCAGTGTGCAAAAAGATGATTTTTGAGTGTGAGTGGGTCTGTGTGTGGAGACGTGGCAGGGCCACCTCCTGGCCCCCATTCTGGGTCAGGGCCGGTCCGGGTTCTTCGGGAGTCGGGGAGCCCTGGGGTGGGGGCTGGGAGACAGTGGGGCGCCGGTCTCGGGCGCCGAGGACTGCGCTGCGCTCGCTCCGGAGTTTGAAAGAGAGGCCCGGGCAGGGCCGAGGCAGACTCTGGCGGGATTCTTTACGAGGCTATGGCAATATGTCTTCGCGGGCCGGGGTCATTTGGCAGGACTGGATTGAGGCGGTGGCCTTCGGGGCCGGGTTTTCAGGCTGGCTTGTAAGAGCAGGCGGTGGCGGAGGCTGGCGAGGCGCGGGCTGCACCTCCAGGCTGGGGCCCTGGGTTGCTAGGCTGAGCCCAGGCTGCTAGCACCCACAGGATGCCGGGGACCGTGGGTCCCCACCTGGGAGGGGAATCACCCCCTCCCCCGTACCAGGGACCAGGCCCTGAACCTTGTTTGCCTGCACGTTCTTTTATTTCGGTGGGACTGTTCTCACCCGCCTGTGAGTCTGAAGCAATAAACTTTATGGCCGGATTTAACTTTAGTCTTTGAATCCCCAGGCTAATTGAAAGGAGTTAAAGAGCTTTCTTTTCTTGTGCTTTGCCTTTCTTCTCCCTGTCTTCTTTCCTTTTCCTCTCTTCTTTGTAGAATTAAAACATCTACCATCTACTACGCACAGGCCCCTCCAAAGGCAACTTAGGCGGCCCTAGATAATACAAAAGATTAGAGAAATTTGTCCCCCACCCCAACATACAGACAAATTCTCCTTTAAAAACTGTGCCCTGAAATTTGAGGGGAAATCGAGGTGTCTTCAATGCCCAACTTAAAAGTCCCCAGAGCCATTAGGTTGTTTTTCCTGACACATCATAAAGGGTAGTTTAGGGAAGACATTGGTAGTTTGTCAGTAGGCGATTTCCGCCTTTCTTTTGTTTGCTGCATTTTCTGTTTGATCCCAGGAAATTTACATAATCTATGATTTCCAAAACAGTCTCCAAAATTGCACCAATGGGTGAAGTAAGGTGAAGTAAATTTTTCCTGGGTACAATTTCATCTTGGGCCCAACCACTATTCCTGGCTCCAACACCCCACAGTTCTTCCTTGCAAAGCCCAACTAAGTGCCTGAGGATGTTGTGGCCTGTCCTAGGGTCTTTTCTGGATGGTCCCCACAAGGGACATAGCAGATTTCCCCCAATCCTGTCTGAGGAACCACGCCAAATTCTCCAACTGAATTCAGAAATGAAACAAAAAACTAGATTTGCTTTTCTCCTTAGGAGATGGTTAGGTTTTTGCAACATTCACTAAGTCTTTAAAGTGAACATTTTAAAGTATAGATTTGAAAACACCTCAGTTCAACACAAGTCCAACAGATGTCCCCAAAGTCAGAGGTCCAAAAAAGCAAACCCTGGGAAATTTTTTTGAAAAATCTAAACTCTCCCACAAGTCCTACTTCTCATGAGTAGTGGCAAAGTGAAGCATCCCTGAAGTCATGTTGTGTAACCTACTAAAGTGAACATTGGTATTTCAGCACTGAGGAAAATATGTCCACTTTTTAGTGGGAACCGAAATATAAACTCTACTTGAGTGTTGGTTCTTTTTTATTGTTTTTATGTCTGTGACAGTTCTGGATTCTTTGTTTTGCTGCAGTGAATTTCAGATCTTTTACTGGAAATTATTAAGCTAAGGTTCTATTTTCGATACTCTTTAAGTGATTTTGCTTGTGTGATTTCTTGGTGACTGAAATTAGAAGGGGAAAAAGTGTGATAGGGATGTTGGCAGATTCCTATGAGTTACTGGCATAGAGAAACTGTCCACAGCTCCTCTGTGGCCACATCCCACTCTGGAGTATGGGAATGAGCGGAAAGGCTGCTGGAGTCATAGCCAGGAACATACAACATAAAGAATCTTTCCCAAGAGTTAAACAATGCAGACTGTCAATATAGCCAGTTTGCTTATTTCTTCTTCACAAAACTTAAGTAGAATTTAAGAAAACAGGCCAAGCCACATGGAGTTCAATGACTTTTTAGAAAAAGTACAGCATCAAGTCAGACCTATGTGAACATTATTAGAGGATCTTTTTCTTTCTTGCTATTTTCATAGAAAGCATAGTGAAGACGATGGATCGTTATCTGCCCATTTTGTAGATAAGTTACTTCTTTTCATGCCTCCTTTTGGGTTGTTCTGGCAGAGGAACTTGCTTAGAAAGGAAAAAAAAAAAACACACAGGTCATTAAGGGCTTTATGAAGATATCTAGCCTCAGCCAGTGGCTGAAGTATGTGTCTGTGCTCCTGCTTGTCTTGTAAAAGGAGAAGGCAGTGGAAATGTGCAGGAGCTCGTTTGTTTCCACAAGCTGAAGAGACAATATTTCCTGAACTATAAATATAATAGGAAGCTTCTGGTCACACTTACTTAGGGGTTTGTTAGGGTTTCCATGGTCTAATTTCACAACATTATGCCAAGATTCCTTTTCTCCTGCTCTTTCCCCTGCTTCATTGTTGGCAGCTCTGAGAGAGCAAGACAGAATATCCTACCAGAAACAGTCATGTGCATTTGTTGAGATTCAAGAGTATTATATCTAAACAATTAGTGAGGAGAGAGCAAATCACATCCTTAAAGGTGGGCTATTAAAGAGAAAAACAATCCTTTTAGCTTAAAAGATATCCTTTCAGTCTCTCTCCTGCCTTGCCTGAGGGTCTGTCCTTGGCTTGCCCACCTTGGAGAGCACAAAGCATTGTAGGCATCATGCCTTTGGCTTCTAAGGGGGGAATTTCCTTGTAGCCAATGACAAAACTGTAAACAGGGCTCCCAGGAAGGGCTAAGGGGGTCAGCCCAGGCTCCCACCCACATAGGGGAGAGGATCCACAATCCTAGTCATTCTAAGCCCAGGACTGGAAGACCTGCCTAGGTTTGTTTGGTTTAGTGTTTTTCACAAAGAAATTAGTCCTTCTCCCACCAGGTCTCCTCCCACAAACCAAATCTTTTCAATAATAATATTTGTTGTGAAGGTTATTAGGTAATTATTGCGATTTTGTGAAGCAGCCCTTGCTGGAGGTGAAGTCTGTCATCGCCTAACAAATGACGCCCGCGCAGTTCACTGCCGGGTTAAGTAAATGCAGAGAAGATAAATCTGCACACCCTAGGAATCGCCAGCAGAGCACGCTTTAGTACAAGTTCACAGTCAACTCGCCCGCCTGGGCCAGCTCTCCCAACAATTAGGGCTGAGTCTTTATTTTTAAATAAAGAAAAAACTGTCTCCACCTCCCAGTGCTTGCTTCCCTCCCATCATCTCTTTTCTTTCACTTTCTGCCAGGTTGTCCCGTTCTACTCCAATTTTTTCTTATAAATGGAATCATGAGTGATTCTAAGTTAACCTAATTCCTATCTGAGCGCTGACAAAAAGAGATAGAAGCTGACGTGATAGGAAATGCAGTCACAAACACACAAAAAGATCCAGTTTACTCTCTAATTCCATAAGGCAGTGGCAGAAGCAGGGCATCCTAAGATCCTAGAGGGCCCCTTTCCCTTGAAAGAAGAGGCTCAGCTTTGTGTATCTTTGTGGTTAGTGCGTTACAACTGCAGGTCAAAAAGTTGAGGGTCAAAAGTTTACATTGTGCAGCACTCTTAGTCATCTGCCCAGACAGAGTTTGATGTCAATGTTAGAGCTGCGATCTTGACTATCAGCACAAAAGATAAAATGGCTTGGAGTGACGCGTGTATCACGGTATGGACTCCAGGTGAACCCTAGTGGTTGAATGACCTCAATTACGGAGGAAAGGATAGAAAATTCCTCTTTTCAAGAGTAATACATGCTGTATTTCATCTTGAATTATTGCTCCCATTCTGAGGGAATAGCAGCAGGTAAATAGGCATAGATTACTGAAACACCAACATCTTAGATGCTAGAGAACCAGGAGGCTGTTTGTGGGTTTGTCACAAAATAAGCTCAGAACTGGACAGTGGACCTTTGAAAACAATGTAGCAAGTTTCCAATGTTCCATTATGCCTTCAAAGTCAAGAGAATGGTGCAAGAAACCCCTTTTACTTGAAAAAGGTGATTTTGATTGGCTAGTTTTCTTTTTCTTTTCAATCCATATGATCTCTAAAGTGTATAAGAACAAACACAAATACAGGCATTTGTTGTAAAGTCTATTCTTTACCATTTTTAAACAGAACATGCTTTTTCTAAAGCTGCAACCCACTGAATGCAAAGCGTTCCCAAAGACGGGAAGGGTGGAGCAGAAAGTAGAAATCCTCCTTGAAAGGGACAGGATTCCCCCCCCTCCCATCACCACCATAACCAGAGATGAGGCTTATTGGTGTGGAGATGTCCCTATTGTTGGTAATTTTAAAATGTTTATTATTTAATCACAATTGAATGTAAGAGAAATGCTACAGTCTATGAATGAATAAAGTGTAAAGAATGCAGGAAGGTGGAATCCACAAATGCCAGGCCATTTTATAAGACCGCCATGACAGACTTGCTTGCCAGAACATATATTTTTAAAAGGTATGTGAAATTTTTGAAGAAGCTAATGAGATGGGAAAACAAGCTAAAGAGGAAAGGTGGGGGAAATAGAAGAGAGTCTATTGAGGAATCACACTGGAACCTTGCCTCACATGTGAATTGCAGCTTAAGAGCTAAGCTCTTAATTTTTTTGTAATGCATCCAGATTACCTTCAAGTATTAGTGCTCTTAGAATCTATTTTCTTGGGGACATATTTTCCTTTTGTCTATATTGACCTTGAAGGGATCAGTAGGAAAACAGGGGAAAAAAAAAAAAAGGTAAATTTTTTTCCTTAGGTTTTTCTTTTTGAATGTGGAGATAATGTAACTTTTCAGAATGTAGATTCTTGCAAGGACATTTAACATCATTCCAACACATGGGGTTTTCAGAGTTCATGTAAATGCATATTATAAAAAATAAACTATGCATGGGTTTTGAAAAAATTTGACCAGAATTACCTGGTACTTTATTTCCATTTTTCCATTAACTCTTGGGAGTCCCCTGCTATATCCTGGGTGATTGGTTTTAACCTGCTAGTTACATTCAGTGGTAAAGTAAATATTCCCAAACTCGGCCTTTGTGGAAGTAATCTGGATACTTCTACTGTGCAATGTGTAAAGATTTTACTCTGGCCAAGAGCTTGGAGCCAAATGGGGGTTTGCCAGATGAAATAGAAGAAAGGAAACAACTGTGGTGATTGCTGTTACAGCAGTGAGCACTTCACCACATCTGGGCTAGTGAAATGAAGAAAACTGAACCTCCCCCCCCTTACTAAGACAATTATGCGTCTCTTCAAGAAAACCTTTTCATTGTACTTTTGGTTAAAAACATGACATATCTTAGAAACATGTCAGCTTCAATAATCAAAGACACCTCTTAGCTAGTCTTTAAAATTGAAAGAAAAAGTGTTTTCAGAAGTCACTGCTTTTAGAATACTTAGTTCTTTATTCAGAGACTCTCAATCTTTAGGCCTCTCACCCACTCCTGGTTAAAATTCAAGTAGAATCCTAATAAAATTCCAGTCCTTATGCCTGGATGGTGATCATTGCTTTAAACTACTACAAGGAAATTACCACCCCCCCAAACAATTAACTGGTCAAATGGCTGGTAAAGTGTTGTTCCTCTAAAAATCATATGCCAAGACTGGTGGGGGCTGGGGAGAGACCTTAAATGCCACCATCAGGCATTTTAAAAATTCTGCCATTTCCCTGGTTGCTGCAAAGACGAGCTTCAGATAGAGAACAGTCTGGAGGACTCGAGCTCTAAAGAACAAAGGACGACAGATACAGTCAATACATTCCATAACGTTTACATTTCCTTTGCTTTTTCCCCTTGGTTTTTTCTAAGAAGGAGTGACCTGGGCAAAGCACCCTGCTCTCTAAAAGACACTGTATAGACCTTTTAGAAGCGCAAAGTCCAAGGCCGAGGTGAACTTCAGGTCAGCGCGTCTAACAAATATGAAAATGTCGGCTGGTGAAGGGCGCGCCTTGTGATTTAACAAAGACTGTCAATGTGTAAGATTAATAAGAAACAAAATGCACACGGTGTCACTGTTCGGTCACTTTGAAACTTGGGACAGGGTTGCATTCAAGAGGAAAGGCTGTTCCAAATATATTCAAAATGATTCAAATCAGATTCAAACCGAGCTGCAAACACTGCCTCCCTCTTCCCTCCCTCTCCTTCAGACTCCCTTCACTCTCCTCCTCCATCTGGGATGTGAGGACATGATGAAAAGTTATTTCACTTAATGGGATTTTAAGAAAGCTTTTGTTGGGAATATATGTTATCCCTGCACGTGGAAATGAGCAAATGTGCTTTGCAGTTTCCCAAGGAAAGGATAACGCTTTCACCCCGCTTTGGGACTGGAGCCACTTGGTGTGTGAAGATTAGCATGCTCCCTCTCTGCTCCATTTCAGGGCGTCCCATCTTTCTCTTTCTCGGGTGAGATGCTGCTGGTAAACTTCAGTTTGTGTATTAATTGAGTTAGTTTCTTTTCGTGGGCTTACTTTTGTGTCTTGGATATTACGTAAAAGCAAGAGGTGTTTTTTACAAAAAGGTTTTTCAAAAGAATATTTGACTAAATAGAATGATGCTATGGCTTGCATAGCATAGAAGGTTCAGAGAAGGTACTGAGATTGTTTATTACGGCCATAAATCTTGCAGTAAAATGTCAAAATGTCGGTGTGTGAGATAACACTTGGTGGTCCTGGCTCCGTTTGTGTTTATGATACTAACCGCAAAGACAAGTTACAGGCCTTGGGGGATTCTGTGCAAGCCCATCTTCCTAAAGTAATAGAACCACATGAAACACGGACACAGTTAACTCATTTAAGTTAACCATATACAAAAGAGTGTCCGTGTTTCATTAATACCTGAAAACAGAAACTCTGTAGAAGGTTCAGAGGCTAAACAACATGAATTTTGTATTTTGGTGTCCATAAATAATATTAAACAGACATGGTGGAGACCCCTAGTACTTAAGGCTGATGACATGAAGAGGCAGGGAAGATTTCCTTGTCAGGCTTTTCTCCTCCTGGAGTTTAGAGAGTCCACAATTATAAAACATGTTATACATTTAATACACACACACACACACACACATACATACACTATTTTTTTTTTCTTGCTAGGGAGAAATGTTGGTTTAGGCAGCTGTATCACAGACTAATTTCCTCCTGAGTCTAAAGAGGAACTCTAAAGATTATACTTAAGTGTTTATTTCTGTGGTTCAAATTTCATTAAAATAAAAAAAAAATGTCAGTGTGCCTCAGATCAACAGACAGCACTCTTCACACATACACATACCCAATACAGAAAACCTCCTTATACCACTTCAGGGTGATTCCAGTTAGTAAGCTAACATGATCCCTTTTTAACCTCTTTTCCTAAATTAGTTTAAAGATTAGTCCCATATAATAGGCTTTATGTGGCTAAGCATTAAATGACTATCCATCAAATGGATATATTCCAGCATTTAGTAACTCTATAAGTAACCAATATAAATGAAGGTAGAATTGACATGCCTTTTGAAGTGTCTCCAGGCTTACGCTAGCTATAACTTGTCTGTGTTTCAGACTCAGTTGGGAGAAGGCTGTTTACAGTGTTTTTTAAAAAATCAACTAAGTGGCACCAACTGAAAACCTTTGGCTTGCATGCTAATATATAAAATATTTTTAGAATAGTGACTGTGCTTGTTTGCATTGCTTTCATCTTAGCTAAAAATTTAAGAGGATTTAGGCGTGTCTGTTACTCAGAAAAGGGAAAGTACGCAGTGCAAATAAGGCATCAGTATTTACTTCAAAGATCAACATTAGGTGGAATTAATAAGTAATTTATTTGTTAATAATGGTGTAATTAGTTTACCCATCAAATTTCAATTACCAAATGGCAGGCAACAGTCCCCTCTCCCTCCTTTCCAGAGCTACTGATATCGTTAATATGCTAATTCTCAGCAATTCAGAAATTATAGACTCTCCTGTAAATATAACTTATCTAGCCTCAAATACAGTCTGTGAAAGCAGCAGCCAAAAAAGCAAACATAACATTCTTAGCTGGAAAAGACCCACGACAGAGATTAGAGAGGCAAGGTGCTTATTCTATTTTCAGCTGGTTTTTGCTTGAGATTCTTCTCAAATAGGAAATTTGGTTTCAAAGCTCAGTTTTGTGGAGGCATTGCTTCTATCTATAACCAATCTTGCGCCACTTTCTTACAAAGGCACGTACTAAATGCATGCATATTTAGAACCTCCATCATATTAAGACCTATTAGGAAAGTTCCAATTTTATCTTAGGGGAAAAAAAAAAAAAGCACAACAGATTTGTCCCTAAAAAAGATAAAATTTAAAAATCATCCGGCTATATTAGAACGGTGTCATTGAACACCCTTGGTTTGACCTCTCTCAGCTGCCCACCCACCTTTGTGGTTCCCGAGTTCTAGGGCAGTTGCAGAAAGCAGGGTGTGGGGAAAGGGATCTGCTGGTGGGAAAATGGATCGGTCAGCCTTCTCGGTTTTATTCTGGGGCCAGGACAAAATCAGAATGCCTCCAGCCCTGCCCTACCCTAAGCCAGCCTCGAACCATGGAGGACGCCAGGCCTGATTGAGCTGGGCAGGAGGTCAGTGCTGAGCAGCAGCAGCCGTGCGCCTGGGCCTAGGCCAGGAGTAGGACACGCATAGGGCCCAAGAGGACCTATAGCTTGATAGGCTCCATATCCCCAGAGGGAATCAAAGTTGGGGGGCTGGGGAGGACCCTAGGCGTCTCCTCCCTTCCCCCCGCCCGCGGCCGGACAGCAGCATTCATCACCCACCCGCGCGTTTCCTGATCCGGGTCCGCGCGCGCGGTGCTCCCATTGGTGGGGGCGTTACACGTGGGGCGCGGGGCGGGGCGCGCGCGGGGCCGAGGCAGTACGCGCGCGCGCGTGCGGGCGGGGGAGGAGCGGCGCGAACTTTGGTGGTGGCGTCGGCAGGAGGGGGAGGGGTGGGTACTTGACAGCGGGGGGAGGGGAAGGGCGCAGAGGAA
>NW_006159991.1:251440-267035 GCF_000334495.1 Tupaia belangeri chinensis | reverse complement strand
CCCCCGCCACCACGGGCGTCCCGACAGGGGGCAGCGCCCCCGCGTGCCCGTTGCTCTTGGCCGACAAGAGCCCGCCGGGCCTGAAGGGCAAGGAGCCCGTGGTGTACCCCTGGATGAAGAAGATCCATGTCAGCGCCGGTACGTGGCGCCGCTGGGGAGGCGCTGGAGGGTGATTCGGGTCGGGCAGGGCTCGAGGGTCGGGGCGGGGGTTAGGTGGGAGAGGCCCAGGGGAACGGGGGTCTCTGGAGGGGAGTCCCCCATCTGGTCCCTGGCCCGGGCTGCAGTGGGGTGTGGGTGTGTGCGCGCCAGCCAGCCGCCTGATCCCAACGTGAGAACCCTTTTGTACCCCGGGTCCCTTTATCCGGAGATTTACGAGACGCCAAACTGTTAGGGCAGTAATTATAGCCCCCATAAATTTAATTGCCCTGGCAGAGGCTTCAGGCCATGTGTCTTTGAAGCTTTTCTTCAGCCCCAATGCCCAGCACCGTTCTTTATGGCTCTCGGGTGTTTCCCGTTGTCAATAGCCTGTGAAACATTTTCTTTGCCGTTTTATGTATCTTGCGTGAACTTGGTGTCAGGTTATTATATAATGATGATGTCCAATTGCTCTTCCCCACCCCACCTTCTCTCTCCTCCTCCTTTCCGTCTCTTTCACTCTCTCCTCCTTGGCCTTCTCCTTCGGGGTTCTGGGCATTTAGTCAACCCCAGTTATAACGGAGGGGAGCCCAAGCGCTCTCGAACCGCCTACACCCGGCAGCAGGTCTTGGAGCTGGAGAAGGAGTTCCACTTTAACCGCTACCTGACCCGGCGGCGCCGCATCGAGATCGCCCACACGCTCTGCTTGTCAGAGCGCCAGGTCAAGATCTGGTTTCAGAACCGGAGGATGAAGTGGAAGAAAGATCACAAACTGCCCAACACCAAGATGCGGTCCTCCAATTCCTCCTCAGCGCCAGGGAAAGCACAAACTCAAAGCCCACACCCCCATCCCCATCCCCACCCGGGTGCCTCCACACCCATTCCCTCTTCCATATAACCTTCTAGAGACCTAGAGAAGTTTCTGTCCCTTACCTGCTTTCCTCCTGTCTTTTCCCTGCCCCTGTCCCCATCCATCCCTGCTGTTCTGGTTCTGGAACCTAACAGACACCAAAACAAAACCCAGCTTGGTGAAAAGAATAACCAAAAAGAAGACAGTATGCGGGTAAGCCACGCAAGACAGGACACTTGTCCAGGATGCAGGATGGTGGAATGACCTGCTGGCCTCAACAGGGCTGTCAAGTTAAGATACCTGGGAAGGACCAATTGGTATCAGATACTTCTGAGATGGCCAGAGTCAGCTGGACAGCCCATGCTGACTGCAGACATGTACTTGCATATTTGTTGGAAGCAAAAGAAAACAGATCCTTTTCCCACCTTCCTTCCTCCCTCCTCCCCATTAAGGCAGCTCATATAAGCTTGTATTGAACTGAATAAATAAGTAGACATTGTGGACCTCACCAGAGTATTTAATTCTCAAAATGTGTAGACCTTGATGGTAGGTGTGACATGTTAGTTTCCCTTCCTTGCATTTATTTAAGATATCCTTACAGAAATATTGTTGTCTTATTCAGGGGCACAATCTTGGGGGAGAGAGGAGTGCATTTAGACCTATGTGCAACTGTACAAATGGTGATGTGGCTATATAGAAAGCCACATGTGAAGAATAAACTTCATTAAAAAAAATAAAACTCTGAGACAGATTTGTGTGTTTCTAAGCTTTTCATTAAAAAAGGAGGAGTCCTCTCGGGATTGAGGTATTTGACCTTGCATGTAAAACCTCATAGATGGCTTGAGTTGGGTTCACTTGGATTCTTATTGCTCACATAATTGATGTGAGAGGGTGTGTGTGTGTGTGTATACGTGTGCATGTGTCTGTGTGTGTGTGTTCAACTTGAGCTGAACTCTTGTCAAGCTTGACCCTCTGTGGAAAAGCTCCAAAGAGCAGAAAGGCTCTTGAGCTCTGAGAGGGCTCCTCTTCTTTCCAAACTTGGCCAGGGTTTCAGGCTTCAAGTCTCTGTAAGGCATAGAAACGTGTCCTTCCCTGCAATGAAAGGTGAAACCATGCAATGCTACGGGCCTAGGAGTTTCTGCAGCTGTTCTACACACTGAACTCTGAGCACACTTGGAAAAAAAAAAGTGGTCCCATTGGTATTTATTGCACCTTCACACTTAATCTGCCTGTTTCCCTGGAGATGAAAAATAGTTCATGCAAAGGGTTGAGATTGCTTTTTCTTTCTTGGTTGTTCTGAAGTTCCTCTTCACTAACTACAGCTTCAGAATTTGTGTTTGTTTCTCTTTTTTGAAGGAAGAACTCTCTCAATAAAGTGAATTTTCCCAATACACCCTCCAAAGTCTCTTATGAGGAAGAAAACAGCATAATGGCACCCCAACATGTACCCCCAGCAAACTAGACCTTGGGAGAGTTTACTGCTGGAAGAAAGCCAAACTGTAAAGTAGGGTCAGTTTCCTTAAATGCTCAATCTTTCTGCTCAGTCCAGGAGCTCTAGATCCAAACTGTTGAAAATCAAAGCCCACTTTGCAATCCCCATAACTCTAATAATTGTTTACTGATTTACAGTGGCTGCTCAGTGCAGGAGGTACCTTTTAACAAGATACAGGAAACCAAAATACACTAGCCCCAGAATATTGAAACTGTCACCTGGCCTTGAAAAAAAAAAAAAACTACAGCTTTTAGGTAGTGTAGTAATCTTAGCACAGATGGGAGGGGGTGTTCACCTACCTCTGCAATATTGGAGGAACTTTAAACACATATTTCCATCAATGACAAAACTCTTATCCAATGTCAGTGCTGGTACCCATCTCACCCCTGCCACCCTGTGTATGTTTCAGGCAAGGCTGATCAGTTGGTTATGTACAAACAAACTAGATTTGAGAGGAGAGTAATGGGCACCAGTCTCTGAGGGGTCAAGGAAATTCAGAGGTAAACAAATATACACAGGCCTTCTCAAATCAGAACCTGACAAAGTACATTTTATAAGGTGCGAACGGGTGCCAGGGATTTCTGGAGGCAATGCAACTCCTGCTGCAACTTATTAACACTCCCCCTACTACACGCACTTGTAAAACGAAATTAAATCATGCTGAAAATAGCAATATTCTCAGGAATCATTAATCACCTCATACAATAAATACTTCTTTGTAATTCAACAGCAATTCTGAAAGGCATTCTCTGGGAAAAGTCTGTGGAGGAGAGAGGGATCTTCTTGCAAATAATGTGGTCTCAGGCAAAGATGTAGCATCTTGGCTGTCTGCTCAAAAAAAAAAAAAGCATGCCTAGATCTCGGCGAAAATTGTCTAACTGCAAAAACCTCAAATGGCAAATTATCATCATTTAAGGTAAATCCTTATATTTCTCCTTTGTGGGGAAGGAGGGGTAAGAGACATTTATTAGCTTCATGATGGAAGCAGTTGTGTGGAGAAGGGGATGATTCTCTTTCACTCACTCTTTATAATATGTCCAGAAAAGGAAGCTAGGGAGTTGAGAGTTTTACTGATATTTTAGTACAAAATGGATTTTTTTGTACAAAGTATATTGATTATTAAGATATTGGTAAGTATTACAAAATCAAAATGATTGAAAATGGTCCAAATGATTGTCATTTCTTCGCAGTGTTTTGCCTGTTTCAGATTCGGTCTTTAAGGAAGCTTGTTATAACAGCTTAGAAAATCCTACTTTGTACTTCAAAATCATGCATTGTCTGCTCTGTGCTAGGGCAACCATAAAAGTTCACCAAGAGTACAAATTAACTGTTTTATTTTTGTTTTTTTAATAAGCAAACCCTACTGGCCCCTCAAACCCTTGACCTTTAAAGACAGTATTTTGGGTACGCTCTATAATTCTTCTACCAAAATGACCCTTACACATGCACACCTCTTCTCTCTCTTCCTCCCTCCCTCCAATACACACTCATCTACTTTAGTCACAGAGCCACAAGCTGTGCAAGACTGGAGATAAAGTTTTGTCAACATCTGAAATCAACCTAAATCGAATAGGAGACACTTTAATGGTCACAGTTTGAATTAAGTACTTAACATTCTTCCCCTTGAAGAAAAAATGGCACTTTGCAGGCTTTCTTCCCTAGTTTTACTGAAATCTATGATATACCCAGTGTTTTATTACAGTGGGAATTCAACTGTGACAGACATCTTAGAGTACTTAATACCCAGGATGGAGCTCATGGAAAGACTACCTAGATATATGGGGGGAGACACAATGTCTCTGACTTTATACCCAGCTGTCCCAGGGTGCCCTATTCCTCCATCTCTCAGCTTCCTGCCCCATGGGGTGGGTATCACTATTTATATTCTGTCCCTCTGTTGGGGAAGGTTCCAAACTGTGCCACTCTTCTCACTGAGGTCTTCCCTCCAGCAGTATCATCAGGGAAACAGATCAGGGGCTCTTTAAAAAGGAAGAAAAAGAAAACTACTAAAGAACCAATGTAACAAACAGACACCTGGGACTTCCCCTCTGTGTAGGCATTAGGCGGTTGGCACTCTCCTGGTCTCTGCATCCTTAGACACAGTCTAGTATGGAAGAATACAGGCTTGCTTTTCCCAACTACTGTTCCTGTTGCCTCTTCTCTATATCCACCCTGGTTTGAGAATAACTGTTTCCTTTGAGTTTCAAAGAGTATGGGAGGAAGAGACACTTGCTCTGTTTTTTTGATAGCAGCAGGGAGGCTGCTGAAGCTGTCTAAAACTTTCTATATAGTTTGCAACTCTGGCATTTTGTCCTCCGAAGGCTTCAAACTCATGGAGATTTCCCCCTGCCTCCTGGCCTTTCAGACCAGCCCCATTATCCATTCTCTCTGGGATTTACTTCTGAAATTGGAAGAGATTTCCAGATTGAAAGAATGTCCAGGATGGTAGACACCTGGAGTCCATTTTGGTATAATAATCTCAGTTTACAAATGAGGAAGCCAAGGCAGCTGATTCCCTCCCCACACAGTTTGTTTGTTGTCATATTGTTTGTTGTCATATTAATGAAAATGCAGGCTGAATGGGAGCTTCTGTCTTACAGTGGATACCAGTAAGTGCACAGACACCTTTCCTCTGCTGAAGCTGTTCTTCTGGGAATGGACATATGTATCCAGGTTTACACTTGATGCCAATAGCCACAGGTGTACCTGCAGCTGTGGAATAAGAGCAGGTTCTTGCCTGATGCATACCAAAGCTGCCTAGGGAGATTTGGTAACCAAACTGCCCTAGTCATGGTGTTCTGGACAGGTGGGCTGACACTGGGTTAAGGAGGGATGGATTCAGAGCACTTGCGGAAAGAAGTGGGCTCCCCACTGTCCACAATGCTCAGAAACAGAATGACTAATTACACTGTGCAGGCCCAGGTATTTCCATGGTGGTTGTTTGCCCAAACCAGGGCAAAGGCAAATGTGCCCCAGAGGCCTGGAAAACAGAAGAGCCAAACAAGGACCCTGGTTGCAGCTGATAAAGGTGTAGCGCCTGTTGGAGGGAGATATTGAAATTGTAATCTTTGCGGCCACGTGACTCATTAAATAATTAATGCGGATTGTCAAGAATGGATCTGAGTCGTCAGGGCCTCACTAGGAATGAATCTCTCAGAAGTGAGACTCCAACTTCCTTTTTCATTAAAAAACCCCCTCAGATTTATCTACAAAGGCTGTTTAACTCCTTCTGGAAGGCAAGCAAGATCCTTCCTTGGGGCAGACAGGAGTCCGGGAGGCCTCCGCTGAGTCTTGGGACTTTTTCCGCAGGGTTTCTGCGAGTCCCCCACAGAGCACCGCTTCAGGGGAAGCGTGAGTTCGGGCTCGGATTTTCTGCGGTCACCTTTTAGCTTTGGTGATGAAGTGGGACGGATGCGCCGACAGTTGGTAATGTTCTGATTCACGCTGGGGAAGGCTGCAGAGATACCGCAGGACGGGCGCGCGGCTTTGTTCAATTTTCCCGGCGTTCATAAATCACTCCCGCCGGGCGAACGAGGGAGCAAGTGAGCGCCAAAAATGCGGAGAGAGGCCTCCTCGGCGGCTGCCATTGAAGAGCAAGAGACTTGGGCAACATCTCTGTGACTCAGCCTGGGCGGTTTATGGGGAACAGCAATCAGAATTATTAGACCTGGGGATAAGGAAATAGCAAAAATAATAATGACCTTAATAATTACAGTACCCCTAAGCCTGGCACGGTGTGTGTGTGTGTTGGGGGTGGTGGTGGCAGAGTGGATCTTTCTGGGTGAGGCTGAGTGGCAAAGTGAAAGATGACGCCCCACCTTCTTCAGGATCAGGCCGGGAGCCCCAAAGCCAGAGGGCACTGCCATTGGGAACACAGTGTCCATGTTGGAACAGGAGAAAGGGGCCCAGTGTAGATTTCCAGTCCTGGGTGCCTGATGGAAGGTGGGGGTCTCAGGTGGAATGGTGGCAGTGGGCAGCTTCTGTTTATGGTTACTAGTTTGGCATGTTAGGGAGCTCCAAAGCCAGGGGTCAGGGGACTTGGCACCTATTTTGACGCTATCAGCAGGATTGCAAGAATGCAGGACCAACAATGGAGGGCTGCATGGGCAGGCTGGAGTGTGGGGTGGTTACCTTTGGGTGAAGGGGTGATGGGGGCAGGGCTAGGGCTACAGAATCCCAGCAGAGAAAATAACTCACAGCCAGGGCCCGATATGATGTGTGGAATGATTCTTCACTCCTTCCCAGCATCTGCTCCCAGAAAGTTGGCTGATGGCTCCAGGATTCTTTGCTGGTTAGAAGGCAAGAGAGAGTTATAAATACCCTAAAGGGTGAGTATGCAGTGGGATTAGGGCATGGAGCCGCCTGTGACCCCTGAGCGAGGTGTGGCAGGATCAGGTCCCCAATGGGTATTGCCCATCGCCCAAGTACTTCCCAGTTTTTAGCAGCCTACTTGGCCTGCTCTGAGGGACTGGGTGCTTAGGTAGTCCCGCCAGTCCATTCGGACCAAGAAGTGCAACTCCCAGGACTTGAATGAGCTAGAAAACAAAACCTCCGAGGACTGCCTCCGGCCGGTGGACTGATTTCGCGCCAACAGAAATGAACACTATTAGTGAGGCTTCAGGAGAGTTCGTGATTGAATGTTCCCAGACAAGGCTTCCCTTTGTTAGCAAAAGAAAATAAAGCGTGCATTCACATTCCCCAAGTTGGGGTGCGTGAGAAGCTCTCCTATTCCAGCTGCACCACCAGCAAGACCTCTTCCACCTTCCATCTTTCTTCGACTGTCCATTTTCTTTCGTTTTCAACCCCTCCCCCTAAAAAATAAAATAAAAAAGGAGAGGATAAAAAGAGAGTGTGTGGGTGCAGAGATGGAGTATGTATTTATTTTACAAAAATAAATCACCATCTTCGGGCCATTTGTAGACTGGAACATTTCGAGCAATGCGTGCGCCGCATGGACGAGTGCCCTGGCGACTCCTCCGTGTCCGCGTCACCCCCGGGGCCACCCTGGCGCCCGCGCAGGCCACGCTTCCAATTCTGGTCCTCCGAGTCCCTTCCTTCACAGCCACCGTTTACCCTCTGCTGTTTATTTGTCCGTAGAGCTTCTGGACACCAGAAAAGGCGATTCCCTCGGCGCCTGGAGTTGGAGACAAGTCCTGGTTGCGAATTAAACATCTTTCTAGGTAAGTGCTGAGCCAAAACTCTGCTGCGCGGGACTTTGCACCAGGCAGCTGGGAGGAGTTTACCCTCCTGGGCTCTTGGCAACCGCTGTGGGTTGAAGAGGTTCTGGTCAATATTTAACTTCGGAGGAGTTTGGGAGCTATAGTCCATTTGACTGCACTCCCAGCGAATATGGGGCTTCCGGGAGACAAAGAGTCTGCCCCAAAGCGGGCAAGAGCCTGGAGAAGCGGTTGCAGAAGCAAAAGATGGAGTGGGGGGAGTCAGAGGGTGTGTTTGTTTCTTTTTGCAAGCCCCAAACAAGCCACTACAACGAACAGGGCAAAAGCAATTAGAGGCCACGGGCGTGGTGACTGCTGCGTGGGCCGCTCTCCTTGTCCACTGAGGCGACTGCGGAGGATGTGAGTTCGGAAATTGTCCCAGTGGTCCAGTGAGGAAACTTGTCTTACCGCCTTACAGTTTCTCGATCCTTTTGCCTTTACTAGGCCTGTGAGATCTTGCTGTTTGGAATGGTTAGGCTAGTTAGAGGCCACGGGCGTGGTGACTGCTGCGTGGGCCGCTCTCCTTGTCCACTGAGGCGACTGCGGAGGATGAGTTCGGAAATTGTCCCAGTGGTCCAGTGAGGAAACTTGTCTTACCGCCTTACAGTTTCTCGATCCTTTTGCCTTTACTAGGCCTGTGAGATCTTGCTGTTTGGAATGGTTAGGCTAGGCCTCCGCAGGCACCGGGTCTTCATACCTCCATCGCAGCTTATCCGAGGCTCCTGCTACAGGAAAAGCACCGGGTCTTCTATGTCTGTGCGTTTTCTTTTCCTATTTGGAACAAGGGAATACTCTTTAAAATTCTTTTCAAGTTCTGGCTTAATTTGTTCTTTTAGTTTAGGATGCAGGGAGGTAATTACTGTGGTTTATTACCTTGTAAAAGATCCATAAATTATGTGCTTATTTGGGGGAGGGGCTGCTGAAATAGCATTCAGAAGCTTGATGTGAAGGAAGGAGTTCCCTTTGTTCTTCCAGGAATTTTTTCTTTTAAGAAAGTTTTGCGATTCTGTTTGCTATGCCTTAGGCTTCGATCTTCACTAAAATTTGCTCCCCATCTAAATATCAGGTTGTTAATTAATTGCAACATGCTATTTGGTCAGTGGTGATCTAAGGCTGACATGGTGTTCTGGATCCAAGTGTGATTTTATCGGTCAGGAAATAAACAGAGCAATAGTCAATCTGGGTTAATGTCTCAGCTACCGTATCTGTTTATATTAAATATAGATAGACCTTATTAGGAATTTGCAACTTAGTGTGTGTATATGATTCGCATCTCTGCAAACAACAGATCAATTGCATATCTAAATAGTTGCAGAAGTTTGTGGCCATGTGTATAACACAATATACACATCCGCATATGTTCAGAGAACTTGAAGCCCTTTGTACTGCAGTTGCACCTACAGGAAATATCTCATGTTAAATAATGATCTATCATCTATACACAGACACACACACATACACAGACACACACACATAGTGTGCTATGAGAGTCTTACTTGATGCTCAGTAGAAAAATCACTAGAGTTAACTACAGGAACAAAAATATTAAGTGTATTTTTGATAGGTAAATCAGATTGCTGTGTTTGAGTAAAGATATAGCTAATCGGCCTACAGCCTTGCAAATATTGACTAAGAGTCTGTATCCTTGTTCACCTGCTTCTTCCAAGCCAACTCTCCCCACCCTCCACCCCCCACTCCCGTTTTGGCTCCAATGTCCTGGACCACAACCATGGGTCCCCAGTTCTGGCCCTCTGTGAGGCTAGAGAAGTGAGTGGAGGGGACTAGCAGCTGAGTTTTTTTTAAAGGCCCATGGCTTTGCTCTAGGAAAGCTGATTTCAGAGTGATGAAGGACTAAAAAGCAACTTTTTCTCAAAAGTTAAATTTTCTTTAACTTCCTGAGGTTTTTCTTTTCTCATTCTACCAAATCACCCCATCCTACCCCAAGTCATTAATGTTAATTGTTAAACAGCAGTTGGAGCATTAACTGGGATGTTAGCAGTGCCGATGGAGGCTCCAGGCTGGAGCTGAGATGCCTCTGGGTTTTGCTGGCATTAAGGCATTTCTCTGAAACAGCACCAATTGCTTTTCCCATTGATTTATGGCCTTGAGAGTTTCAGATTTGCTCAAAACTGTTCTAAGAGTTCTGAAGGGGGCCCCTTCTCATCTTTGAGTTGACTTTTTTTTGCAGAAAATCTGTGTGTGTGTGTGGGGGGGCATGTACCATCAACTCAGTAAAACTTCCAGGTCCTTTTCTAGGGTATCTGGAAAGCTCAGTGTGAATGATTGGGGGATAGTGCTTAAGGGAGGCAGAGGGCAATGAGGATGTGAAGACTGTCCTTGAGGGTTAGGAAAATGCCTATTTGGAAGCTCACCTCTGGTTCTCTTTCTCACTCCCCAGTCCACTTGGAGTTCTCAATTTCTAGCTAGTAATTGGGTGAGAGCTGGGAAAGTTCATATAAAGGTCCTTTTCTAGCTATACCACAGACAGAACTGCCACCAGCATAAGCCAGAGCTTGCTTCTAAAGGGTTAGCTCTTCTCTTTTATTGCTCTTCTGATTTTGGACACCCTCATGACCAGGCCCCCTTACAGAGTGCCTAACATTCTCATCAGACTCCTTCTGTTCCCTGCAGGGGAGGAGAGAAGGGGAGGAATCCCTTACAGCCTCCTGTAGCTAGTACAAGTGAGTCCTCACATGTAGCCATAGCCAACTAAAGACTCACTTTGGAAGAACAAAAGAATATGTCATGAAGACCTCACCAGCCTTAGAACACTCTCAAAGTTCAGAAACTAAGACCAGAAAAGAGGAATTTTTTTAGACTGGTTGTAAAAGGGTGAAATGTTTAAATCAGTGGGTAATGATATCAAGCAAAAGGCAGAAGTGGGGATGGAACTTCAAGGTTAGAGAGCAGATTATTTGTATCAGCAGGTTTATCCTGAACAGAGTTGGTTCAGTTCAGACTCTGTTGGTAGACACCAGGTTCTCTTAAATCTTACGGGAGGATAGGCTGATCTGCCTACAGAGAAGATCCCTGCTTAGTTGGAGAAACTTTAGTGAGGATTGGTTGTTTTTTTCTCTTGCAGAGACAACTAGATCATTTCTTCTTGTATTTTTCATCTTTAAAAGCCTGTAATTGCATGTCTCACTCAGCTGTGCACTGAGGAAATGCATAAGTACAGGTCTGGCCAGGATACTTGGTCTCTCTGGATTTTGCAGAACCCTTACTCACCACTCTAAAGCTAAGCATATCTTCCCTAGTGGGCTCCCATTGAACAAAATCAGTGGGACATACTTGGAAAAGATGCCTTAACCTTTTGTCAGGTAATTATGGGCCTTTTCGGTTTCTCCAGTAGCTGTGGTGTACCCTGTGGGTGTTAGCAAACTCTATACAATGGAGGTCTGGGAGGAAGTCCGCTGAGCAGGCCTGTCATTTCTGGCCCTGGCCCTTACTAGGAGACTGAGGCACTTGGGTGTGCTGAATGCAGCTTGCCAGTGAGTGGGAGGCTGTAAGGAAAGTTAAGTGGGCTCTAAGAATATAGACAGCATTGCTGTCCCTTTGTGTTTAGAGTGTGTATAAAGAAATGTAAGTGTAGATAAGCGGGCCTTGTGTGGCGTGCATGGGGGGGTCCTACCACCTAGACAAAACTCTTACCCTCAGCTGGTCAAAGTCCCCCCTTCTCCTCCCCCAAAGCTAAATGTTCTGCCTGGAAACCTAGTTCCTTCAGTGATTCCCTATTTCAAATAAAAGGATTTAAGTTGACGTATGACCACGTGAGCACATAATACAGCGCATTATTGTGGCTTTTGGAGCGGAGACCCAGGCAGGCTTCGCCTGTGATTACGTTTTCTAGATTCTCTACAGAGAGCGAGCTTTTTGCCCCCACCCCCACACACCCACCTCCTCCTTCTCCTTCCCCTTCTCCGGAGAGCCAGAGCGCTCTTGGAGCGGGTTGCAGTTTTCAGCACTCATGGAGCGGTTCTGGGCGAGCTAGCCGATGGGACTGGAGGCCACAGCAGGAGGATGGAATTTATTTTAAGGTATTTCCGCTGATTGTTCATATCTAGAGTGAGTTATGACTGTGAGAGACAAAGGTCAGGCGAGGAGACCCTGGCTCTTGGACAGGACCCTCAGCCTCTTTCTTTGTTTCTCTTTTAGAACTGAAACCATTTAAAAGATTTCTCAGTAGCGCCTTAGACTCTGAGTTTAATTCCCTGAAAAGTGTTGGGGGGATGTAAAAGAAGGGGCACTTGGAGGCTATTAGATGGGCTTAGTGGCCTCCAGGGCAAGGTTGGCTTTGTCCGCTGCAGCAGGGCAGGGCTGGAGTCCCAGGAGCAGAGTCCCAGGAGCGGAGCCCCAGGCAGAGGGAGGCTCCTAGAGCACTGGCATGGCGAAGTGGCCTGCACTGAGCTCCAGGGAGAAACTGCCTGGAAGGTGGGGGCTGGGAGGGGAAGAAAGGGAATTGCTCCCCCGTTGGCCGTGTTTGCTAGGTAGGGATGGAGGGTTAGGGCTGACCTGGGCAGCCTGAGCAGCTGGAAAAGGAAAATCGATGAGGGAAATGTGGAGATGCGCTGCCATTTTATTGATGATGCTTAGAGCCACTTTGTTCAGTGCTGGGTTGTAGAGCAAGCTTCCTCATTGCCCGGACACACAAGGAGCCATACTGGAGGGCACTATTGTCTCCTGGAATACCCTCTACCCAAGGAGAGATGAAGAAAGACTGCTACAACTGAGGCGATCCGGGATAGGGGCCCCCGTGTGCCTGGCACCCTGCGCTTCAGTTATTCTAACGTCCAAGAGACAGGAGAAAGCTAGGGCTGGGTTTGGGTTTCATTAGTGTGTTCAGTCTGGGTGTTCCCCCTATTCCCCAGCCAGCTTAAAGAATTTGAAAACTGGCTGGTACACCCCGGGTTGGAGGGCAGTCTGGAGGCAGAGTCCTCAGGAAGTGGAGGCAAACACCTCTCCAGCTTCAGAACCCCAGAAACAGAGCTGTAGTCAGGATGGAGGCAGATGAAAGTTAAACTGAACAGTGTGTTTCCAAATTACTGGGAAAGCCTGAGCTAATTGGGCTTTGGGGATCCCCACATTCCTGAAAAGGGTGGAAACTCCTTGAAAAGGTAGAAGAAATTCCTTGGAGAGGAGGAAAGAGGTGCCTGCAAGATGCTGGGATTCAGATTTATCCCTTTGACTTTTAGGTTTAAAACATTATTTCTTTCTATACTTGAAAGAAAAAAAATCAAACCAGGCTTCCCCTGCTGGAGTGGGATTTACTTCCCCAGAACTGAAGGGCCGCTTCTGCCCTTCCCCCATGCGGGCCTCGGCAGGCGGCGGCAGCACACGGTAACCGTGTTTAACTGAGGCCGTTTCAAGTGCTCTAAAACACCCCTTGGAAATAAAATGTAAGCTTTAATTGCTGTTCAATTACTTGTCAGCATTTCATATGATTTATGATCCAGTTCTGGCGCATTTTTGACCCAGTTAAAGACTCATAAATAATATAGTTTCGTTGGAAAGAACGAGAGAGGGAATAGAGGTTTGTTAGAGGCATCTTTTTATTGTCGCTTCAGTGCCAGCGAGTGTAATAAATATCTAAGCATAGACTTGAGCTGGTTCTGTATAGAGGCATGTAGAGAGAAGTCCCGCGGTTACCAGTATGGTTCATTTTTTTCCTCCCAAGAAAGAGCTAAAGCCCCTTTACTATAGCCAGACTACTAGCTTTTAAAAAGGTCAGTCCCCTTCGACTCTCAAAATGCCAGGCTCACTCTCATAGACAAGTGTATTTCCTTCATAATTTTCCTCCCCTTTCTGGGATTTCGATGCTGCTGCTTGCCAACATTGATCCCTCACCTTCTTCCCTGGCTGCACTGCCAGCGTCTGCAATGCCCGGTGCAGATGTGCTCAGGAGAACACCCCCCTTGAACGGATAGAAAGGCACCACTGGTACCTCTGCCGCTCCAAATAGTCCTCTACTGCTGAGAAAATGTTTTCTTCTAGTCCCCCTGGACGAGAGAGATCAGGAACCACAGGAACTGGGAGAGCCAGGGGGTCCTCTCTGCAAAGAAAACTCGGTGGTTTTGGCAGAGCGGGGTGAACTGCTGCAGGATTTGCCTAGGAAGGGCACAGCAGCCGTGGTGGGTAATTTCTGGAGGTAGAAATCAACCAGCGGTGTTTTCTTTTTAAAACAAAACACCCAGCAAACAAAACCCTTCCGCCATTATGAATTATTTTTTAAAAAAATCCTGTCTCCTGCGCTTGCTCCAAAGCCAGTCCTTTGGATTTCATCAGAGAGGAGTGAGGCCAGAGCACCCAGAACTGCGTGCCAGGACCCGAAGACTAGTCTTGAGGTCGGCGCCCCACTTCTGCCCGCTGCAGCCGGCCGGAGACCCAGATACCACCTAGTCCAGGGCGGGTGGAGGCGCTGGTCCGAGCTGAACTCCCGACCCAGATCTCCCTTGATTCCCACGGCTCCTCAGGTCTGTTCCCCGAGTTTTGCCCAGCAAGGTCTTGGCGCGGCAAAAAGGTATGTGCTTCCGGCGCCCGAGCCCTTTCTCGGATGCCCTCGGCTCTCTCAGCTCAGACCGTTCCCCGGCAGGTTCTCACGGAGAGCTGGCCTTCCCTGCAGCTGGCTTAGCTGAGAAGGCGGTGAGAGTCGCGTCAGCAGTTTGGAGGAGAAAGTGCGGGTTGATTATTGACCCACGCCTTCTTTCTTCAAATGCCACATCCTACCGGGCGGGTTTGAAGAGAAAATGCCGCCGAGAGGATTTTTTTGCCGCCAGCTCTCACCTCCTACGCGGCCCGGCTCCCCCTTTCAAGTTGTGCCTCCGCTATATGCCATAAGGAGCAAGTGTTTGCTGTTTTGTGCTCTGTTTACAGCTTTGGGGCGCCGAGTCATAAATCTTGCCCAGCCATAAATGACAAAAACCATTGGTATGCATGAGGCCACCCTGGCCCAGAGTGCTTTTTGATTTCTCCCTATTCCCCTGGCTTTGTTTTTGCTTTAAGGTGACACTTTGGCTCCCTGACAGTTTAAACATACTACTTATATTTTTAACACCTTCCTTTGAGAAGGACCTGCCGTTGACGCCTTGGAATGGCACGAAAGCTCCTTTTCTCTCTTTTTGCTGCACTCATACCCTTGCAGAGCTTGCTTCTGAGCCTGGGGACCGAGGGAGGCTTTGGGAAGAACACCATCCTCTTTAGAGTTGCGGCAATGTTATCAGGCCAAAGCGGGCCTTTTCTCTGCTCAGCTCAGCGTTCTTCCACCCAACTAATTAGAAAGAAGAAAAAAAATTATGGATGTCGGTTTGTGTTGGGGTCAGAGCTTTATCTATCTTCCCTGTGCGTGAGCTGCATGTCTGCATTGGGAGACCTATACCTGAGAGCTGGAGCTCCAGGTCTCTAGGCACCCCTGTGTGTACCTGAGCCCAGAGCATCTGCTGGAACAAATGCGCCTTTCCCCCAGGACACTTTCCTCCTGGCTGCCAGGATTTCAAAGGTTTCTGCCTAAAAATAAAACCAAAGACAGCCCAGTTGTCTCTAGGGGAGATCTCTGGAAAAAGGCCCTATCCCAGTCCCCAAAGATTGGCTTGGAGGTGTCTGGATTGGGGGTAGCAGGTGAAGTAAACAGCCCAAAGTGTGGGGAACTCACTTCTGGTTCTCTCTCTCCTTGCCCCCCAAGTGGAAATGTCCGGGACAGAGACAGGTTATGCGGTTTCTCAAGCGGATTCCTAAGAAATCAAGACTGGCCAGAGAGCCCCTTTGTGAGAGCCGTTTGTGCTCATTAGCATAATTTTCTTGGACTTTAGTGATGCCTAGGAGCTAGAAGAGAAGGGCGTTGGGGGTGGGGGGAGGCTACCCTCCTCCCAGCGGCTGAGCTCCCCCTCACTCCTGTCCCTCCCCTTGGAC
>NW_006159991.1:243746-246918 GCF_000334495.1 Tupaia belangeri chinensis | reverse complement strand
CTTGGGGTCTCCCGCCCGCCTGCCGTCTGCTGATGCTGAGGGTCGGTGCCCATCCCGCGCCGAGGGGACCCGGCCGGGCCGCCGAGCCGGGCCGGGGGCCGGAGCCCGAGCCCTAGGCTGCGCTCGCGGCGCTCGTCAGAAGTTAAGGTAAGCAGGGCCACAACCGGCCGCGCTCAGCGCTGAATGGCGGAGTTTACGTCTCGGTGATTTATGGCTGGGGGGCTTCAACTTCGGTTGCAGACTTAAATCTCGGTTCAAGAAGAGTTCACAAGCCGGAGCTTCCTTCCCGGCAGTGACTGATACCCTTACACTTCGAGTTCAGGCCGCTTTCCCATCCCCACCCCCACCTCTTCCCTCTCCCCTCGCCCAGGCTCAACTTTTCTGGGTTGGCGAGGGAGGGGTGGGCTCTTACCCACGTTCCCGCTCAAACTCGGGGTGAGGGCAGGCTGAGAAGGGGAGGAGTGGAAAGAGAAAGCGGTGTCTCAAGGAAGGAGGTCGAATTTGGGCATCTTTACCGGAGAGACAATAGGGCTCGTTTCCGGGACTCAATTTAGCCTCCTCAACTCAGCTTTTGCACCTGGGGGTTATTGTCCAGAAACAGATCTTTGTGGGGGACTCTTCTTTGACCCCCAGCCCTTGCTTGGGGGTATAGCACAAAGTTTCCTGGCTGGCAAAGCTCCAACTTCTTTACTAGATTGCAAACTTTGGGGACTAGGTTGTAGGGGAATTGTGTGAGCGCCAAGGTAGTTGTACACAGACTTCAAACAATAGAAAGGATAGGCTTTGATAGGCTTTCCGAGTTGAATTAATATTTTGTTTATGGGGGCTGTCCTATGCTCTTTGGTTTATAAAGATATTTTTGTGATTTTACAAGACAATGTGCAACTTGATGAAAAGACTTAAGCAAGCAGCAGGCTGGTGTAGTCTGTGATAATGGGTTAGTAAGTCACTAGAAATATTGCATGTTCAAAATCAACTTAATTTTGTTTTATCTAATATCTTGCTGTTCAAGTGTCTAGAATAATCTTCTTAACCTGACGTTTTATTTTATACAAGCCTGGTATCTAAAAAATTTATAAAGACAGACATTAACACTGCCAAATGTATTAGGAAGTGTTTTCAGTGCAAGAACAGGAAACTGAGATATTAAATTGCTATTCAATTTTGAATTTTATTTTATCCTTTATTTGCTTTCAACTGTGGTATCTGTAGTTTTCTGTTTCCAAAACAGTACTCCAGGGCTCATGATCACACACAATAATGGAAAAGGAATACTGTAATTTTTAATTGAGGATCTGGAAAATTAATTATGCCTGTTTTCCAGATGTTGGTTAGATTGTTGGTTTAATAACGAAATCTAAAGGAGATCACTATTAAAAACAAAATTATAATCATTCACAGGTAGATACTTATTACATTATTTTTTCCAGTTAACAAAGTGTCTGCTATTCCTGGAAAACATTAATAACTCTGGGACTCAATATACCTAGTTGGGGCATGAAGTATAAACCATTTTCTGCATGAATTTGTCATTGTAAATTTTGTTAAGTGATCTGAGAGACAAGCATTCTGAGTGTGTGTGTCTGCAAATATTTATATGAAACTCACATGGAACTTTTCTGTGCTGAGAACCAGAGGTTGGTTATGCAAAGATTGAAAAGAAAAAATTTTTTTTCAGTTCTGCAACTGTTTTCTATATAAAATAGTATTGAGAAGGTTTTCAATTGGGTTTTAGGTTTTCAGTGTTACTCATTACTTGATGTTTCTAAAGGGGGTAAATAGGCCAAGTAACAAATATCAACAACAACAACAACACACAAAGATCAGGGAACTCTGGCAGCGTTTTATGGCTTGTGCTTCCATCTTTCGTCCAGAGCCAAATGACCCCCATACATCAAATTACATAGCAGTTTCTAAGACAGAACCTATTATCGTTAAGTTGGAAAGAGAGTTCAAGCGGTGGTCATGGAGATGAACGCTGGTTTTTCAGGTTCCTGGTGGGTTGTTTTTTTTCTCTAATCCATCATGTTTTAACAGGTAGAATTTGGTGGTTGCCCTGAATAACAGCACCTCAGAAAATCCAAGGCGGGAGGGTCTGGGAATCTTCTGTAACTGGAGAGAAGTGGGGGTGGCTCACTGGAAAGTGTCTAAGAAACAGGGAGAGGAAAGAAGTAAAGAATTGTCCAGGATTTGACGTGTAATGTCTTGGCTGGATAGGGTGGTGGTGTTGGTTCCTTCACCCCACCACCCCTACTACCCAAAGTTTTTTCTCCCCTCTTCTTGGGTACAAGGAGCTCATTTGGAGGAGATGGGTCCTATCTCGAAACAAGGGTAGACTGTCTTCTTAACAAACTCAACTTCTGAAATCCAGCAGGGTGGGGATAGGGCAGTTACCTCAAAACAAAACACAACAGGGCAAACCTCTCTTGGGGGCAGGAAGGTCCCAGAAGGAGCTGGGTGGGATGTCAGCCCATCTGACTTCTTTTGGCAAATATAAGTCCTAAAGCAGGGTTGGAGAAAAAAACGGGCTACCCAAGTTCCTCAATTTCTCCTTGCCCCTTCCTCAAGGTCTGCAAAGGGGAGCAATCTCGGGTCCTCTGGGGGAAGACCAAGAAGGTCAGATGAAGGGACACCCCCAGTTTCTTCTCTGGAAAAGAAGGATACCAACCTCTAACCTAACCAGGCCTTTCTCCTTTTGAACCTCGGCTCCCAAGGCTGGACTTCCCTCCCTCATTCTCCTTTCTCTCCCCGGAAAATCCCCCAACTCCAGACGCAAGTTAAGCAAATATTTGTAGCTGCCAGTAAATTCCAGCGGCTTTTTATAGCGCGGCTCCCTGCGCCTGGGGCCAAGTCGTGCTGCTAAATATTGCTGACCACTTTTTCTTTTATGGCTTTCATGTCACTTAGCTATTGAGAGTAAGATGGATTTGCGCGGAGCCCTTACCGCGCTGCGCTTCTCGCCCCCCCCTTCCCCAGGTCTGCGCGGGGCGGCGATTGGCGGAGGAGCGTCACGTGACCGCGGGGGCGTGCCAATGTGCGCCCTCACGGGTGTCAAGCCCCTGTCAGAGTGTGCGATCAAGATTGTGAAACAACGCGATGCAAAAAGCGACCTACTACGACAGTTCGGCGATCTACGGTGGCTACCCCTATCAGGCAGCCAATGGGTTTGCTT
>NW_006159991.1:240990-242868 GCF_000334495.1 Tupaia belangeri chinensis | reverse complement strand
CCCCCCCCCCGGGCCGCCCCCCCGCCCCCCCACCCACCACAGCCCCCACCACAGCCTAATGCCCCCACCCCTGCTGCACCCCCACCTCCTTCCTCGGTCTCCCCACCTCAGAATGCCAGCAGCAACCCAGTCCCTACCAGTGCAGCCAAGAGTCCCCTACTCAACTCGCCTACCGTAGCAAAACAAATCTTCCCTTGGATGAAAGAGTCAAGACAAAACACAAAGCAGAAAACCAGCGGCTCCAGCTCAGGTAAAGGGGTGCCTTCTGGAGGAGGGTCCTCTGGCCTGGCTCCACTCCCCCAAGCCACTTTCTACCACAGCCAGTACAGTCTGGGAGTACTGGAACACCTCTAGGAATTCATTGGTAGCCTCTACTAGCCACCCTTTTCCCCCTAAAAACAAGGTTGCCAGAGTCTTTGCAACATAGGGAGGTGATAGGCTTCTGTGGGCTGGGGTAGCCTGGACAAAGAGACTTGATGGGAATCTCTTTGGATCTCTCTCTAAGGGCAAGTGGGACCTAGTGAACTTGAAATTCCTTTCAAGTTCCACTTGGAGTTAAGGCCTCTAGACAGAACCATCCTGAGCTCTGCTCTTTGGACCAGTTCTATTCTAATGAAACAGTGACATTCTCTGGACACTGAAATGCAGCAGCAAAAAAAGCAGGCCTAATCACCCCCCAAGTCAGAATCAGTGCTTTGCCTGTAATCAGAGCCAATTTTTGCTCCAGCAGATGGAGTGGCTGCCTTACCTCTGGGAAGACTTTGCTCAGACTTAGAACAATGAAAGCAGCCAGGCAATCTCTGGGGAGGGGGATGTAGACTTGTCATCCTAATGGGAACCACATGGGCCTCCTGGAACTGGAGGAAAGTGGAGGAAAGGCCCCAGGCCTTGGGCTTCCCACCTTCTTGGTTATCTTTGCCTCTGACTTCTCCAGTTGCCAGTATTCTGTTCTTAACCTGAGCATCTGGAACCTTCAGAGACAGGATTTGGAGGGCTGGGCAGGGAGAAGAGTAAAGCAAGAATTCAGTGAGAGAAGGAGAAAGCAAGAAATTAGTGGGTAAAGTTAGGACAGGCTACATGATGACAAGGGAACCCTGTTGAATAGGACTCAGCATGAGGGGCTTGGGCCTCCTCAGCAGAAATAGATACCTTCAGTGAGTTCTCTTCCTTTTGACAGATCTTCGTCTTTTGTCTTTTCCCGTTTGGGGTTTCCACTCTGCCCATCTCCTCTAGGGAGATATAAATAAATATCCATTTGAAATTACTGTCTAGTCATTGAGTCAGACAGTGAGGGAAGGGAAGAAGGTATGAAGTGTACATTAGATGTTCACATTTCAGTTACTGTGAAGGGAAGGAAATGAAGATGGTGAGACCTGCCCACAGGGAACTTGTTGTCTGATAGATCCAAAAGACCAGTAAATGAGTCAGAAAGCAAATAGCTAATAAATACAGACCAGAAAGGCATTTTGGGGGTTATGCTTTTCTGTCCTTTTCACCTTGGAGAAGGCTATGATTTGCTTCTTGGCTGATGGAGGGACTAGCTACTTGCATTGTTTTCCCCACCAGGAGAGAGGGCAGCCCCTAGTTTCTTCACCTTTCTGGGCCCAGACAGCTGGAGGTACCTTTGGGACTGGAGGAAGGAGGAGCCGGACTAGGGCAGGGACTGGGCGGGGCTGTGGGCAGCACCTGACGCCGCTCTTGCTGTCTCATCTGTCCCCACACGGCATCATCTGTCCTCACAGGCGAGAGCTGCGCTGGCGACAAGAGCCCGCCTGGGCAGGCTTCATCCAAGCGCGCGCGCACGGCCTACACGAGCGCGCAGCTGGTGGAGCTGGAAAAGGAGTTCCATTTCAACCGCTACCTGTGCCGGCCACGCCG
>NW_006159991.1:236413-240963 GCF_000334495.1 Tupaia belangeri chinensis | reverse complement strand
AGCGCCAGATTAAGATCTGGTTCCAGAATCGTCGCATGAAGTACAAGAAGGATCAGAAGGGCAAGGGCATGCTAACATCGTCGGGGGGCCAGTCCCCAAGTCGCAGCCCCGTTCCCCCTGGTGCGGGTGGCTATCTGAACTCTATGCATTCGCTAGTCAACAGCGTCCCATATGAGCCCCAGTCGCCCCCGTCCTTCTCCAAGCCCCCCCAAGGAGCCTATGGGCTGCCCCCCTCCTCCTACCCTGCGCCCTTGCCCAGCTGCGCGCCGCCTCCACAGAAGCGCTACGCAACTGGGGCGGGCGCAGGGGGCACCCCCGACTATGACCCGCACGCTCATGGCCTACAGGGCAACGGCAGCTATGGGACCCCACACTTACAGGGAAGCCCCGTCTTCGTGGGGGGCAGCTATGTGGAACCCATGAGCAACTCCGGGCCGGCCCTCTTTGGCCTAACTCACCTCCCCCACGCCACCTCAGCCGCCATGGACTACGGGGGCACTGGACCGCTGGGTAGTGGCCACCACCACGGGCCAGGGCCAGGGGAACCGCACCCCACCTACACGGACCTTACTGCCCACCATCCTTCTCAGGGAAGAATTCAGGAAGCACCCAAGCTCACCCACCTGTGATGGTGGGCTCGGGGCTGTGCGCCAGGAGAGCCCCCCTTTCGTTGGTGTGTGTGTGTGTGTGTGTGTGTTGTTTTTTTTTCTTTTTGTTCTTCCTGCCCCTCCCTTTTCTCTTTCCTCTGCCCCCCTCCCGTTTTGTTTTCTTTGGTAATGCGTTTTTATAGTTTATGTGACGTAGCAATCTTGGTTGCTGGAATGGCTGTCAGTATCAGTAGCGATATTTATCTCTTCCCGCCCCTCGCTTGGCCGCTGGCCCTGCATCCTTTACCTTTTCCACTCTTTGATCAGATACAGGGTATATGAACAAATTTTCTAGTAGTTTTCAATGTGAATTTGTTCGTACATTATGGCTCCCGTGGGGAAGCGATCACTTTTTTAATTTTTAGGTTTTTTTTAATTGCACTTCTTATAAAGAGCGAGAAAAAAAAATCAAAGGCGCTTTGAAACAGGGGCTCCCTGTGCAAGGATGACTAAGTGTACGTCTTTCCGTGTGTGTATGCTGGTGAACAGTCAGATTTATTTATATTTTTTTTGCAAGCATTGAATAATCTAAGTTTTAAATATTATTTATCCCCATCCGTTCGTATTTATATTAAAGAAATTCTGTACCCTGATTGTTCAGAAGGTTTCTCGGGCCTTTTGTTCAAGGTGTATTGGCGTACATAGAAAAATTTTTTATTTGAAAGGGAAAAATAATTCCTTTGTAAAAACGATAATGATGCAATAAAACTAGAGAGGATCCAGCTTTTGAAAACAGTGATTTAGGCTTGTAACATCTGGCAAAACTGAAAAAAAAAATCTGTAAATGCAAAAAAATGCTAGATTTGTTTTGAGAGTTCTACATTCCTTGCTGCTCACATTCTGAGAAACAAAACAAAAAAATAAAGTTTTTATTCTGAATAATATTCGTGTTCAGAAGGGGTTCTTTGGCGGAAGATGGGGGTCTGCGTGAAATTCAGGGGCAGGGGCGAGCTGGAGGAACAGGCCGCAGCAGCCTTCCCGCTCCGGTGCGGGGCCTGCCCAGGCGGGTCGTGGAGAAGCTCGGCGAATTCTCGACAAGGCGGCGGGGGCTCCTGGCGGCTGGCGCTCTGGCTGCCTGGTTCCCAGCTGCCGCAAAGGCAAGCGGGCGGAGGGCACCGAGGCTGCCGAGGGCTGTTGGAGGAGGAAACAAAGGCTGCCGGCCCAGAGGCGCGGCTGGGGGCTCACAGGTGCCCGGCGGCCCGGCGTAGGCGTGGGCGTAACGCAGTGCGGGCCGCTCCTCCTTAACTCAAAGCGGACCAGCCAGCGCCTTAACCTGGAGATTGCGGTTGCCGGAAGATGTCGAGCAACTTCCAGGAGCCATGGACAGTCCTGGTTGCCTCCATGGTTGCGTCGCTGTTGGTTATCGCTCAAGGAAGAATCGCCCTTTATATCGCCCCGCGGAGCGAAGCAGATCGAAAGGGCCTGAGGCTCGCGCGAGCCTCCAGCAAAAAAAGGCTGAAGTTCGGGTTCGGGAGTCTCCCAAATCCCTTTCGTGGACTGCCTGGATCCCAGCATTAGCTTCCTCCCGGAATTTAGTATTTGGCATCCTCTGGATTTATTTCCTCTCCTTCCCTCCCAGCTTTCTTTGTGTGGCTCCAGAGGGAAGGAGGGGGGGGGGGCGAGGAGAGAAAGGAGATTGGTATCTTTCTAATAAAAATGCAGTTTTTTAACTACGAATTTTCACTTGATGCTGCAAGAGCTCAGTATTACATTTCCACTCATGAATTTAAGACAGGGCTGCCCACTGACTGGTTGGCTGGCAAAGGCAAGCACAGTAAAGGGGAATATTTTCATCTTCAGATAAAAGAAAGGACCAAATTCAAGAAATGCAAACCTCAGACTTGCATCCCAGCCTCACCCGTCTCAGAGCTGAAAGTGAGAAACTGTTCATGTCTGGAGTTTAGGAGCCTCTGATGTGCGAAATAAACCCTCATTCTCCCTGGATTGTATCTTTCTGAGGCAGAAGTGGAAAATGTCGCCATTTTGTTTGCAATCCAAAATATCCATCATCATGGCCTCTATCTTCCCCCAGAGATCCTTCCTAAGATGGTCCTTAGAAGCAGGCACTGCAGGTATCTCTGGGTACCTGCTGGGTCCCAAAGAGCTGCTTTTAGGGAACCTTCTCACGTTTTAAAAGAAAAGGGCTCCAACGATGAAAAGCCAGGCGACTGTAGAGTTGGGTGCTTCTCTTATACCCAGAAGTGCTTTCTCCACAAATGTCCTGAAGCTTCTGATACATACTATTTTTTCTTTTTAAAGAGTTGGGCTGCAGAAGAAGTGGATTTGCTCCGGCAACCCCAACCTCCCTGCTGAAATATGGCGTGCACTTCAGAAATGCAGAGGCTGGAAAACCAGTCTGTGAGGACTGGAGCTTCCACCTTTTGGTTGTTCACGTAGGGCAGATACAGAGTCTTCTTTCCAGTAATCATATTAGAGATGTATATAGAATTACCTGAGAAAATAAGGGAGAGTGTCTGGGAGGGAGACAGAGAGAGAAGGGGGGAGAGATCTACCCAAGGATGAAAATCAGGAATACCACTATTTGAACTTGTTTCTAAAAAGTCTTTTAGTGGAGGGAGGAATGGTTTGGAGAACTCCTCTCTCCCTCAGGGCAGAGATTTTTAAATGAGATTCTAATAGAATTTCCCGTATCTCTCCAGTCAAGACATTCATTTTGGCTTTCAAAGAAAAAAATATTGATCTTACCCTCAGCTTCCTAGATATTAAAAAGAAATCCTTATTAAAATATCTGCTGAGTTAAAGTAATAGATTTGGGGAAGATTTCAGTGTTGAGTGGTCAGAGAAAAGGATTTTCTTCCAGATGGTATTTGAATTAAGAGGGCTGAGGCAGGCAGAAAGCTCTCACCCACGCAGCTCCTGACAATGCCTCAGAGGAGTAAGGGCAGCGCTGCTCCCTTTCTGCAACTCCCCTTCCCTTTGCCCCTCAATATTTTCTGGCCAAAGCAATGCCAAAAGTCACCATCCCAGAGTTTGCAAAGCACCTTCCCTATAACCCTTCCCATTGCCAAAAAATATCTTTAAAAAGACGAGTTTTCTTGGTTTACTTGCGTTTCCTGCTCTCCTCTTTGCTCTCCACATTTGATCTTGGAAAGCGCTCCAAGCTGAAATGTGTTCTTAAGGGCCAGAAGCTGTCAAGGCTTTTGGTGAGCAAGATTGATCACGCCCAGACTTCCTTCAGAGCTTTGTTTGGAATAAAAGCAAGAAAACTGAAAAAACCTCACATTTTCCCAAATAGCATCTCTATCTATAAGGCAAGGCTCTGAGCTAGTCAGCGATGGAGGCCGCTTTATATCTAATATCCAACCCAAACCTCGGCTGATGCTGGCCTCAGAGATGGAGTCCTGCCCTTGCGCCTTGGTCAGCCTTTCTTGTTTTCTACATAGGTTTTTTTCTCTCTCGCCAGCCTCTCTCTCCCTGGCCATCAGAATGATTTATTTTCCTGCCACTGAAGCCTGCCGGCCTGGGGGAGTCTGATCGCTTGGTCCATTTCAAAGGAAGCAAAAGCGAATCATCATCCTCTGGGTTTGAGGGAGAAAAGAGGTACCTTCAGATCTGTCTTTCTCAGTCTCTCCTCTTTCTGGCTTGGTGAATTTTTTAAAAAAAGTTATTGTTTGGTACCTAAAGGTGTTATCCTTTGCACTCTCTGGCACTATACAAGATGCACTGTCTCAAGTCTCTGAATTGGGGGGGAGAGGATAGATGAGAAGGAGAACCTTTACAATTCCTTCTCGGGTAGCCTCTTTCCCCGGCATGCTGTTTTCCCGCAGCAAACATCCCTGGTGCCCCAGGAGCACGAAGGTGTGGGAGGCAATTCCAGCTAAGGAGAGCACTCTGCATCTGAAGCAGCCGGCCCCCAACCAGAGCGACAAGGACAAGGAGAAG
>NW_006159991.1:234267-236075 GCF_000334495.1 Tupaia belangeri chinensis | reverse complement strand
CACATGCATTCTCCAGAGAGAGAGAGAGAGAGAGAGAGAGAGAAGCATCTTCTCCCTCCCAGCTGGTAACTTCCAACAGACTTCCTGGAAATCGGAAATACTCACCGCACCCGAGCCCTACGGGTATGAAACCCAGAATGCCAGGAACCGCACGCGCCTGCTCAGGGCGGCATTTCTTTGGCTGGCCGCCGCCCTGGCTACGGGGATTTGGACACATGGACCTGGGTTTGTTGTCTCGCTTGGCACATGCATCTATCTTTCTCGAGCCACTTTTGAGAAGTTGATGGCGCAGGAAGGTCGGGAAGCTTCGAAAGCCGCCTCCCGTTTTCCGTTTCCCGCAGGAGCCAGATGCAAAGCTGCAGTGGAAAAGCCGGCTAACAATGGGCCGGGGGCGCGGATTCCAGGCTGGACATTAGGAGGGGGTCGAGGGCCTGAGGGGAGGAAGGAGAGTCAGTCAGAAGAGAGAGAGAGAGAGAGAGCGAGAGAGAGAGAGGAGAGAGAGCGCGCGAGAGAGCAAGAGAGCGAGCGAGCGAGAGAGAGAGCGAGAGCGAGAGCGAGAGCGAGAGAGAGAGAGAGAGAGAGAGAGAGAGAGAGAGAGCGAGAGAGAGAGAGAGAGAGAGAGAGAAAGGAAAAAGAGATCAGTTCTGAAATCCAGAAACTGATTTTAGGAAAAGTGTGGGAGAAAAAGGAAAATGAAAAGGGGGAACTCCCAAATCTTTCTCCTCTTCCTTCTCTTTTCTATCTTCTCGCTCTCTCTCCTCTCTCCTATCTTCTCTCTCTCCCTGTCTCTCCATCTGTCTCTCCCTCCCTCTCTCTTTCTTCTTCCTTTCTCATCTCCTCTCTCCCTCTGCTCCTTCCTCGAGCCTTAGCAGAACTTATGTGGCTGGGATGCGGGGGCCCTCGGGTGTCAAAACTTTGAAGATTAATGGATTACTTTGTTAATGACTGCAGGCGTCAGACTGAGGTGCTTAAATGATTTGTGAGGTGCGAGGCGTCTTCCCGACAGTCCCAAACAATGCGCGGAGTGTGCGGGGGAGGCAGAGGGCAGCCGCCGGCGGGACCGGCAAGCTCACACTCGCGCACACTCACACACTCCCAGGCGCACACACCAGATCCTTCCTGATCAGGAGGTGGGCAGGCACCCTCGCCCCCACGCACTCTCGGGCATCTCCACCCACATCCACATATATGTGTTTTTGCCCCGAAAAAAGTGTAAATAAAGCCTCTCTGGCCCCCAATGAGGCGTTCCTTCCCGACTTTTTTGGATCAATCAAACAGACAGTGGCTTCTTTTGATTAAAGCAGAAATTGTCATTGGGCAGAAGCAATCATGTGACAGCCAATTCGGTCCCCAAATTGTCATTGTCCAGAAGCAATCATGTGACAGCCAATTCGGTCCAATTTCAACCTTGTCTCCATGAATTCAATAGTTTAATAGTAGCGCGGTCCCCATACGGCTGTAATCAGTGAATTAGAAAAAAAACACCCCAGCAGCGATCGTCTATGATAGATTTTTTTTTTCCTCTGCGCTTGCCTTTTTCCTGGGCCTTGCCCCCCCAAAGCCCCTCCACAAGAGGAACTTTTTCTCCGAGGGGGCTCCAAGGAGAAGGCCATGAATTACGAATTTGAGCGAGAGATTGGTTTTATCAATAGCCAGCCGTCGCTCGCTGAGTGCCTGACATCTTTTCCCCCTGTCGCTGATACATTTCAAAGTTCATCAATCAAGACCTCGACGCTTTCACACTCGACACTGATTCCTCCTCCTTTTGAGCAGACCATTCCCAGCCTGAACCCGGGCAGTCACCCTCG
>NW_006159991.1:227782-234246 GCF_000334495.1 Tupaia belangeri chinensis | reverse complement strand
GCCGCCCCGGTCCCCGCCGGCGCCCTGCAGCCGCCCGAGTACCCCTGGATGAAGGAGAAGAAGGCGGCCAAGAAAACCGTGTTGCCGCCCGCCGCTGCCGCCACTGCAGCTGCAGCCACCGGCCCAGCCTGCCTCAGCCACAAAGGTCAGTCCAAAGACTTGGCCCCAGGTCCCTGGGACCCTCTTCCCCCTCCGGGCTTCCCCGAGAGCGGTTATGGGGGAGGGGAGCGTGGGCTGGGAGAGAAGGGGGAGAGGGAGAGATGCTTGGTTGCCTTTTTCCTGACCCCATGGGCTCAGGAGTGGGTTTGATGGAGAGGAAAGGGGATCCTGCACTCCACAATGAGACGCATATATTTTGAGGAAGAGGGGGAAAAACTTTCCCTAACTTGTGTAATGTGGGATGATTTATTTGAGTTGGAACTGACCTCCTCTTGTCTAGTTGTGCTAGAGTTTGGCTTTTTGACAGTAATGAAGAGTGATAGATCGCTCTTGCTCAGCTAAGCAGCTGATGCATTAATTATAAATTGTGTTGTGGCTAATATAAAGTTTGCTCCCAGATGAAGAGGTTGGGGGGAGCTCCAGGCAGGAATTTGATAGAGGTGGAAGAGATGGGGTCTCCCTGGGCTGGGCTCCCAGGAAAAGCAGCACAATAGCTCTACTGCATCCAGGGGCGGCCATTTTGTTGCAGTTGATCTTTTCTGCTATATTTATTCTCCAGTGGAATAACCCCGCTTGGGCCCCTCCACCTCCAACTGTGTGTGTGTGTTTCTTGTTGGTTTCCCTTTCCGCAGAATCCCTGGAAATCGCTGATGGCAGCGGCGGGGGATCGCGGCGCCTGAGAACTGCTTACACCAACACACAGCTCTTAGAGCTGGAAAAAGAATTCCATTTCAACAAGTACCTTTGCAGACCCCGAAGGGTGGAGATTGCAGCGCTGCTGGATTTGACTGAGAGACAAGTCAAAGTGTGGTTTCAGAACCGGAGGATGAAGCACAAGAGGCAGACCCAGTGCAAGGAGAACCAAAACAGCGAAGGGAAATTTAAAAGCCTGGAGGACTCCGAGAAAGTGGAAGAGGACGAGGAAGAGAAGTCACTCTTTGAGCAAGCCCTTAGTGTCTCCGGGGCCCTTCTGGAGAGGGAAGGTTACACTTTTCAGCAAAATGCCCTTTCTCAGCAGCAGGCTCCCAATGGACACAATGGCGACTCCCAAACTTTCCCAGTTTCGCCTTTAACCAGCAATGAGAAAAATCTGAAACATTTTCAGCACCAGTCACCCACTGTTCCTAACTGCTTGTCAACAATGGGCCAGAACTGTGGAGCTGGCCTAAACAATGACAGTCCCGAGGCCCTCGAGGTCCCCTCTTTGCAGGACTTTAACGTTTTCTCCACAGATTCCTGCCTGCAGCTTTCAGATGCAGTCTCGCCCAGTTTGCCAGGTTCCCTCGACAGTCCTGTAGATATTTCAGCTGACAGCTTTGACTTTTTTACAGACACACTCACCACAATCGACTTGCAGCATCTGAATTACTAAAAACATTAAAGCAAAACAAAGCATAACAAAACAAAAACCCCTTTGAGCAGGTGGTTTTGCCTTCTTTTATTCTGGGAGTTGATTTTTATTTTATTTTCTTCTCCACTTACCCCTTCCCTCCTTTCAATGTTGAGGATTTTCTGTTTAGTGACTTCCCTGGCCCAGTTTCAGAGCCATCTCTTGCAGATTATTTTGGAGTTTTAGTTGTTTTAAATCTAATCCAACAACCCTCTAAGTGAAAGCAATATATGAGGCCTGCCCTGCAAGAAAGTGATCATATAATTGAATCTTCACTTTCTTTTTATTTTTGTATTACATTAGGATGCATTGTCATGCGTATTTTTGGTAGAATAAATTCTCCTTTGCTATAAGTAGCTTTCTTACTTTTTTTCTCTCTTTCTTTCTCAAGGCTCATAACGGTTTCTTTTTCTTCTTTTAATCTAACTTGGTAAATAAAATTCTGGTCACAATTTATCTTCTATTTCAATTTTAATATATTTACTAAGGTGGCATGTACCAAGATAGATAGCAACAAAAAAGAAAGCCAGAAAATGGCTAAGACTTCCGACAAGTGTTTTTTTGGCCTTTTTTCTTTTTTGTAAGGGAATGATTTTGTTTTTAGTGTAGAGATTAAAGCCATAGATTTAAACTGATACTAAAAGCAGGATTGGGCAGCCTATGAGTTGGGCCAACCCCAAGCTTTTGAAAGTGAAGAAAGAAAATGTCTACAAGAAACCTCCAATTCCAGGAACCACTAACATGGAGTTTCTTTAACAAGCTAACAGTCTTCAGGTCAATAACTAAGTTACCAACAATTCATTTATTTATACACATTTGTTTTAAACATCTACATTCTGATCCCCTCCTCCTCCATAAATCCATAAATCCCTGTGCATTTTCCATGTGGTTGATCAATATCCCAGCTGTTGATGGGTTCAGGCAAAACAGACCTAAAAGAAAGAAAAACAGAAACAAAACAAAACAATGGTTACAAAGTACTTCAGAAAGGGTTCTTTCCAATCTTCTGTTTCAGTCATTTCAGGATTCCCCCCACACACATACACACACCAGGGTCAGAAAAATCAATATTTCATTCTTAAATCTGTTTACATTGCTAATAATGGATCATTAAAGCTTTGAAGTCAGGTTAGCAAGTTGAGATTTAAAACCAAGTGTTTCTACACCCTAGGTTATAAATTATACAGTTTCTAGAGAGAGAAAAAGCACTTTAAATGAAATATCAATAAAATATGATGTAGGGTGAGTTACCGGGTTGTTCTGTTTTCCCTTTTATGTCTCCCCCCCATTAATTTTTCCTTTTCTAAGCTCTGTTCTTATGGCTACTTATCATGAGAAAATGTAGCATGTAAGCAACATGTGTGTGGGGTGAGTTGATTTAAGAACCCAGCTCTTAACTGCAAAATTACAATGAAATCATGGATATGCTCCCTACTTTCCCTCACCCCTTCACCCCCTAAATCCCAACAGCAGTGAAGGCGTGTGGGGATTGTGGCCGGGTTTCCGGCTCTAGGCTCTAGGCTCAGCGCCGAGAGGGCGTCCTGGCCTCCCGGCCGAGCAGCTCCTGGATGTGATTCGTCCTATGCTCATAAATCAAATGCTTTCTATGAATGAGAATGTCATCAAAGAGATCAATTGCAGGAACACATGCACAAATAAAAATCCTCTTACGTATTTGCCAGGGATCCCCGTCCGAAAGCATTAAGTTAGAAGGCGTTTAGTCATAATTCATTTTTATTGCTCTTTTAAAACAACAGCTTGGCTGAGCTGCGGATGCCATGAACAGCTCCGAGCCCCGGCGTTCTGTCTACTGGATCCTTCCCTTTCTAGTAGAAGAGCTCAGAAAGAAGCACTTTCAGCTGAGTGAGCCGCTTGTTTCAATCGCGGCTCGCCTTCACCCACTCTCCCGAGGCATTTAAAGAGACTTTAGCTTGAGTCATGAGGCGCTGGTCTACTTGTCCAGAGGCCCAAAGGGCTCCTACTCCGCGGAATAGCCCCCAGGATTTTGGGGACAGGAGGTGAGGAAGTTACCGAGCCGCGGAAGCCTATCGGCTGGGGGCCAGGCGACGCTGCCTTAGAGAGCAGCTTTGGGAGAGCGCGCTCTGGGTCGCCCGCCGAGGCAGAGCAGCCCCGCAGTCCTGGCCGGGCCTACCCGGAGCTCCGAGCAGCGCGCGGAGGCGTGACGGTCGCTGTTTTTTATGTGTGTCGGCCTCAATGAGAGTACAAGTTTGTGATCCCAAGGAAAACACCCCACTCAGTCTGCCTTTCAAAACAGATCAGAAGAGAGGAAAAGAGGTGGAGGGAGAGGAGCACCGAGGCCACGAACTAGCAGAGGAGCGAGGGTGGCTGCGGCCGGCCGCAGCCGCGGGGCTTTGCGGTGGGCACCCAGACGCTGCAACGGTAGTGCAAACCCGCGCGCAGGAGTCCAGCAAAGGTACTAGAATAAGGCAAGCAGGGAAAACGTACTGATTTGCGTTGGCTGGGAGAGCCCTTTGCTCTGCTTCTTTCAGGCAGGACCTGCTTCCTTCACATCCTGTCCCCTCCCCCACAAGAGCCCCTTCTCTCCCGGTGGCTTACAGGCAGGCCTGGTGCTCCCAAGAAAGCTGCCTCCAGGAAGGCCACCTTGCCTTTCCCTTCTCCAAGATAAGGATCCCCAGGCGCATCGAAGGTCACAGAGAAATACCAATCCAAAAGGAAATGTTTGGGGAAAATGTTTCATTTCTGTGAAGGGTGTTCAGAGTCAGGTCTGCATGGGTTTTCCCTCTTGGGGAATAGGTTTAGTGAGAACTTCTAGAGATGGAGAACACAACACGGAAGGATGAAAGGGTGACTGACATTTAAAAATGTGTCTCTATCGAACTAAACTTTCCTTTTTTAACAGGGGAGGGGAGGCTGGAGGGTGGTAACTACAAAACCATACACTATTCTCACTATTAATTTCATCTGATTGTGTTGTAAACATGGTCAGAGAAAAAAAAATCTATACGACACTGGCTGCAAAGATTCTTAGATCTAGGGATTTCTCCTACCTAAGAATGCATCAATTCTTGGTCTCTGTTTGGCCTTTTCTCTCTACAAGGCCAGAGTTGTCATTGAAACCTAATAACAAACTGCAATTAACGACCCCATCAGCATCAGGGTAGGCCCAGGGTGATGGAGAACAGGACCCCCTGGCCTGAGATGATGCTCAGATTTGCACGTTTCTCTCTAGGGAAAAACTTAAAGGTTCACACAAGCAACCACAGTCAGTTAGAAAAAAGAGGTGTCGTTGGGGGAGAGTAAAGTATCTCTTCCGCCATCAGCCATCTGTCCACAGCCCCTCCCACCTGCCAGCCTCCACCCGCTTCCAGACGGTGCAGGAGAATGAAAGGTGGTGGTAAGAGGCTCTCCTACTCCTGACATCCCCCTCCGGAGAAGGAGAAATGTGGCGGGGGGAGTTCGGGGCACTTTGTTGGAGCTGTGGTGCAGCCCTCTAAGGCCCGCGCGGGAGCGCGCAGGCTCCGGGTACTGGGGACCGGCAGATGGCCTGCAGCGCACGGCCCGGCCCCCACGCTGGCCACGTCCGCTAGCGTCATCTCTCTCCCCCGCCTCCTACCCCTCAAAATCCAGCCGCCGAGTTGCTTCAGATCCCGTAGGGCTCCCGGAGCAAAGCTGAGTGGGGAGGAGAAAGGGGCGGAGAGCGAGCGGAAAGGGAGGGCAGAGAAGAATCCGACCACCCTCGGCCTTTTCCGGCTAGCTTCGTATCGAGGGCTCACCCGCCCCGGGGGATCGAATTACAGAAGCGCCTCATAGCCACGTTAATGGCGAAAGGGGGTATGGAGGAAAGAGGGCTTCTGCGAACCTCCCGGAGGAGGGAAATTTCTCTCCCTCCGTTTCTTTTTTGTTTTCGTCCCCCACGCCCACCGGGCTCCTTCCAGCCAGCCCTCTGCACCCTTCCCCCTCGGTTCCGTGCTTGAAGAGCCGGTGGCCCAGCCTCACTGTCTGCCACCATTCTCCGACTTCTAACAACCGCGAGGCCTCACAGCAGGGACTGTGCAGCAGAAGCACCCCAGGGTCCTGGGGGCGCGGCGTCGGCCGGAGTCCCACCCTTCCTGCTCCTCACGCCCGGGCCTGGGCGGGTGGAGTTGCCGCCGCCCACGGAGCTCTGGCCCACAGATTCCCGCCCCGAGAGAGCCGGGAGCTCTCTTCGCCTCTCACCTCTTGCCAGTTCGTCCTTCCGCTCATGGTGGGGAGGAGGCAGGGGCGGGGGATGCCTCCCAGCCCCCACCTCCCAGAGGAAAGGGAGCGAGCAGAGTCGGGAGCGCGCAGAAAGCGGCCACTGCTTCCCTTCTCTCCAGCGCTCCGAAGCCTTTGCGGCCGCGCAGCTCCTGCGGCCGCCTGGGCTGCCTGGGGGGGCGACTGCGCGTCACCTAGATGGAGGAGCGCCGGGGATTTAAATGCCACTGAAACGGTGATCCATCACCGCGGGAGCCGGCAAACTTTCGCAGCAGACTCAACCATTGGCTGAACAAGTCACGTGACTCTCTCACTGCGCCCTCCGCCTTCCCGCCCCCCCCTCTTGCGCACTGTACATTCATATCATTTTTCTTCTCCGGACCCATGGAGGAAGTGAGAAAGTTGGCACAGTCACCCAGGGCTTCGCAGGACCCGGTCACTCAGTGACAGATGGACAATGCAAGAATGAGCTCCTTCCTGGAATACCCCATCCTCGGCAGTGGCGACTCTGGGACCTGCTCAGCGCGAGCCTACCCTTCGGACCATGGGATTACAACTTTTCAGTCTTGCGCGGTCAGTGCCAACAGCTGCGGCGGCGACGACCACTTTTTAGTGGGCAGGGGGGTGCAGATCAGTTCACCCCACCACCACCACCACCACCACCACCACCATCACCACACCCAGCCGGCCACCTAACAGA
>NW_006159991.1:223132-227415 GCF_000334495.1 Tupaia belangeri chinensis | reverse complement strand
TTTTCCGTCTTGCGCGGTCAGTGCCAACAGCTGCGGCGGCGACGACCACTTTTTAGTGGGCAGGGGGGTGCAGATCAGTTCACCCCACCACCACCACCACCACCACCACCACCATCACCACACCCAGCCGGCCACCTACCAGACTTCCGGGAACCTGGGGGTGTCCTACTCCCACTCGAGTTGTGGTCCAGGCTACAGCGCGCAGAACTTCGGTGCGCATTACAACCCTTACGCGTTAAACCAGGAAGCAGACGTAAGTGGTGGGTACCCCGCGTGCGCTCCCGCTGTTTACTCTGGAAATCTCTCATCTCCCATGGTCCAGCACCACCACCACCACCAGGGTTATGCCGGGGGCGCGGTGGGCTCGCCTCAGTATATTCACCACTCATATGGACAAGACCACCAGAGCCTGGCCCTGGCCACCTATAATAACTCCTTGTCCCCTCTCCACGCCAGCCACCAAGAAGCCTGTCGCTCCCCTACGTCGGAGACGTCTTCTGCAGCACAGACCTTTGACTGGATGAAAGTCAAAAGAAACCCCCCCAAAACAGGTCAGTCCTGTCGGCCAGTGGATGCTCCTTGCTGATTCTGGAAGGAGTCGGTTTGCTTAGTTTACAAGGAAACTTAATAATGCTTTTGTAGAAAAGCCTTGCTTCTGACTAGCGTTGCAGGGCGTGGGGAGAGTGCCCAGGTGTGTCGGAGCAAAGGAGATTCTGGGACTGATGTGTTTTCAAAGGACTTTAGATGTTCTGGATATAGGAAGTGTACGTGTGGAGTGGTGGAGGTAGTGGTGTTTTGTTAATGTTTCCAGGCTCCATTAATCACTGGTCTGACCACGCTAATGGTTGACTTCAGGTTCACACTTTACACCTCATCACTCACCCTCCCCAGCCCAGTTTGTGTTGAGAGGTTCTCTATCTTCCTTTTACCTGACTGTTGGCTCTGAAGAAGGGTGTGGGAGATCTCATATCGATTTTAAAATTTTTTACCTTTTCCTCTCATCGTTTCCCCTCCTGTCCAGGGAAAGTTGGAGAGTATGGCTACGTGGGTCAAACCAACGCGGTGCGCACCAATTTCACCACGAAGCAGCTCACAGAGCTGGAGAAGGAGTTCCACTTCAACAAGTACCTGACGCGCGCCCGCAGGGTGGAGATCGCCGCGTCCCTGCAGCTCAATGAGACCCAGGTGAAAATCTGGTTCCAAAATCGCCGAATGAAGCAGAAGAAACGTGAGAAGGAGGGGCTCTTGCCCATCTCTCCGGCCACTCCGCCGGGAAGTGACGAGAAGGCCGAGGAATCATCAGAGAAGTCCAGCTCCTCGCCCTGCGTTCCTTCCCCGGAGTCTTCTACCTCAGACACTCTGACTACCTCCCACTGAGGCCGCTCAGGCCCCAGGCCCGGCCGCTGGAGCTTTCTTGGGCTGGGACTTACCCAAAGCACATTCTTAGCTTATCTTTCTTGCATTTACAGTCTGTCTCTTCCTTTCTGATCCTATCTAGGGAGCTCCTGGCTTGGACAATGTGTTTCTAGATAATTCTGGACCACAGATTTGGTGGACCACAGATTTGGTGGGAGGTTAACTCCTAATCCAGATCAGGTACCAACATAATTTTCCTAATGGATTCTAAAATCCCTCCTGCTTTTAGGAGAGTTTCACAGAACCTCCTGTTTCTTTTACTCACCCTTTGGAAAGTAGTTCTCTTTGCCAACAGAAACATGCCCGAAGGAGGCCTCTTATTTTTTCTCTAACTTATACTTAGTCGTCTCTTAAAGGTAGTTGCCCTTAAACTTAGGACATAGAGAAAGGAGACAGTCCAGGAGCTCATGAAGAAGAAATACACTGAGTGTGTTTACACAACTACTTCATCTCTTAATTTAATTCAGTTTTATGTGTGTGAGTTTGCTGGTTGTAAATACTTGGTCCTGAGAGATTTATCTTTATACAGATTTTCTAGAAATGTTTAGATTAGATGACTAAAACAGGGTGGGCAAACTCTCAAAACTGCTACAATTTTATATATGATTATAGATGAAAGAATACATTTCCTCTTTTAAACCCAGTCAGATGCCTCAGAGGGTAGCCTCAATTTGTTCTTTCAGTGAGTTAAGAAAGGCTGCAGAGCACAAGGTTCAGAAACCTGGCTTCCTGTACTGTCTCTCCCCATCCCTATCCCTTTCTTCTTGCTTCTCTGGTCACCCTCCCTTTAAAATTTGTACTGGATTATTCAAAACCTAATGGCATTATTCGAATCAACTTCTTCCTCCCACAGCTATCTTAGCTGGATATGATGTATTTCAGCTCAATTGTTAATGTGATGAATGGCACAATGAATGTATATTTTGTGTGATTCGTGAATAGTCTTTTGCATGTCGCACAATGTTTTGATGTCCCTGAGAGTACCACACTGAGTTCTATCAGTTATCCTTTGTGAGCCTATGATATTCCCCTTTTCCTGTACAATCATGAACAGCTCTGAGATCCTGGAGTGCGGTGATTCAGAGCAGAGTTTACGGGTCTAAGATGTCTGTAATAAATATATTCGAGTTTCAGGTAGGCTTAAGTATCTGTGTATTTGGTTGGGCTACAATTTGTTGATTCCTACAAGCTGGCTCATTTCTTGTAGGTAAAGGGAGAAGGGTGGTGCTTTTGAAGAGGTGGGCTTTTTTTATTTTTTTTTAATTAATGTGAATGCTTTCCATTATTATGTAGCTGAAGCTTCCCGCCACCCATGACTGTAATTTCATCTAACCTATGTCAACTCATCTCTTTAAAACAACAACTACTTAATTATAATCAAAGTTCATAAAGAAAAAAAAAAGAATGGGGAAGAAATTCATGGAGCAGATCTATTTTTGAAACAAACATGGATACTTCCTGGGTCAAGTGCTAACCTTTTCACCTCCAACTGAATGTTGACATATATATAAACAGAACCCCCTTCAAAAGCCAAAACTGTCTTCGTCAGTCTTTCCTCACATTGGTGAACCAAAGGCTAAGAGATTCACATTTAATTAGCTCCAGTATAAAGCTGTTGTGAGATTGGGGCTCCCACATGACCCCACCTCACTTTTTTTTTTTTTTTTTGGGCTGTCCAGCAGGGTTTCAATAATTCTGCCCTTAAAATGAGCGTAATCTGTTTTCAGTAAACCCTTGCATCCCTCCCCTCCATTCTCCCTGTCAACATCCATTCAGATCCTCATCCCCACTTCCCATTCCTCAGGGTTGCAGTCTCATTCTCTTGAGACTCAGCTTTGATTTCATAGCCATCATGGCTGCAATGGGTTCACAGTTCTAATTCCATGCCATGTAACTCAGGGGGGAATTTAAAAAGAAAAATTCCTTTCTGGGCTCAACAGGTTCTTTCAGGTGAACTTCTGGAAGTAACCTTAAAATCTTTCAATATCTCAGTTGTTTCTGACCAACGCATGTGTCTGCTTTCAAACAGAGGAAGGCAGCCAACAATAGAGTTCAAAGTAGTTCTCCTAGACCTCTTACTACTTTTCCTGTACTTTCACACGTTTTTGGAAGGCTTTAATCTAGCTCCAAGAGTAGAACAGAAAGTTTACAGCATCACAAACAAACATATGACTTCCTTTCTCTCCAAAGGGTGTTTTATTAAGGATGGGCTGGGGGGGAGAAAACTGTAAAAACTTTGAATCTGAAGGCCTTCTAGAGCCCCCATGAGATTTCCCACACTTCCCTGTCAACAGGAGCAAGCCTGGACCTTGTAGGCACAGTTGCTGCGGCCATATCAAGGGCGCCGATGCCCACCCCTCAGCTGCTGGGTTCTGAGGTTGCCACTAAAAGACTCAAGTGGACGGAGGAGAACTTCAAAGACAGCCAACCCTTTCTTTCATTTCCCGCCTGGCCTTATACTGTATCTTTTGTTTATTAGTGTAAGGCCACACAGCAAAACAGATGGCTGGTTTCCAAATACTTTAATGTGTTAAAGTGTCATTTGCATGCCACTGCCTTGATTTGAATATCTAAAAGCAGGGCCTGACCTGCTGGAATCCTGAGATTCCGGTCTTCAAGGTGCTTGCTTTAATGTAGTCGAGGGACAGAAAGAGACAGAAAGAGAGGGCGAGAACACGTTAAGTTACCACTAAACATCCCCAGCCTTCTGTAGGTCAAGGAATAAATCAGTTAACAAGCAATGCATTTAAGAAACATTAATATACCTTTCAACAAGGAAAACATTTGTATCTTTTTAGCTGTCCCAATCGATTAAATCAAAGGCGCTTAACACATTCTATCTCAAGGTTCTCCACTCCACCCCCCCT
>NW_006159991.1:218100-222522 GCF_000334495.1 Tupaia belangeri chinensis | reverse complement strand
GTAGCTTTTTAGCTTGCCCAATCGATTAAATCAAATGGTCTTCACACATTCTATCTCAAGGTTCTCCCCCCCACCCCCCCTTGCTTGGTCTCTGAGGAGTACAGTTAGCTCCTTGAAAAATGACGGCAGTGGTAACTGAAATGACATAAAGAGGGAAAACAGAAAATAACATTTTATTGATAAAGCAGAAAGGAAATGAGTCTCAATCAGGGGACCTGGAATAATTGCGGTATACAATTCCAGTGTTCAAAAGCTTTTTCCTCTCTTCCTCCATATTCTTCCAAAGTACTCTTAAAACTCAGGGTGTCTCCAAACTGGGATGAGCTGAGGTCTTGCAGTGGCTCTGAAGTCTGCTCTGGGCTTCACCTTTGAAAGTTTACTTTTGGGAGGCTATTCAGATGCGGTGCTGTTTTCCTCTGGGGCAATCAGATTCAAACCGATCAATATTTACTCAGTCTGAAAGGGTTGTTGAAAAGGCTGCTAACAACAAACTGCTTAGCTGCTCACCCCTGTTTAATCTCAGGTTCACCGAAAGTTCAAGAAGAGATGAATGCAGTGATGGGTCACTCTAGAATGAGTCCCAGCGGTTTATCTCAGCTCTCAGCTAAAGGCAACAATTATAGTTCCATCCCTCTTTGGGAAAGGGGCAACTTTCCTATTATTCTTTTGCTAAACAATGTTTACTAGAAACTTAAAACACTTTCCTCTCCCCTCCAGGTTCTTTTCTTTTCTTCCTTCTACTTCTTTTTTAAAAAGCTTCCAGCTGTTCTTCTCCTGCCCCCTTCTCCAGTTTTCTGCTAATCCGCTAGGTTTTATTTGACTTAAAATAAATTACATTAAATATTATACAAAACTTTAATTAGTCTGACAGAAGAGATCTGGTTTATTTTAGATATCAGGAGCTATAAAATGAAGCTCTTTGGGCCTTTAGAGTTAATCTTTGTAAAAGTTTAGGGCAAAATTGAAATGAAATCCATTCGTGTTTGAGTAATATCAATGATCAGAACCCCAATAGCCATCTGAGATGGCTATTCAGACAGGAATAGGAGTGAGAGAAGGGGGAACTGGCTTTTGTAGAAGAAAATACCCCAAGTGGAAAGTCAACTTTAAAATTGTATGTCATCCTATTGCATAAACTACTGAGAGATGAAAAAGGAAGACTCAAGGAAGCCAGTGGGGAATGGCTGGTAGAAGATGCTGGACACTGAAGCTAATTGCTACAGCTCTTCAGAGGTCAAAGTTCATGTAATCACTGCATAAATGCATACTAAATGGGGATTTATTAAGCTTTCCTGATGGCTGAGCACGCCTATGAAAAATAGTCACTGCTATTGTGTTTCTTCCTTAAGAACAATCATTTTTGAAGTAGAAGCTCTAGGTATTTGTCTTTAATTCAGTATTTTGAGAGACAGGCAACCCTTCTGTTTTAAAATTTTGAAATCAGTACATAGACAGCATCCTCCTTTATATTGAATGAGACTGTAAAATCTCTCTCTCTTAAACATGCTATGGCTTTTCAATACACACAAGAACACAAGTTAGTATCAGATAAGCTACTCACTTTGGTGACCCCTGTCATAGATAACCTTCTTTGTGTTTGCATTTTTGAGAACACACAAAGCCTTAGGACTCCTTGCTTCTAGATGATCAGAATTGGAAGGGACCAATTCACTCAACTTCTCAATTTATGGGTCAGGAAAAGGCACCTGGAGGAGGGATAATATGACTGAGGGCATATAGTATCAGTACTCTTAGTTCCTAAATAAAAACTAGGGTAGCTTCTTAGCACCTGAATCCAGCACACTTAATTCTAAAATCATGATTCGATTTTGTCTCCCTTACCCTAATTTATTCTATGTGATTTGTTTGGACATTGTTAATTTTTTCCACTTCTGTCTTATTGGCTACCCACGCAGTAAAGTCTCGATTTTGAGGACTACTGAATCTTTGAAAATAGTCTCTCAGTTGAATGTTTTGGCCCTCAGATTCAAATAATAAAATGCTGAGCTACTTTCCTTTAAATATACATGTTCTTAAAGTATAAAAATAGAGTAGGTAAAATTCAACATGTACACACATACATGTTTTGTCTTTAAATCTAGACTAAGTAAGAAGAAATGAAAGGTGAATTGCCCTCATCCAAGTGTGATCACCATTAAATTGTAAATCAGTATCAGCTAGAAAGAATTTCAAGATGCAAGGAACATTTCAAGAGGAGTCCTAATCCTGAATCCTTTACCTTTTTCTGATCTGATTTGTGGCACAGCTAGCCTCCTGAATTGTTATGATTTATACTTTTTAATTTCTCCATGACTCACTCATGTTTCAAACACACACACACCTCAAGCCCAAAAGTAGTTTCCTTGCAAGATAACTTTTCACATTCTCCTTCATCTCATTCCGGTGGGATTTTACTGATGTCAATGGAACCTGTTGCCCAAAGGGACACCAGTGGCTGTCAGTGTTTGAAGAGCTGAACTGACATCCTTAGCGTTTTAGTGCCTTATTTTTAAATAACCATCAAATAAAGCTGACCTTGATTATAGAACTGTAAACCAAACAGCGATCAAGCAATTTGTATTTTGTATGCATCAGCTTATGAACACTTTGCTTTTTTTTCAGCCCTAAATCCCAATTATATCCTGCAAAATATCCTCGAAAGACTGAATTTTGAATATATTGGAAATAAATGAAAAGACTAGTTTCTTTTTCAACATTTCCAGACAGAACTAAAACATGTCTTCAATTATTTAAACAGCCCATTAAAATTTACTCTTACTAAAAATGTGTTGATATAACATCTAGTCACAAAACTAATCTATAGAAATCAGATTGTTTTGTGTTCTCATTTTAGGCTTGGGTAGTAAATGGGTCAGGAAGACAATAAGCAACTCCTTGCAACAGAAAATAAAGAAAAAAAATATTGAACGAAGCCTCGCTCGCTCTCTCTCTTTTTTTTTTTTTTTAAATCGAAATACTTTTTAGCCTCACTGGGCATTTTACAAATTATCACCTGCTTTGTTTTAGAAGAAAAACCACCACAGCTCTATAATGAGAATGCAGAAAGCAGTGACTAAAGCGGTAGGTGAGGCCCTGCCCCCATAGTAGCAACACTGTTCTGGTAAAGTGAGACTTCTGCATTGAGGGACAAATCAAATCCTGCTTTCCCGACGCGTAGGGAGCAGCCGTCGGAACCTCGGAAAAAGCGCGGCTCGCGCGATCGGGTCGCTGGGGCAGCGGCGGCCTCATGAACTCCGGCTCTGCGGTGCAGCCCCGAGCTGGGAACAGCGCCCGCGTCACGCCGGCTGCGCTGCTGCGAGGTGCTGAGGCGCTGCCTAAACCCTTCGCGGCCGCGCGCCCCCGAGGTTAAGTGGGCTTCCTTTTCCTGGTTACTCCGCTTTCTCCTCGGAACCGTCCCCAAAAGCTGCCTTTCCCTTCATCTTCGCCCTGGTACCCGCGCAGAGCACGGAGGGAGCAGCATCCGGGTCCTTCCTCGTGTGCAGGCGTCGCAGACCCCGGCGCGGCCTATGCCCAAGTCCGGTGTGGAGGGTGAAGCATCCGGGCTCTTCCCCGCGTGCCGGCGCGGCCTAGGCCCAAGCCCGGGGTCGAGGGCGAAGCATCCGGGTACTTCCCCGCGGGCTGGCTAGGCGTCGCAGCCCCTGGCGCAGCCTGGGCCCAAGCCCAGCGGCGGCTTAGAGGGCAAAGCATCCGGGCCCTTCCCGGTGGGCTGGCGTCGCGGCTCCCGGATGGCTGGCATGGGTGTGGGCCCCAGCCTTTCGGTGTCTCAGGAGTGAACGCAAAGTGAGTCCTCACACATTCTCTGAGGCCTGGGAGAGCCCTCCTTCGTCTCCAGGGACTAGAAGCCTCCTGTTTCTTCATTCTTCTGAGATTCCAGGTGTCCTTGAGGACCTACCTTCTGAGGGCCTCAGGGCTTTGGTCCCCAGACCCCAGAGAAAGAAGGACCGAATATTTCTTCCTCAGGTGTGGGAACAGGTCGGAGGCTTGGGTTTAGTCCGCCTTTTTCATTCATTCATTCATTCATGATTTATTTATTTGCCATAGGGCAGGTATGTTCGCTGGAGAGAGACAGAGAGCGGGAAAGTGAGAAATTTGTCTCCCCCTCCAACTGCGCATGGCCATGCTGCAATCCTTTGTTTTCCTTCTCCATTCTCCTCTCCGGATTTGGGCATGCAGGAACCGGAATGATTTTCAAGCCATGGTGGACTCCGACCATGGTCGACCATGTGGTAGTCCAGTTCCTTAAGCACCATGCCACCTGCTGGCCGCCCAGTCTGTCTTTTTAAGATTTGGAAAGGCAGGGGGCACAGGTGGGGTTGTGCTTAAAGGCGCTGGATTCCCAGAGGGCTGACCACTGTGACCACCAGTTCCAGTCTGGACTTGGTTCGCTTTGACCAGCCACCC
>NW_006159991.1:210584-217874 GCF_000334495.1 Tupaia belangeri chinensis | reverse complement strand
AAAAAAAAACATTTGGAAAGGGAGAGAGATTTAGTTCTCAGCTTGCCATCTCCCTCAGATAACTTCAGAATGTACAAGAAGAAACATATCGTTCCCTTTTCTACAATAGTTTAGCTTCCTTGTTTTAAATTGTAGGCATGGGGGCCAGCCTGTGACCTGATGGTTGTTGGTTAAGGGTGCTGGATTCTACATGGCCAACCACATAGTTCCAGTGACGACTCTGCATGCCAGGTGTGTGTGCATGTGCCCAAAATCCTGAAAGGAAAGAGAATGGAAGAGGAAGGATTTTGGCAAGACCAGGATCATGCTCTGTGAGAAGGGGTGCTTTTTTCCTCTCTCTCTCTGGCAAGTGCAGGTGCCTTCGGGCAAGTTAAGAAACAAACACAAACAACCCAGTAGGTATGGGAACTATATATGTGATAAGTGGAAGTTTCCAAATGTTGGATGTTCAGGAGAGCATCCTTGCCTAGTTTCTCAGATGTCTTCTTATTCAGGTGTTGAATCAAACTCCTGAAAGCCTTTCCTCAAGTCTTCTTTCTAAAAAGTTTCCTGTACTACTCAGTCTTTCTGATGAGCCTCTGCTAATGACTCCACCTTTTTATTTTTTTTGGAGAGGTTTTTGCTATAGGGTGCGTGCACTTGCCAGACAGACAGAGAGATAGAAAGCGAGAAATTCCCCCCCAGGAGGGATGGCCACGCCGCAATCTCTTCTCCTCCATTCTCCTCTCAGGATCTTGGGCGCGCACGGACACACGCCCGGTGTGAGTTTAAGCCACCGGGTCCGGGACTCAAACCGCTGTCGACTACGTGGGAGTCCAGCAACATAGCCATTATGCTCACTGCTTGTCCCGATGACTCCACCTTTTTCACAGGAAACTTTGTTATATTAATACAACTGCCTCAATTGTGAGTTAGGCTCTCTGGTTTGTTTGTTAGTCTTCACTTCCAAATACATCTTAAGCATCTGGAGGACAAGGTCCTTGGTCTTCCAGTTACAGAAAGAGACAAACTCTTGTAGTGTGCTCTAGACTGGAATTTATGACAACCATGGCTTGGCTTGTCTTATTTATAGTGTGAGCTTAAGTAGAAAACTTAAACTTTATTTGCTCTTAGACTTTTTTTTAAGAATTTTTTATTTATCTTTATTTATTTTTAAAGTTTGACTAGAGAGGAACAGAGTGAGAGAGACTGAGAGAGAGAGAGAGAAAGTGAAAAAGCAAGCTGCCAGGTCTGGGACTGGAACCGTGGTCAGCCATGTGGGAGTCCAGCTCCCTTAACTACCATGCTACCCACTGGCCCCACTTTTAGATTCTTAAATTATAAAAGAAGGTGACTTTTCTCATTGACTTTTTTTTTTTTTTTTAAAGAGATTTTTGCTATAGGGCACGTGCACTCTCTGGAGAGAAAGAGAGTCAGAGAGACAGAAAGTGAGAAATCACCCTCTGGGGGGTGGCCACTCCACAATCATTGTCTGTTCTCCTCATAGTACAATCCCTTCTCCTCCATTCTTCTTTCAGGATTTTGGGCACACATGCAAATGCATCTGTCATGAGTTTCAAGCCACTGGATCTGGGACTTGAACCGCAGTGGGCCTCGTGGAGTCTAGCATCTTAATCACTGTATTATCTATTGGCCCCTCTTCTCATTGACTAATAAGTAATCTTCTAACATTTATGTGGTCTTTCACTATCCTGAAAATCTGATTCAGGATTAGATTGAGTCAAGCATATAACAATAGTTTACATATAGGGGGAACCCTTATTAAGTCCCAAGAAGGATGTATACTTATTATTTTTGTCTTACAGATAAGGAAAAGGAGGATTTGAAGATGGCAGTAACTTTTTTTAAGAGGTTTTGTTGTTGTTGTTGCTATAGGGTGTGTGTGTTTGCTCGAGAGACAGAAATAGAAACATTGAGACAGCGAGAAATCATCCTCATGCTGCATCTTTTCTCCTTCATTCTCTTGGCATTTTGGGTGCACAAACACACACATGCCTGTCATGACTTTCAAACTGCCTGATCCAGGAATTGAACCCTGATCCCCAATGTGGGAGTCCAGCGATGTAACAATTATGCCATCTGTTGGTCCCAAAATGGTAGATAAGTTGTCCACTGATTCCAGAGACTAATGTCTTTTTTTTGGTTGCTAGCAGGTATGCAGGCTCTTTAGAAAGAGAGGGAGACAGGAGGTGGGAGGAGCAAGCACCTGCCAAGGGGATGTGGTCATGCTGCAATCACTGCTGCTTCATTTCTCCATACTTCTGGGATTTTTGAGCATGCATGCTCAGGTGTCCAGCGTGTTTTTTAAGCCAGCAGGGCTGGGATTTGAACCATAGTCAACTGTGTGGTTTCTAGCTCCCTTCATTACTAAGTCACATGGCAGGTCCGACTGATCTGCAAAGCCCAAACTCTTATCCACTTTGTCAAAGTGTTTCTCCAAGAGGTCAACCACAGGATTTGGCATAAGTCCTTTACAAAGAATTGACAGGCTATTATTATTTATTTGTTATTATTGTTTTTTTTTTTTTTTTGAGGGGTGTTTGCTATAGGGCACGTGCGCTTTCCAAAAACACAGAGACAGAGAGACAGAAAGTGAGAAATCACTTCCCAGGCAGGTGGCCACGCCACAGTCCCTTCTCCTCCATTCTCCTCCTGGGATTTTGAGCACACATGCACACACACCCGGTGTGAGTTTAAGACACCAGGTCTGGGACTCAAACTGCTGTTGACTACATGGGAGTCCAGCAACATAGCCATTACGCCAACTGCTGGTCTTGACAGGCTATTATAATACTACCTGCTATAGCGGGTAGTTGGTCACTGGTAAAATATTAGAGATCTGGAGAAACTGTTTAATGTTAGAGATATAATTGACCCTCAGACAGCATGGGGGTTAGGGGTGCTGATGCCTCACATGGTAGAAAATTTTTTTGAGTGCCCAGAACTTAATTACTAATAGTCTACTGTTGACCAGAATTCTTACTGGTAATATAAATAATCAGTTAACCATATTTTGTATATTATGTGTATTATATGCTATATTTTTACAATAAAGTAAGCTACAGAAAATAACATGTTATTAAGACAATCATAAGGAATGGAAAATACATTTACAGTGTGTTCTGTAGTTTCCAAAATATTTATTGAAAAAAGCCATATGTAAGTGGACCTACATAGTTCAAACCCGTGTTGTTCAAGGGTCAGCTGTATATATAAACAATGGCTACACATTCTTGGGAAAATAAGCAAATGGCAAATACTTGAATGAAAACAAACCTAAAGAGAGAGGTCAAATTTAACAATAAAGTCAAAGAGAGGACTCATAAAAGGCTTTTTTCATATTTGACACTAATTGAAGAAATTATTTAAGGGAGAAGAAAGAAACCCTTTATATTCATAAGTTATGTCTGTGGCATGCCTAACATGGACAGAAATGGAAATATTTAATATAAAGTGCAGCTGTTTTGTCTCTATGAAAGCTGGCATCCTTATGGTTGGATGCTCTTCCCCCCTCCCCCCCAGTTTTCATTTGGATATTTCATATACTGCAAATCCATTTATAATTTATATTTAAAGAAGAAAAGAATAATTCATCTTAACCCCAAAGGAATAATCCTGGTTCTTTACAACTTAACACCTCTTGACTAACAAGACCCAGTGAAACCAAGTTCAGTTGGAATTTGAAGGAATATATTATGAATATATCCTACTTTTCTAACTATTATAAGTGAACAAGGACTTGACATGTAAGTTACTGATATTATTTAGTTCTATATAGAATCACAGAATTTAAGAAGATAGGTATGTCTTCTGTCATCTAATCTGGTTTCTCTGTATTATAGATGAAGAACAGACTTGGAAAGGTGTTAACAGCAGTAGTGGTAAGGAAAAATGTTTACTTATATATTTTTTAAAAATGTTTTTTCATGGGACCAGGAGTTAGCGTAATGGCTATGTCGCTGTACTCCCACGTAGTCGACTGCGGTTCGCGTCCCAGACCCGGTGGCTTGAGACTCACACCGGGAGCGTGTGCGTGTGTGCCCAGGATCCTGAGAGGAGAATGGAGGAGAAGGGATTGTGGTGTGGCCATCCCTCATGGGGGGTGATTTCTTGCTTTCTGTCTCTCAGTCTCTCTCTGTCTTTCTGGCGAGCGCACGCGCCCTATAGCAAAAACCTCTCCAAAAAAAATGTTTTTTCATTTAACTTTATTAATTTATTTAGTCATTTGTTTATTTCAATTTGACCAGAGAAGGACAGAAAGGCAAAGTGAGAAAGCAAGCTGCCAGGTCCAGGACTCAAACCGCAGTCAGCCATATGGGGATTCAGTACCTTTAACCACCACACCACCTGCTGGCCCCTTACTTATATCTTTAATCTACATTAAAAAAAATTTGTGGGGTGTCAGGTGGGGTTGGCAGCAGGTTGCATGGTAGTTAAGGCACTGGACACCCACGTGGCTAATCATGGGTCAAATCCCAGACCCAGTGGCCTGAGAAACACACTGGGTGCATGTGTGTGTATGCCCAAAATCCTGAGAGGAGAATGGAGGAGAAGGGATTATGGTGTGGCCAGGGGGGATTTACCTCCCCATAATCCCCAGGGGAGATTTACCTCCCCAATCTTGGGAGACATTCAGCCACTGTCTACCAAGACCACATTTTAAAATGTGAACTATTTTCTAAACCATAACAGTAGGGAATATTGTTATTATTTTCTAGACGATTAAGACTTTTCAATGCTTTTTTTTTCATCTTTTAAAAATATTCTTTTGGGTTTGGTGGTTTTCTAAACCTTCGGTATATCTGAATCAAGCAGTGACTAGGAAGCTAACATGCCATTTGTCTAATGTGGGCAGAGCAATTAATTAGCTGAGGATGCTTAAGATAGCATGCAGTAGTGACCAACTAGGTCTGATGCCAGCAAAAGGATTTGGGGCCAAGGCAATTGTCTCCTCACCATACTGGCTCTGGCTGCCAAAATTTCCATTTTTCAAGCTTGATGCCCAGTCATCCTAGCAACTTTCTGAGGTACCCATATGTTCCTTTTCCAATTAAAGCACCAATAATGAGGCCCAGCCCTAGTGGTACAGGTGGTGGGGCACTGTTGCCTGATACTGGACCAAAATGGGAAGGTCTGGGGTTGGTATTCCAGGTTGACAGAACAGGCCAGGTATACCCATGTTCCTGGAAGGCTGGTGGGTGAGGAGTAGGAAGGATCACTACAATGTAGTGAAACCCTCTTGAAGCTACCTCTCTCTCATGAAAGAAATAAATTTAAAAAATGTAAAAACATACATACATGCACATGAATAATTGGCTTCTGTTACTTACTGCAAAGAATCCTGATCATGTACTATGCGAATCAAATAATGGCATTTTGAAATTTTCAGGACCTGTGGGCTGCAGCCTGAAACTGTGAGAGAAAAGTTGGTATGATTTAGAAAATAACTATAGAGGGACCAGCAGTTAGCGTAATGGCTATGTCGTTGTACTCCCACGTAGCCGCAGTTCGCGTCCCGGACCCGGTGGCTTGAGACTCACATTGGGCACGTGTGCATGCGTGCCCAAGATCCCGAGAGGAGAATAGAGGAGAAGGGATTGTGGCGTGGCCATCCCCCCTGGAGGGTGATTTCTCGCTTTCTGTCTCTCTGTCTCTCTCTGTCTTTCTGGCGAGCACACGCGCCCTATAGCAAAAACCTCTCCAAAAAAAAAAAAAAAAAGAAAGTAGCTATAGAGAAGATGGAGTAGATGGCAGCTTCTTTAAATTCTTTGTTTTTATTTCCACTGCTTTTTTCTTTTCTTTTTTTTTTTTTTTTGTCATAGAGTGCATGTGCTCACTAGAGAGAGACAGACAGAGACAGAGAGAGGGAAAGTGAGAGATCGCCCTCCAAGGGGGAATTACCATGCCGCAATCCCTTCTCCTTCACTCTCCTCTCAGAATATTGGGCATGCATGCATAAGCGTCTGATGTGATTTTGAAGCCTCCAGGTCCAGGAATTAGACTACAGTTAGCCATATGGGATTTTAGTGCTTAACCACCATGCCACCTGCTGGTCCCTAGTTACACCCTTTTTACTTTATTAAGCCTAAAGAAATACATAAAAAGAGCCAAAGTGACTTTTTTTTCCCCATCCAGAAAACATAAATTTATCTCATCGAGTTGGAGAACAGAATTTATCTCTTATTTTATTTCACAGCCTTCTTATCTTACCAGTTTGAGTATTCTTCTGGGGCTGAACCTATATGTACAAGAGAAGCTGACACTTATTGATCACTTACATTGTGTTAGGCATTTTTCATGGATTAATTCACATAAATTCTACAACCCTATGAAGTATAGGTACTATGATAATGCCTGTTTTCCAGGAGAAGAAACTGCAGGGGAGAGGTCACCTAGTTAGAAGTTAGCAAAGCCCGCTTTTTTTAAAAAAAGAATTATTTTACTTTAACTTTATTTATTATTATTTTCTGGTGTTGATCAGAGAGAGAGGGAGAGAGAGGGAAAGTGAGAAGGAAGCCATCAGGTCGAGGACTTGAACTATGATTGGCCTTGTGGGAGTCCAGTGCCTTTAACCACTATGCCACCTGCTAGTCCCCAACTCACTTTTTTTTTTTTAAAGAATTATTTATTTAATTTTATTTAGTCATTTATTTATTTTAATTTGACCAGAGAGAGACAAAGGAAAGAAAGAAAGGGAAAGTGAGAAAGCAAGACACCAGTTCTGGGACTCAAATCGTGGTTTGCCATGTGGAAGCATCCAGCACCTTAACCACCACACCACCTGCTGGTTCCCCAACTCATTTTTTTAAAAAAAATTATTTTATTGGGAACCAGCAGTTAGCGTAACGGCTATGTCGCTGGACTCCCACGTAGTCAACTGCGGTTCGCGTCCTGGACCCGGTGGCTTAAAACTCACGCCGGGCGCATGTGCGTGCGTGCCCAAGATCCCGAGAGGAGAATGGAGGAGAAGGGATTGCTGGGGCGTGGCCATCCCCCCGGGGGGTGATTTCTCGCTTTCTGTCTGTCTGTCTGGCGAGCGCATGTGCCTTATAGCAAAAACCTCTCCAAAACAAGAAAGAAAGAAAAAAAAGAATTATTTTATTTAACTTTATTATTATTATTATTTTAATATTTTCAGAGAGAGAGACACACATACTCTGTGTGTGTGTGTGTGAGACAGAGAGTAAGTGAGAAATCAAGCTTCCAAGTTCGGGACTCGAACCACAATTGGCCATGTGGGAGTCCAACGCCCTTAACAACCATGCTGCCTGCCCGCCCCCCCCCCCCCCC
>NW_006159991.1:198682-210486 GCF_000334495.1 Tupaia belangeri chinensis | reverse complement strand
AGGGAAAGTGAGAAATCTCCTCCCCAGGGGACATGGCTATGCTGCAATTCCTTCTCCTTCATTCTCCTCCTGGATTCTTGGGCATGCACACATATGTGCCCAGTGTGATTTTTAGGCCATCAGTTCTGAGACTTGAATGGTGTTGGGCCATGTGAGAGTCTAGTGGTGTAATTACTATGCCATCTGCTTACCCCTGTTTTTTTTTTTTTCCTAGAGTTATTTATTTATTCATTTATTTTGCCTTAGGGTGTGTATGCTCACCAGAGAGAGAGAGAAACAGAGTTAGCGAGAGGGAAAGTGAGAAATCACTCCCCCAGAGGGGTTGGCCATGACACAAGCCCCATCCCACTTTCTCTTCCCAGGATTTTGGGCATGCATGCATATGTGCCCGACTTGAGTTTCAAGCCCCTGGGTCTGGGACTCGAACTGTGGTTGACCATGTGGGAGTCCAGCAACATATAACTACTATCCTATCTGCTGGCCCTCTCTGTTTATTTTTATTTTTAAATTTTTGTTTAGCTTTATTTATTTACTTACTTATTTTTAAATTTGACCAGAGAGAGACACAGAGACAGAGAAAGCCAAAGTGAGAAAGCAGGCTGCCAGGTCCAGGGCTCGAACTATAGTTGGCCATGTGAGAGTCGAGTGCCTTTAACTACCATGCCGTTTGCCAGCCCTTGTTTGTTTATTTTTAAAGACAATGTCTTGCTATGTTGTCTAGACTGGCCTCGAACTTGAGATCCTCCTGCCTAAGCTTCCTAACTGGGATTGCAGAGATCTTCACCAATGCAAGGCCTGATCACTCTTTTTTAAAATTTTTAATGAATTATTATTACTATTTATTTATTTATTTATTTATTTTTTGCTATAGAGAATACAATCATGGGGCGGGGGAGAGATAAAGTGAAAGTGAAAAACTATCCACAGGGGGAATGGCCACACTGTAATCTCTTCTCTTTTGTTTTTCCTCTCAGGATTTTTGGACACACGTGTACATGTGTCCAGCATATTTTCCAGTTCAATGGGTTGCGGACTCAAACTGCATGGTTGGCTATGTAGGATCCAGTGGCCTTAACCACCATGCCACTGGCTGGCTCCCCAATTTTTCTTTTCTTTTCTTTTTTTTTTGGAGAGAACAAATGAGGTGATAGGGCGCGTGCGCTCGCCAGACAGATAGAGTGAGACACAGAGACAGAAAGCGAGAAATCACCCCCCAGGGGGGATGGTCACGCTGCAATCCCTTCTCCTCCATTCTCCTCTTGGGATCTTGGGCACGCACGCACATGTGCCCAGTGTGAGTTTTAAGCCACCGGGTCCGGGACGTGAACCGCAGTTGACTACGTGGGAGTCCAGTGACATAGCCATTACACTAACTGCTGGTTCCTTTTCTTTCTTTTTTTCTTTAAAATATATTTTCAATTCGTTATTATTATTTTTATTATTTTAATTTGACCAGAAAAGACAGAGAGAGGGAAAGTGAGAAAACAAGCTACCAGGTCCAGGACTTGAACTATGGTTGGCCATGTGGGAGTCCAGTGCCTTAACCACCACGCCACCTGCTTCCCTCACCCCCAATTTTTCTTACGTTTTCTCTTTCTCATATTCTTTCTCAATGTTTTCTTTCTTATTTGAGAATGACATGATAGTATCTGTCAGATCCTTGATTGATAATCTCTAGTTGTGCAGGGTGAGTGGCTTGGTACCTGTCAGCTGCAAGTGCCTTTAGTAAGTACCTATAGATTTGCTTTTCTGGTTCTAGGAATTCCTCCTGGCTTCGCCTATTCCTGACCTCCACTAACTGTATCCCTTTTCCCATTTGGAATTTTTACTTTCATCTCCTTATTCTGGGTTTTATCTTGCTGCCTCAGAATTAAATTCCGTGTCATTACTTTTCTTTCCTTAATTATTTAAAATACTTATTAAAGGATTATGTAACATTTTATAACTATTAGATACAATCTCTTTTCTATTTTTAAAGAATTATTTAATTTTATTTATTATTACTATTATTTTTAATTTGACCAGAGAGAGATAAAGGGAGGGAAAGTGAGAAAGAAAGCTGGTAGGTCTAGGACTCGAGCTATGGTTGATCATGTGGGAGTCCGGCGCCTAACCACCACACCACCTACTGGCCCTGATTTTCATTCTTTCTTTTTCAGAGTTTGGAATAATGTAGGGAGTTGAGGACTGTTTTAGAACTCCAGGAGGTAATGGATATGAAACAAAAGTATTAGACACTGATTAAAATAACATCAAATATGCTTCATGACAAAACCTGTTCAGCACATTTGGGGCAAAGGAGTAAGATCTTAGAAAGTTAGGTCAAGAAATTGGGTAAAGGGGCTTCAGGAAAGCTCTGGATCTTGTGGAGATTCACTTATGTTTGTTAGAGTTTGATGACAATGGAATGAGAACTTCTCTGCCTTTCTTCTAGAAATAAGCTGCTACAGGTAGATAACACTTCCCTCTAATCTTTCCCAGGCTAAAAGGGAGCTATTTAGGGTCAAAGACATTATTTTGGTTACAGACCTTTGTTACCCTCTATTCTAGGACAACAAAGGCTTTGACTTTCTGTTTCACAGTATTGAAATGTGCCATCTGATATTGGTTACATTCCCTTTTTTTAAAAAAAAAGAATTATTTATTTTCTTCCATTTACTATTATTATTTTTTAATTTGACCAGACAGTAACAGACAGAGAGAGAGAGAGGGAGGGAGAGAGAGAGAGAGAAAGGGAAAGCAAGTCACCAGGTTCAGGAATTGAATGGTAGTTGGCCATGTGGGATCCAGTGCCACTCCACCTGCTGGCATCACTTTTTTTTTTTTTTCCTTGAGAGAGATTTTTTGCTATAGGGCATGTGTGCTCACTGGAGAGACAGAGGTAGAAAGCAAGAAATCACCCTAAGAGGAGATGACCATGCTGCAATCCCTTTTCCTCTCGGGATTTTGGGCACGCACATACATGCGCCCAGCATGAGTCTTTAGCTGCTAGATCTGGGACTTGAACTGAGATAAACTATATGAGAGGCCAGCGATATAACCATTCTGTCATCTGCTGGTCCCAATATTGGTTACATTCTTAAATAAATGTGATTATTATATTATACATCATTAAAAAAAATTTTTATTACACATCATTTTAATGTACCTTTTTTGCTCTGCGTTTTTTGCTAATTACTTATTATTTGCTGTTTATTTTGTATGTGTTTTATATTCTAGGAACGATGTTAGACAAAAAGCAAATTTGAGTGATTTTCTTTCGTTGAACGTTATTTATTTATTTATTTATTAATTTATCTTTCTTTTCACTGGGATAATATGCTATACATCATTACAGTATACAAAATGAATTTTTCATCCAAAATACACTGTCTGTTGGCTCAATCAAGCACATCATCATATGTGTTATCAACAATTTTTCATTTCTTATGTCTTGTATATTTTGTGTTTTTTTTTTCCATCCTTGATTCCCTATCCCTAACCCTCTTTTTTCCTTGACCCTCGGCCCTATCCACCCCTCCTCCCATTGTCTCTGGTATCCATGATTGCTTTCTATGCCTTTCCCCTCATTTAACTGATTTGCTAATGAACTTAATTTGTCTAAATATTTGCAATAGCAAGCATAGCTGATATATACATACACAAGAACCCATGTCTGACTTTAGGCATAAACCTCAGTGAGCAGAATGAACATACTATAAAATAGTACCTAGCTGGGGCTATATAGCCTACTGTGGTCATCAAATACACAGTTTTTTCTTTAAATTTTGGTAACAGTTTTAGTATTTTTTTCTCTGAAAAATTTTTTTTTAATTTACATTCATTCCCTGAGCATCATCACAACATACTAAATGTGGTTTCCCCTCTAAACTGCATAGTGGCTTAATCATGCATGTTATCATCCATAAAATTCCATTACTACTTTCATATATATATGTTTTTAGCCTAGAAACAGGTTAGTATTCTGTTCAAATAGTCGGAACATGAATCTATTGATAGCTGAAGACAGGACAAAAGTCCTTAAAACCAGACAACAAAGCTTAGAAGAAAAGCAGCAATATTTTAGTCAAGTCGTAGAATACTGTTTCATCAGTTCAGTCTCATGTACTTAATCTTTCTTCTGTATCTGTTGAGGTTCGATGTTCCAGATTGAAATCTGGGATGTAATACTCAACTCCAGCTTTTGGCCCTACAATTAAGTTGCCCATTTTCTTAGTTTCTGAACTCTTATTTCTGTGTGTCTGCATTTAATTTTACTGACATAGCACTCCCTTAAGAACTTCTTGGAGATCCGGTCTGGTGCTGGTAAATTCTTTCAGGTTTTGTTTATCTGGGAAAGTTCGTGTCTTTTCTTCCCAAATGAACGATAACCTTGCTGGGTACAGAATTCTCGGTTGAAATTGCTTTTCCCTTAATACTTTGAATACATTTTCCCATTCTCTCCTCGCTCTCATTGTTTCCGATGAGAGGTCTGCCGTTAGTCTGATGGGATACCCTTTGTAGGTAACTTGCCTTTTTTCTCTTGCCAGTCTTAGTATCTTGTCTTTGTCTGTGGTTTTGGTCAATCTGGCTATAATGTGTCTTGGAGAAGATCTTCTTGGGTTGATTCTATTTGGGGTCCTCTGTATTTCTTGGGACTGAATCTTTGAGTGCCTCTCCAGGTTTGGAAAATTTTCTTGTAAGATTTCATGGAATAGATTATCAATGCCCTTATGAGTCTCTTCACCTTCTGGGATGCCTATTATCCGGATGTTTGGACGTTTGATGGTATCTAGTACTTCTCGCATATTATTCTCAAATTTTTGGGCCATTTTCTCAGTCTTCGCGGTGGATTTTTCTAGGCCAACCATTTTCTCTTCTACATTAGAGATTCTATTTTCTGTATGATCTAGTCTGCTTTTAATACTTTCAAGGGAGATTTTGACTTCTTGTATTATAGCCTTCATCTCTAACAGTTCCATCTGATTCTTTTGTAAAGTGTGAAATTCCTCTTTTAGATCTTGCATGAATTTCCTCACCTCCTGGAACTCTTCAACTCCTTTCTCCTTCCTCTTCAGCAGTTCCTTGTCTCTCTTCTCTTCCATCTCTGTTAGCTTTGCCATTATGAATGTTCTGAATTCTTTATCAGACATTTCCATGATTTCCATTGAACTGTGTGTGGATGAAGAGGAGCTATCTGTTTCCCTTGTGGGAGAGGTATTTTCCTGCTTCCCCATATTTCTTGTGGTCCTGCAGCGATTTCTAGTCATCTGGTGGATGGTCAGTTTCTTCCCAAACAGGTAAGTTCAATCACGAGAGTTTTGTATGCTGGAGGCCCAGTTATCAGTGGGACATCTTCCTTTCTCCCAAAATGGCTAGATCTTAGGAGTCACGGAGCTATCTGTCTCTTGAAGAAGGGCTGTTCTGGCAAAATACCAGAGATATCCTTCACAGCTCTGCAATCTGGATTGAGCCGGCCAGCAGTTCCAGACACCAGGTGGACTGAGGCTGCAGGCCCGACCCCTCTGAATCTCCACACATCCCCACCGTTCCTCCTCCCTGGACCCCAGGCTGGTCATCTTTCTTTGAATGTTTTTGCAATAGGGCATGTGTGTTCTCTTCTTGGGGTCTTGAGTACACACAAATACCCCCATGGGATTTTCAAGTTTCCAGGTTTGGGACTCAAACCTCAGTCAGCTGTGTAAGAGTCTAGTACCTTAACCACCACGCCACTTGCTGCCTTTCTCCTCCCCCCAGCAATTTTCTTATTAGTATTCAAAATGGATCATGGAGCTGGCAGGTGATGTGGTGGTTAAGACGGTGAACTCTCACATGGCTTGCTTTCTCACTTTTCCTTTCTTTCTCTCTTTCTGATCAAACTGAACAATAATAAATTCATAATTATTTAAAAAACAAAAATCAAAAAATCAAAATGGATTATAAAGCAATGAAGACAACTCACAATAACAACATTAATCCAGGAACTGCTAATGAACACACGGTGCAGTGATTTGCAGAGACGAGAACCTTGCAGATGAGGGACATAGTGGCCAGCCATTGGAAGTTGACAATTACCAATTGAGAGCAATCATTGGAGATGATCTTTTTTTTTTTTAAGAATTATTTTAAAAATTTTATTTATCATTATGGTTATTTTTAATTTGAACAGAGCAAGACCGAGAGAGAAAGCGAGAAAGCAAGCTGCCAGGCCTAGGACTTCAATTGTGGTCAGCCATGTGGCAGTCCAGCGCCTTTAACCGTCACACCACCTGCCAACCCCTGAAGCTGATCCTCTTTACAATGACATGAGAAGGTGCCAAAGAACTCAACATTGACCATTCTGCAGTTGTTTGACATTTTAAGCAAACTGGATAGGTGAAAAAGCTCCATAAGTGGTTGCCTCATGAGCTGACAGAAATTTTCTTTTAAGAAAGCACTGTTTTGAAGTGCCATCTTCTCTCATTTTATGCAACAGCAACAAACCATTTCTCGACTGGATTGTGATGTGACGATGAAAAGTGGATTTTAAATGACAACCGGCAACGACCAGCTCAGTGGTAGGATGAGAAGCTCCAAAGCCCTTCCCAAAGCCAAACTTGCACCAAAAAAGGTGTTGATCACTATTTGGGAGGGACTGTTTCATGATAGCTTTCTGGATCCCAGTGAAATCACACCTCTGAGAAGTAGGCTCAGAAAATCGATGAGATGCACCAAAAACTGCAAGGTGCCTACAACCAGCATTGGTCAACAGAAAGGGCCCAGTTCTCCATGACAATTCCCAACGACAGACACATTGCACAACCAATGCGTCAAAGTTGAATGAATTGGGCTACAAAGTTTTGCCTCATCTGTCTTATTTTCCTGACCTCTTGCCAACCGACTACCACTTTTCTTCAAGCATTAGGGAAACTGCTTTCAGGGAAAGCAGTTTCACAACCAGCAGGATGCAGAAGATGCTTTCTAAGAATCCCAAAGCATGGATTTTTATGCTATAGGAATAGACAAATTTATCTCTTGTTAGCAAAAATGTGTTGATTGTAATGGTTCCTATTTTGATTAATAAAAATGTGTTTGAGCCTAGTTATAATGATTTAAAATTCATAGTCCCACCCAAACAATTGCTTTTGCAGCAACCTAATCAAGCCCAAACTGGCAAAGACAAATTGTAACTTATTTTTTTTTAGAATGAATGAATTATTATTATTTTAATTTGCTGTTAGGCACACACACTCACCAGAGACAGAGACAGAGAGAGAGAGAGAGAGAAAGTGAGAAAGTGAGAAATACAGGTCAGAAACCTGAACTGCTATAGGCCGTGTGAAAGTCCAGCGCCTTAACCACCATGTCAGCTGCTAGCCCCAATTGCAACTATTTTTTTTTTTCATTTTTTGGAGAGGTTTTTGCTATAGGGTGCGTGTGCTCGCCAGACAGACAGAGAGAGACAGAGAGACAGAAAGTGAGAAATCACCCCCCAGGGGGGATGGCCACGCCGCAATCCCTTCTCCTCCATTCTCCTCTTGGGATCTTGGGTACACACGCCCACTCGGCTGGCGTGAGTTTAAGTCACCGGATCCGGGACTTGAACTGCAGTCGACTACGTGGGAGTCTAGTGACATAGCCATTATGCTAACTGCTGGTCCCCCAATTGCAATTATTTTAAAGGATATGGATACAATTTATGATTCACCGACACAAAAATAACTTAACTAATAGAGGCTAAGCATGGAGTTGTATGAAGAAAATGCTTGCACCTGTTCTCCCCTAAGCAACTAAGGGTATCTTGGCAAAGCTTATCATCAACTAGCCTGTCCACGTGACTGCAGAGGAGAGGAAGGGGTCCAGCTGTTGCCACATCCATTTTTCTTTATGGCTGCAGGAAACACCACTGGGATTGACATTAGCCTGTTCTTCCTTAAATTCCCTGTGTGTAAAAAAAGGTAAACTATTCTCCCATCTTCCCTCATATTTGGCTGAAAGTTTGGGAAACCCATTTTGATCCTGTTTTTGCCTTTTGGCCTGTCAGACTCTTTCGAGTTGAACTCACAGGTCTGTTCTTCTGAAACTTGCTCTGACCCTTCCCAGGATGAGTAAATTCCTGCTCTGCTCCCATTGTTTAGCAGTTTCTTCTTGTCAGAGCACTTCTTGCTTTTGAACTTTAAATTCTCTTAACCTGTTCATGACTTTTCTTTGTAGAGTACTCTAGGATAAAGGCCATATCTTACTAATCATCAATTCTCTCTTCCTGTAAAATCCTGGCACATAGTGGGCACTTGGTAAATGTTTGACGAATGTGTGAGTGAATGAATAAGTTAGCAAGTGATTCTTTGGGTTCTTTCTGTGGCTTCTCTGCTATTTTAACATGGTTCATGACTTTCCAACTCTAGTAACAGGGTGATTTCATGTTCTTTCTTGTTTCCAAAATATTTTCTCACTTGCTTACTAAAGTTAAACAGAGTTCAAATTTTTTAAATGGAGAATCAATCAGCCTTTTGTACACTGAAGGATAAAATGGTTTAAAATGTAAATGTTGCTTTAATTTACATACAGACTAAAGCTTATTGGAACTAAAGTATAGCCAATCAGTCCATCGCAAAGTGTAAATAACTGATACTAGAATCCTTTCTGTTTTGACAAGGGCAGAAAAAGTTGGTGTTGGGCCTAAGTGGGAGTGGGAGGAGATGGGGGGTCAAAAGTTCATTTAGGCAACTACAGAGCATAGAAAGGAAAACTAGAGCCTACTGATTTAGTATGTTCTGAATGTCTTGGTTTTAGAGAATAATGGTACGACTGTTTATGTTTGCAGCTTTGTGAGAACATTGTTGGTAGCTGCGTGGCACATGGACACTTTCAGAGAATTTGCTAAGACCTAGGGTATTTGGGGGCCAGGGGGTGGCATGGTGGCTGAGTCATTGGACTCTCACATGATCTACTGCAGTTCAAACCCTGGTCTTGGCGGCTTGAAAATCATGCTAGGCCTGTGTGCCATTATGCCCCAAATCCCCAGAGGACAATGGAGGAGAAATGATTGCTATGTGACCATTCCCTTGGGAGGTGATTTCTCACTTTTCCTCTCTCTGTCTCTGTCTCTCTTTGGCAAGTGCATGCGCCCTATGGGGGAAAAAACCGGGGCTGTTTGTGCATGTGTGACTTTAACAAGTTGACTTTGTAGAGGATCCAGATTTTCAGAGGAGTTAATTAAAAAATCATGTCATTGGGACCAGCAGTTAGCGTAATGGCTGTGTCGCTAGACTCCCATGTAGTTGACTGCAGTTCGAGTCCCGGACCAGGTGGCTTAAACTCACACCGGGCACATGTGCGTGCGTGCCCAAGATCACACGAGGAGAATGGAGGAGAAGGGATTGCGACGAGGCCATACCCCCTGGGGGGTGATTTCTAACTTTCTGTCTCTCTGTCTGTCTCTGTTTGTCTGGTGAGTGCACGCACCCTATAGCAAAAAAACAAAAACAAAAACAAAAACAAAAAAACCTCTCTTAAAAAAAAAGTCATGTCATCTAGTTTTTTTTTTTTTTGAAAGAGGTTGTTGCTATAGGGCATGTGTGTTCACTGGAGAGACATAGAGACAGACAGACAAAAAGTGAGAAATCGACCCCCAGGGAGGATGGTCATATCGCAATCCTTTCTCCTCCATGTTCCTCCTGGGATTTTTGGCTTTCACACACACACACACACACACACACACATGCCCAGTGTGATTTTCAAGTACCAGGACCAGAAGTCAAACATGATTGGCCATGTGGGAATCTAGTGCCTTCACCACTACATCACCTGCTGGTCCCTGGTGCATATCTTTTATGAACGTTCTTGTTAGTATCTTTTGGTGAGAATGTGCACTTATACTTCTTGAATGTATTCTTAAGAATGGACTTGTTAAATCTTAGGCTAGGCATATATTTAGTTTTCATAAGTGTCGCCGGGCAGTTTGCTATAGTGATTGTACCCATTTATACACTCACCATCAATTATGAAAGTTCTAGTTACTCCACATTCTTTTCGACACTTGGTATTGCCAGTCTTATTAATTTTTACCTTTTTGAAGAATATAGAGTAACCACTTCTTTTAGAATGAAATGGCATGTACACTATCAGTAGTGCCGTTCAGAGTGTGGAGAATCAGGAGTGACTGGTCAGTTTCCTTATGTTTCTGGGCTGAGCTTAACAAGGCAACCAACAGGAGTAAGCTAATGGAGCCTCCTAATGCTGCCAAAAATTCCTAAGTTTACCATTCCATCACAGTGGTGATGGTGAGGAGTCTTTCCTCCTTAATTCAATAATCTGCTTCTCTCCATTAATATTCATTTAATTCCAGTTCCCTTGTCAGAAAATTTTTGGTTGGTGAGGACCCACCCCCTTCACCCAGAGTAGCCTTGTTGAAAGAAGTAGATGAGTTTGCATGTGCCCTATAGCAAAAAATCTCTCTCTCAAAAGAAAGAAGAAATAGATAAATTTATTCTTCTTCAATCAAGGTGGCCTTTGGAAGCCTGTGTCAAAGCTGTACTAAAATCGGGGTAATAATTATTCAAGAATGGAGGGACCAGCAGTTGGCATAATGGCTATGTCGCTGGACTCCCGTGTAGTCGACCACGGTTTGCGTCCTGGACCCGGTGGCTTAAAACTCATGCTGGGTGTGTGTGTGTATGTGCCCAAGATCCCTAGAGGAGAATGGAGGAGAAGGGATTGCGGTGTGGTCATTCTCCTTGGGGGATGAATTCTCGCTTTATGTCTCTATGTCTCTCTATCTGGCGAGCACAAGTGCCCTATAGCAAAAACCTCTAAATAAATAAATAAATATATAAATAAAAGAATGGCAAGATAATTGCAGAGAGTTCATGTGTACAGTATGAGCCTATGTACATATGAGGAGCGAAAATATGCTTTTTATTTGCGAATATAGTAGTCTCTAGGAAACATAGTGATGTTATGGATTTTTTTTTTTTTTTTTAGGATTCAGCTGTTATCCTTGACGTTTATAGAACCAAGCAGATTCGAGCTAGTGGGCTAAGGGTGGTTCTCACAATGTGGTCGTTCATCTAATATGCCTAGGAACACAGCCATACTGCCAGATTTCTTGTACTTTAAACTGAATGTGGGATCTGTCCTGTAGCACAGCAGTCAAGTGCTGTGCATAGGGAACCAAATCCTGCATGTCCAGCCACAGTATGAATCCTGACCCTGGTAGCATGGATGCATACACACACCCAAAATCATGATGGGTTGAAGAAATAGAGGAGAAAGGATCACAGTGTGACCATGCCTCTTTGGAGGGTGCTTTGTCTCCCTCTCTCTCTGCAAGCACATGTGCCCTCTGGCCAACAGAATAAATAAACAAAAAATAAATAAACCCAATGTAGACTATATAATGGGGTTTTATGCGTAACGAAGAATCACTATGCATTTTAGAGTATTTCTGGCTACTCAACAAATACATGAATCAGGTTAAAGGATAGCCAGTCAGACTTGAATTAAATATATATTCCCATAATGGTGATTATCGTTTTTTCTTGGCTTGACATTATTATAGCAAGTTAAAATAATAGGAGATAAGTAGCTATTATAAATGAACCATTAAAAGCAACAGTAAGCCAAAGTTATCATTGATCTTTCTCTGTGTCTTGCTTTATAAAAACTAATGTAGCGAATTGCTTATGGAGTTACCTACTTTAATAATAAATCTGTTGTGTCAGGACAGTGACCTGATGTTTTCTTTTACATATAATTTATAGTCTATTGATTGATCCTATGAATATTTTACCCTACTGGTGTTGCATAAAATCATTCTTTTTTTTTTTTTTTTGAGAGGTTTTTGC
>NW_006159991.1:192267-197892 GCF_000334495.1 Tupaia belangeri chinensis | reverse complement strand
TATAGGGTGTGTGCCCTTGCCAGAAAGACAGAGACAGAAAGCAAGAAATCACCCCCTGGGGGGATGACCATGCCGCAATCCCTCTGCCTCCATTCTCTTCTAGGGATCTTGGGCACACACGCACATGCACCTGGCGTGAGTTTAAGCTGCTGGGTTCAGGACTCGAACTGCTGTTGGCTACATCGGAGTCCAGCGACATAGCTATTATGCCAACTGCTGGTCCCCATAAAATCATTCTTAATTGAAAGGTAAAAGAAGCGTGGAGGTGGGGAGCTCCATAGTGCAATGGAGCTTCCTGCTGCACAGGAACCTGTGACCATTATTTGAGTCTCACCCTGGCACCTTGAAACACATGCTGGTGTGTGCACACATGCTGGTGTGTGCACACATGCCCAGGATCCTGATGGTATGGAGAGTTGGAGGAAAAGGGACTGCAATGTGACCAGGCCCCATTTGGGGGATACTTTTCTCAGCCTTCCTTTTCTCTTGAGTGCATGTATACAATAAAATAAAATGAAATCTAATAAAGCTTAGAATCGAACTACCTGGCAAAATATGTATCCTTATATTTGTTTATTTATTTATTTTTTTAATGAGAGAAAGAAAGTGTTCCAAGGACCCCTGACAAGATTTTATCATACCACTATCCTCCACTCCCCCACCTTTCAGAAGTCACGGTTGTAAGCATGCTTAGTATATTCAGGTAGACCTGCGAACTGAACCTAGTGCCTTTCCATATGGCTCTAATATCAGATAGCAGTGCCCTATGGCTGTACCACTGCAGTTTGTTCTGGCAAAATATTTTATTGAAGATTTCCACTTGATCAATAGGTGAATAAGTATGAACTTATTTTCAATGGTAATTGCAAGTTTAAAAGACCAGAAAGGAGATACTCTGATTTATCATCTATTTGAGTAATTTATGTATTTAGAAATTTAGACCCCTCCCCATGGGCACAGGAATGGGGCTTATGGAGACATTTTAAGAAGACACTAGCTTCTTTTTTTAGTGAGTCATGAACTAAGATGTGGAAAATGAACTCAAGTAGCAGACAGTTTAATGTGACTACATAAAACATTGATGCCGTACTGCTAAAGCTCTTCTTTCTCTCAATTTTTGGGTGAGAAAGCCAGTAGATTTTGCTCTTCTAGCCAACAGCTGGCACCTTTCCATTTGGCCAGGATGCCAGGACACATGCCAAGATGCCAGCCACCACACTAGCACTCTCTCTCTTGGATAGAGAGCTACTGTTTTTATTTTACTGCTGGTTTTTAAATTTCTGGCAATGACTGACTTTGCCATAACTCTGGTATACCTCCTTCCTTCTACACAAATCCTGAGCTTAGTGTCCAGCTTCTGAGCTTTTTTACACTTGTCTCAGGCAAAACTGTCATTAGTAGCTTTAAATATCGCTAAGAAAGACAAAACAGCAAATATAATAGAAATTAAACAGGTTTAATTTAGGAGGGTGATTTTCTTTATTTTTGTCTACCTGCCTACTTATTTTTTTTTTTTTCCACTATAGGGCGTGTGCGCTCACCAGACAGAGAGAGACAGAGAGACAGAAAGCGAGAAATCACCCCCCAGAGGGGATGGTCACGCTGCAATCCCTTCTTCTCCATTCTCCTCTCAGGATCTTGGGCATGCACGCACACGCGCTCGGCGTGAGTTTTAAGCCACTGGGTCCGGGACGCGAACCGCAGTCGACTACGTGGGAGTCCAGCAACATAGCCATTACGATAACTGCTGGTTCCCTACCTGCCTACTTATTAATTTGTTTGTTGGTTTTCTTTAGATGTCATAGATCTACCCTGGCTAAGCTTTAAAAAATTGATCACACATCATTGTCATATCACAAACATAAAAACTTAGAAGGGAGAAATTTGAGGATGGTTATCCTATTATCAAGTGTTATTTTTTTTTCCTCACCTAATGCACATAGCCAGAGAGAGTATGGAAGAATATCTTAATACTCACCCACACCAGCAGTTGGCGTAATGGCTATGTTGCTGGACTCCCATGTAATCAACCATGGTTCGAGTCCTGGATCTGGTGGCCTAAACTCACGACGGGTGCGTGTGCATGTGTGCCTAAGATCCCAAGAGGAGAATGGAGGAGAAGGGATCACTTTCTGTCTCTCTGTCTCTCTTCTGTCTTTTTGGTGAGCACATGTACCCTATAGCAAAAGCCTCTTAAAAAAAAAACACACAAAAAAAACCCCAAAAACTCCTTAAAAAGAAAGCAATGACAGTTTTAAAAAATGGTCCTCACAACTCATCAATTTTATCTGTGATAGGTTCATATCAAAATCAGAGTAATTAAATGGAATGACAATCCTGTTAAATGTGTTCATGCCATTGCATTGGCAATAAAGCATGCACACATTTACAATTAAGTCTTGTCTTCCTCCTTAGCTATGGAGACTTGTGACAAACATTATGTTGTGCAGGCGTGGGGATCCTAGAGGGTATTCATCAAAATAAAAACCACCAGGTGGATACTCTCAGGATTATAATGTCTTTTTATGCAATTACTCTTTTTCACTGCATATTTTTGACTGAATAATAATAACCTTTGGACTGAGAGAAGGCAGAATCAGCTAGTTGCAACTTGTTTTTGTTACAATCTCCTCTTTTTTAAATTTGCAAGAAAGCATGGAACCATAACTGTTTATTCAAATAAAAGTATATTTGTTCCAGTTCCAGTTCTTAGCTTTCAAAGGCTAGCAGACTTTCATATACAACACACTGAGCTTTTAATACAGTCACTTTTGTGCCACAAAACATAGCATTAAGATGCATATGGATGGTGTGGTTAATTTCTTAAACTATCACTGGGAATCATCAATATAACAGAGAGATAAAGGAGATTTGAAAGCTAGGCCAAGCAGGCAATTGACAGCCATCTTTAACCACCATGACCTAAGGATGACCCTGAGCCCTGCTGGGTACTGGAGTTAGATCTGTTGCAGAGCACAGGAATCAGATATCTAACAGGCCTTGAGGCCCCCACTGTGCAGCAACTGCAGAATCGATTGCAAGGCCTTACGTACATGTAGGTGACAAATCGTGATCAAACACTGTACTCTCTTTATGTATTTTGAATGTTTAATGTTTATTTTAGCTGCTTCCTGCTTTGTAAAATTAACATTCATTAAAAATAATGAACATGTAATATTTTAAATATTCTAATTTGATCATATCTTCAATGTTGGTACTGTGTAAATACATTTTGCACGTGTGCAAACGTACACATCAAGAATTAATTATATGTCAGCAGAATGAGATAGTCTTTTTTTTTTAAAGAAGTTGACAGTCTTTTAAAAATATTTATTTATTTATTTATTTATTTAATTCCATTGGTTGCTATTATCATTTTTTTTTTTTTTTTAATTTTGACCAGAGAGAAGCAAGGAGAGAGAAAGGGAAAGCGGGAAACAAGCCTCCAGGTCCAGAACTCGAACCGTGGTCGGCCATGTGTGAATCCAGTGCTCTTAACCACCATGCCACCAGTCGGCTCCGATATATTCTTTTTTTAAAAAAAATTGCTAAAGGGCATGTGTGGAGAGAAACAGAGAAACACAGAGTGAGAGAGAGGGAGAGGTAGAAAACACTCTCCAGTGGGACATGGTCATGTTATAATCCTTTCTCTTCCATTTTGGATATGTATGCACACACAGGCACACACACATGCATGCATACAAACACACATGCCTGGCATGTTTCTCAAGCTGCTGGGTCCAGGGTTTGAACTGCAGTTGATCATGTGGGATCTAGCTCCCTTAACTACCAGGCCATGGGGCCAGCCTGAGAATAATATATTCTCTCTTTTTCTTTAATTTAAAGAATTAGTTATTGCTGGGAACCAGCAGTTAGCGTAATGGTTATGTCGCTGGACTCCCACGTAGTCGACCACGGTTCGTGTCCCAGACCCGGTGGCTTAAAACTCACGCCGGGCACGTGTGCGTGCGTGCCCAAGATCCCGAGAGGAGAATGGAGGAGAAGGGATTGCAGCTTGACCATCCCCCCTGGGGGGTGATTTCTCACTTTTTGTCTCTCTGTCTCTCTCTGTCTGGCGAGCGCACGCGCCCTATAGCAAAAGAAAAAAAACTAAAAAAAAAAATGTAGACATACTCACTGAAAAAGTGTTATAAGAGGGAAAACCTCAAAAACTCTCCGCTGTAGTGGCTGAAAGTTTATGAGGTAGTCTGCATTCCTATTGCTTATTTCTTCCAAATGTCTATCCCTTATTAATAACTCCACTTTATTAAAATAACTGTTTTGTTTTCTACAACAAAGTAGGATGGCAATCCACCCAAATCCATATTTCCCAGCTCTGTATGTGTATTCTCCCCCTAAACTATCATTATTGACCCAAGTATAAACCAAGCTGGTGAGCAAATTTTAAATGTAAGCGCACCAAAAGGGGGATGGGAGGGGCATAGCCTAGTGGTTAAGGGAGTCAAATCTCACATGACTGTGCAGGACAGAGAAATGGAGTTGGGTTTGCAGTATGACCATGCCTCACTGCGGGCTGCTTTCTCCCTCTTTTTCTCTGTTTCTCTTTCTGAACCCCAAACACCTCTGGCAATTAAAAGAAAACAAATAAAATGTAAACATACCTAGAGCTAAAGAGCTACCAAAAATGAAACAAAGGGTACATTTTATGACAAAATGCCACATGATTTTTTTTAAAAGTTTTTTACCATAGGGCACATGCACTCATCAGAAAGACAGAGACAGAAAGAGGGAAAGGTGGAAATCACCCTCCCCTGCAGAAGTGACGACCATGCACAATCCCTTCTCTTCCATTTTCCTGTCAGGACTTTGATCATGCATGCACACACACCTGTCATGATTTCCTTTTTTCTTTTTCTTTTTTAATTTTATTTATTCATTTATTTATTTTAATTTGACCAGAGAGAGAGAGAGGGAAAGTGAGAAAGCAAGCCACCAGGTCCAAGGACTTGAACCATGGTCGACCATGTGGGAGTGTCCAGCACCTTAACCACCATACTACCTGCTGGTTCCCCTCCGTCACAATTTTCAAACTGCCAGATCCGGGACACAAACTGCAGCTGGCCATGTAAGAGTCTAGCACCACCATGCCACCTGCTGACCCTAGTCACATGATTTAAGAACTTTAGAATATATTATTTTTGGGGGACAGCAGGAGGCATGGTGGTTAAGGTGCTGGACTCCCACATGGTCAACATGGTTCAAGTCCTGAACCTGGCAGCTTGCTTTCTCACTTTCCCTCTGTCTCTGTGTGTCTCTTTCTGGTAAGTGCACATGCCCTATGTCAAATTTAAAGTAATAATAATAATTAATAAAATTCAATAACTAGGGCCCAGCAGGTGACATGGTGGCCAAAGGGGCTGGATTCCCACATCCACATGGCCAACTGTGGTTCGACCTGGCAGTCTGCTTTCTCCCTTTCCCTTTCTTTCTCTCTCTGATCAAATTAAAAAATAATAACAAATGGAATTAAATAAATAATTCTTTAAAAATATTTAAATAACTAATTCTTTTTTAAAATAATTGTTTTTATTTAACTTTATTTATTTATTTATTTACTTATTTTATTTTGACCAGAGAAGAACAGAGTTAGAGAAAGGGAGAGGA
>NW_006159991.1:189388-192165 GCF_000334495.1 Tupaia belangeri chinensis | reverse complement strand
GGGGGGATGGTCACGCCGCAATCCCTTCTCCTCCATTCTCCTCTCAGGATCTTGGGCACGCACGCACACGCGCCTGGTGTGAGTTTTAAGCCACCGGGTCCAGGACGCAAACCGCGGTTGACTACGTGGGAGTCCAGCGACATAGCCATTACACTAACTGCTGGTTCCCAAGCTGCAGTAGTCTTTGAAACCTGAAAGTCAGAGAGACTTGAGGATCAGAGGATTACTATGATTACTTATTGTTTGCAAATAATTTTTAAGAATTATTTATTATTATTATTATTATTATTATTATTTAATTTGCTATAGGGCACCTGTGCTCACCAGAGAGAGACATAGAGAGAGGGAAAGTGAGAAAGCAAACCACCAGGGCTAGGACTGGAACTGCAGTCAGCCATGTGGGAATCCAGCGCCTTAACCCCCATGCCACCTGGTGGCCCCACCATATTTACTTTCAAACCCATGATTTTCCCAGAACAGCATTTCATGGTTTATTCCTTGCTGTGCTTCTGCGAGAAACTGGTAGTGATCTACATATTCTAATTTTCAGTGCTTTCTAACCTGGGTTTCCGTAACAGTTCTCTGAAAAGCACAGAGGGACCTGTGGTTAAGGGAAAAGTACTGCCTCCCTGGCTCTGTGACAAATGAGGATTTTAATCTGATTCATAACCTTTTACAAACAGCTCATCTTGACCAGTCTACTGTATTTGGTGACCTATTCAATTCATTAATGTTTCACATTGGGCCTAAGTGCCTACCATGGGGAAATGACAACAAGTGAGTATCAGTGACCTCATTAACTTGGCTAACACTGCTAAACGAACGCTTGGCTCACTCTGTGGGAGCCTGTCTACCTGAGGACAATAGCACAATCTTACTATAGCCTGCTACAGAGATTTATATGCTCTGCTTCTTTGCTTGCTTGCTTATACCCCAATCCTTTTTATTTCATAAATACTATTTTGTGTATGTGTGCCCAAATGACACCTCCTTGTAAATGAGACTCATCTTTGACTTAATGTGTTTATCATCACAAATCTGTAATGCCTTAGGAAGAACACTTCAGGGTTTGACTTTAGGAAGCAGAAACTTTTCTAGTTCTTTTATGAAGAAAATAGATTTAAAATAAAGAATTGGGTCCTTATAAAATTTGGAGTAGTGAGCTTAAGGTCGGGTTTACAAGTGTGACTGCCAGAACAGAACTGTTGAGCTGGCCTGAAATTTCAGCTGCTAGTTGATCAGAAAGCTGCCATGGTATGTAGAATTCAAGAGCTCACCATAAAAGTCTCACATAGTGATTGGACACTGGGACTCTGCTGCAGAAAAAGCTAGTATCTCCTTTTTCAATTATACTTGTCAATAGCAACAGAGACAGAGCAGCAGGATGATTGTCTTCACTCTCTTACCTTTTAGATCTCACATGATTGCACCTAATTGATGGGTCCTGATTCTAGAACTTTTGCTGCAAGTGAGTATAGGTAAATATGACTTTTAGCTTTTTAGCCTCTGCAGTACTAGATGGTAAACTAGAAGGAAGTTGCAATGAATGTTGATTGCAAATTCACCGTTTCCATTTCAGAAACCTAAAAAAGCAAAAACATGAAACAAGATAAGAAATCCATTAGTTCTCTTTCTCTTTCTGATGCCCTATGATTTTCCTTTAGATGAATGATTTTTTTTTTTTTTTGCCAGCAAGTATGTGCATTTACTTGCTAAAGAGACAGAAAGAGAAAGGGAGAGCAAGAAAGCATTCCTTGGGACCAGCAGTTAGCAAAATGGCTATGTCACTGAACTCCCATGTAGCCAACCGTGGTTCGACTCCCAGACCCAGTAGCTTAAAGGTTGGGTTTACAGGTGTGACTGCCAGAACAGAACTGTTGAGCTGGCCTGAAATTTCAGCTGCTACACCGGGCGCATGTGCGTGCGTGCGTGCGTGCCCAAGACCCTGAGAGGAGAATGGAGGAGAATGGATTGCAGTGTGGCCATCCCCCTGGGGAGTGATTTTTCGTTTTCTGTCTCTCTCTGTCTTTCTGGCGCGGGCACACACTCCCTATAGCAAAAACCTCTCTTAAAAAAAAGAAAGAAAGAAAGCACTCCTCGGTGTGTGGTCATGCTGCAATACTTTCTCCTCTATTTCTTTTCCCTTTTGGCATCTTGGGTCTGCATGTACACATTTTTCAAGCTCCAGGGGCCAGAACTCTTATCACATGGTTGACCATGTGAGATCCAGCTCTGTTACCAACAGATCACTAGGCTGGCCCTACACAATTTAATTTTTTTTTTTTTTGGAGAAGTTTTTGCTATAGGGCACGTGTGCTTGCCAGAAAGACAGAGAGACAGAAAGAGAGAAATCACCCCCCAGAGGGGATGGCCATGCCGCAATCCCTTTTCCTCTATTCTCCTCTCAGGATCTTGGGCACGCACACACACGTGCCCGGCGTGAGTTTAAGCTGCTGGGTCTGGAACTCAAGCTGTCGGGTCTGGAACTCAAACCACGGTCGGCTACATGGGAGTCCAGCAACATAGCCATTACACTAACTGCTGGTCCCCACGATTGAATTTTTTTTCACTAAAGTAGTAAAAATAAATGATGGTTCTCTGATATTTTTCTACCATTTGTCCAAAATAGTTTGACACGTCCACAGTCCTTTCTCAGGTATTGGTTGAAGATGTAACAATTAGGATCTCAAGAATTCTCCATCTCCTTCCTTCTTTTTTTTTTTTTTTTTTTTTTTTTGGGTTTTTTGGAGAGGGGGTGTGGTTTTCCCGAAAGAACA
>NW_006159991.1:177749-189264 GCF_000334495.1 Tupaia belangeri chinensis | reverse complement strand
CTCGAACCGCTGTCAACTACATGGGAGTCCAGCGACATAGCCGTTACGCTAACTGCTGGTCCCATCCTTTCCTCTTTTGTTCTAACCAGTTGTTCCTGCTTTCTTCATTGGTTTTCACTTCTTCATTCTTTTCATATCGTTGCTATGGTAGAATCGTGTTAGTTGGGTTACTTGGGTTCAGCTTTCTTTCTGGAAGCTATTTTTAAGATCTTCCTTGTTTCTAGACTTAGCAGCCAGAGGAAGCCATACTCAAAGTCTCACTCCTATTCTTATAACCCTAGCCTGAGAACATCATAGGGACACTCAGTCATATAGATGGGAGTTGAGCAAGTTACAGTTATGTTGCTGAGATATTTCCTGAAATGTTTGTAATAAAAGTTTTAAACATGGGACCAGCAGTTAGTGTAATGGCTATGTCGCTGGACTCCCACATAGTCAATCGCGGTTCGAGTCCCGGATCTGGTGGCTTAAACTCATGCCAGGCGCGTGTACATGTGTGCCTAAGATCCCGAGAGGAGAATGGAGGAGTAGGGATTGCGGCGTGGCCATTCCCCCTGGGGGGTGATTTCTCACTTTCTGTCTCTCTGTCTTTCTTTGTCTGTCTGGCGAGCATACGCGCCCTATAGCAAAAACCTCTCCAAAAGAAAAAAAAAAAAAGTTTTAAACAGAGCTAAATGTGTCAATTGAGAAAATCAGAACACTTAGGGATTGCATTTATTTCTTACTACAGAAGTGCCCTCATCTTGCTGAAATCAGTACTTAGCATAGAATAGGCATGCAAGATTGGTTGAATTATTTACAGGATTTTATGGCTATGAAACCAGATTTCCAGAATTTATTCATGTATTTTGATCAAATTTATACTTTAAATTTGTGCATCTTCTCTTGTACCACAAACCTTAGAAAGTGCTATATTATCATACCATCTGACTAAAAACAGTGTGATTTAATTATAAAAGGAAACAGTTAAGCTATGGATCAGTGAAGAATTAGTTCTTCAGGTAATTTATTGGCTCTATAACTGAAAGGCAAGGGATAGTATTCAAGGCAAGCGGGTCAGGGCTTACATGATGTCATTAGAACCTGTCTACTCTTCACCTCCAATGGTTATGTGGTTACCATGTATACTCTACTTGATTCATTGTCAGGATATAGAAGCTGGCTTCAAGTTATTACCAGAACATATCAACTTAATAGGAATCTAGTGCTTCCCCATTGCACAACCATGTCCTTGCTCGGAACCTCTTTATCCCTGGTTGACTTGAATTAGGCCATATACCTGTCTATGAGCCTTTCAATGGCTGGGGGAGTGGTGGTGGAATCTTCTCGTTCACTGTCTTGATCTTAAACCCCATCCACAAAACCAAAGGTGGAACCAGCTTCTAGGACTGAGAGTGATGCTGGAGTGGATTCTTAAATGAAAATTTAGAAATTCTTATCAAAGGAAGCAGACTATAATAGATGCTGGACAGCATCTGTACTGTGCTGTGTAATAATTTCTTCTTTTGACATTAAAACAGTTTGTATTTTACTAAAAATTACTTTTGCTAAAGTCTATTAAGGAGATGTCAACAATGAGCCTCAATCTATCACCATTATACTGCTCCAGTTTTACTATTCCACTGCCCAGACACCATTTCTGCTATAGTTAGGACGTTTTCCCCAAAAGTCACATGGTAAGTGGGAGCAAAACCAATTCATGGTTTGGAGTAGCAGTCTTAATTTTTGGACAGTAATACCCTCAGATGGTATTTTTAAAAAATTATTTATTTAATTTTATTTATTCATTCATTTATTTTAATTTTGCCAGAGAGAGACACAGAGAAAGAGAGAGAGGGAAAGTGAGAAAGGAAGCCACCAGGTCTGAGACTCGAACTGTGGTTGGCCACGTGCGAGTGTCCAGCGCCTTAACCACCATGCCACCTGCTGTTCCCATCCTCACATGGTATTTTTATTGGTTTGTTTTATATCCCCATTTTCCATTTGTACTTGTTCAGTGGTTGGTTTTTAACCTAAACTCAGTGCATTAAAAAAAAAAAAAGTTAAAAATACAAGATAAGGAAAACACTTGGACATAAAGAAGGGAGACTATGCCTAGTGTAGATCTTGTAATAATGGCCTGAAAACTAGTCCATCGGATCATTTGTTCCCTTTTGGGAATGTAAGAGGCGGTGACAAAACTGCAGTCAACTTTGCCTGGTCACAATAGAGATCCCTGTGACTTGCTTTTCTCTGAGTCACCCTGCATTACATAGCATTGTGCTTGTACTTGTGCTCACATGGTTCACCTAGGGGACAGGCTGAGAGGCCACAGCTCTCCTGATCACCCCCCCCCCAGCCCCCAGGTAAGGTGACATGGTCCAATAGAAAGGGTCTATGTAGCAAGCCGCGCCCACCTTGATCAGCGTGTGGGCAGAACAGGAGCCCCTGCTGTTCCCAGTGCTCACTTGCACACTTACTCAGACAAGGCTGACTGGATGTCTGGAATCTCACCGGCAGTAGCACGTGCAGGTTGGTCTGTTCTAGAACCAAGCCCCTCTGGAGCACTCCTTTTTCTATATGTGAAGTAGATTTCTCTTGCTCAGCCCACAAGGGACTGATTTACTGTAGAAAAAAGATGACCTCTACTTTTTTCTGTTGTATTTTGATAAAACAGTGTAGAACCTGAAGCTGTTAAATTTATCTTGGGGTGGGACCAGTAGTTGGTGTAATGGCTATGTCGCTGGACTCCCATGTAGTCAACCAGGGTTCAAGTCCTGGACCCGGTGGCTTAAACTCATGCTGGGCGTGTGTGCATGCATGCCCAAGATCCTGAGAGGAGAATGGAGGAGATGGAATTGTGGTGTGGCCATCCTCCATGGGGCGTGATTTCTCGGTTTCTGTCTCTCTGTCTCTTTCTGGCGAGCGCATGTGCTCTACAGCAAAAAACTCTCCCCCCCCAAAAAAAATTTATCTTGAGGAGAACCTCAGAACTGGTTTATTTGGTGTTGTGGAACCGCTTACTGCTTTCAGTACACGATTAGTAATCAACTGTTTTGTTTACTTGCTTTCAGTTTTCATTTCGACAAACAAGCACTGTAATTGTAGTTATTAGGATAAAATCTCTCTCATTTTTTTTTTTTTGGAGAGATTTTTCACTATAGGGCGCATGTGCTCGCCAGACAGACAGAGAGAGACAGAGAGACAGAAAGCGAGAAATCACCCCCCGGGGGGATGGCCACGCCGCAATCCCTTCTCCTCCATTCTCCTCTCGGGATCTTGGGCACGCACGCACACGCACCTGGCATGAGTTTTAAGCCACCGGATCCAGGACACGAACCGCGGTGGAATACATGGGAGTCCAGCGACATAGCCATTAGGCTAACTGCTGGTCCCAGGATAAAATCTCTTGATAAAAATATTCATGTGGTAAAATTTGGTGAGCTCTTGTAAGAGTGTTGAGAGGATGGAGAGTTAAAATGGGAGAGGGCGATGGTGTGGTGGTTAAAGCACTGGACTTCCCGCATGACCAGCTGTAGTTCATTCTCAGACCTGGTGGCTTGAAACTCATGCTGGGTGCATGTGCATGTATGCCCCAAATCCCAAGAAGAGACAGAGGAGAAGGGATTGTGGTGTGGCCCTTGTCCTGGGGGGGGGGAGGGGGGGGATATTTTGCTTTCTCTCTCTGTCTCTTTCTCTCTCTTTGGCAAGTGCACATATCATATGGCAACAACTTTATATTTATTTATTTAAAAATTTTTTTTGCAACAACTTTAAAATAAACAAACTTGGGACATTCACATCTGATTGCAAATTCTTATTTTCTCAGATAAAAGCATTAAGGTAAACAAATACTATCTAATCGAATCATTTCCCTTAAAAATTGTTGACTATACAAAAGCAAGGACTCACTGCTTTAATATTTTTAATTCTTTTTTTTTTTTGGAGAGGTTTTTGCTATAGGGCGCGTGCGCGCACCAGACAGAGAGAGAGAGACAGAGAGACAGAAAGCAAGAAATCATCCAGCAGGGGAGGATGGCCACGCTACAGTCCCTTCTCCATTCTCCTCTTCGGATCTTGGGCACACATGCACATGCGCCCGGCGTGAGTTTAAGCCACCAGGTCTGGGACTCGAACCGCGGTCGACTACATGGGGTCCAGTGACATAGCCATTACGCTAACTGCTGGTCCCGATATTTTTAATTCTGAGACTCTGCTTTAAATGCTGTGTAGAAGTGATAGTTACCTCTCTAACATTCCTCTGTAATAATTATCACCATAGTTAGCACAGTGTTAAGTGCATAGGTGGTGCCCAGAAAACATTTTAAAACAGATATTCTGGTTGTTTTAGATTGGCATGCTCTCCAGTACATACCAGTAGCTACTCAGTGAAGGATTATTGAAAGAGTGAATAAATGCAAGAATGGTCTTTATGAATATTTCCACAGTGTTCAGAACTGATTCCCAGCACTTTGCACTGGAAGATAATGATCTCCAAAGCCTGATGAATGGATTCTTGGTTATATCTCTTAGTGTATTGCTATAAATAAAACAGACACATTCAATGGAAATATAAATTTTGATTACAAATGGTTGTGTTTGTGCTCTTGATTAACTGGCTCATCCTATGTAAGTAATTTTTAATAAGTTCTTAAAATGTTTCTAATTTAATTTTTATTCTTTAAAATGAATTGATTCACAAAATTGTAAGCAGTTGTGACTTTAAAAAATTCTTTTTTTTTTTTTTTTTTTTTTGTGCCAGAGTGTGTGTGTGCTTTCGGGAGATAGGGAGGTGGGGGAGAGTGAGAAAGTACCTACATGAGAAATGGTCATACTGCAATCCCTTCTCTTCCTTTTCTTCTTCCTTTTGAGGTTTTGGGCACACATACACATGTGCCTGGTATGTTTTTCAAGTCACTGAGTTCAGGACTTTAACCAAGCATTCAGCCTGTGGCTGAAGGTGGTTGAGCCGTCTTAACCACCATGCTACTGGCTGATCTTATCTATTCCATTCTATTCCCTATAAAATAATCTTTTTTTTTTTTTTTTTTTTTTGAGAGGTTTTTGCTATAGGGCGCGTGCGCTCGCCAGACAGACAGAGAGAGACAGAGAGACAGAAAGCAGGAAATCACCCCCCCCAGGGGGGATGGCCACGCCGCAATCCCTTCTCCTCCATTCTCCTCTCGGGATCTTGGGCACGCACGCACACGTGCCCGGCGTGAGTTTAAGCCACCGGGTCCAGGACTCGAACCGCGGTCGACTACGTGGGAGTCCAGCGACATAGCCATTACGCTAACTGCTGGTCCCTATAAAATAATCTTTTATCTACACAAAATTCTGTCTTTGAAAAATTGATTTAAAAAGTCAGGCGGGGCCAGCAGGTGGCATGGTGATTAAGGCGCTGGATACTCTCACATGGCAGACCATGGTTCAAATCTCAGACCTGGTAGTTTGCTTTCTCTCTCTCTCTCTCTCTCTCTCTCTCTCTCTGTGTGTGTGTGTCTGGTCCAATTAAAGTAAGTGATTGAATGAATGAATAAATAAAATTAAATAATTAAAAAAAATAAAGTCAGGTAACAGGGCTGGCAGATGGCATAGTGGTCAAGATGCTGGACTTCCACATGATCGACCACAGTTTGAGTCCCAGACCCAGTGGCTTGCTTTTTCACTTTCCCTCTCTGTCTCATTAAAGAATAATAATGATGGGGCCAGCAGGTGGCGTGGTGGTAAAAGACGCTGGATTCCCACATTGGCGACCACAGTTTGAGTCCCAGACCTGGCAGCTTGCTTTCTCACTTTCTCTCTCTCTCTCTGTCCCTCTCTGGTCAAATTGAAATAAACAAACAAACAAATAAAGTTAAATAAAATAATTCTTTTTTAAAAAAGAATAGTAATGATAATAAAAATTGTAAAAAAATTGTAAAAAAAATTGTTAGCATAATGGCTATGTCGCTCGACTCCCCTGTAGTCAACTGTGGTTTGAGTCCTGGACCCAGTGGCTTAAACTCACACCAGGCACGTGTGTGTACATGCCCAAGATCCCAAGAGGAGAATAAAGGAGAAGGGATTGTGACGTGGCCATCCCCCTGTGGGGTGATTTCTCACTTTCTGTATCTCTGTTTCTTTCTGTCTTTCTGGCGAGCACACACACCTTATAGCAAAAACACCTCTCGAAAAAAAGAAAATAGTCAGGTAACTTCTTAGGGAAATGATACATGTGTTCAACTGTTTTTCAATCTTGTTTTTATGAGCAGGATGAACACTTATATTGTTTCTCACTTTCCCTCTCTCCATCTGTCTCCAGAGAGTGTATGAACCTTCTGGCAAATACCAAAAAAAAAAAAAGAAAAGAAAAGAAACCCAATTAGGGTCAGCTGGTGGCATAGTGATTATGGTGGTTAATCCTACATGGATGACTGTGTGGTTTGAGTCCTGGACCCAGAGGCTTGAGAGACACACTGAATGAATGCATATGCATACCTAAGATTCTGAGAAGAGAATGGAGAAAGAATTATGGTATGACCATAACCTCTGGGGGGTGCTTTCTCATTTCCCCTCTATCTGTCTATGGAGAGTGCACACACCAGAGTAAATTATAAAACAAATAAACAACAAAAACTCAGATGGAATCAAGTCATACCCCTATTTTTTTTAAATGTGAAAGTAAAACTCTCTGAAAATATATATTTTTTTTGGAGAGGTTTTTGCTATAGGGCGCGTGCGTTTGCCAGACAGACAGAGAGAGACAGAGGGATAGAAAGCGAGAAATCATCCCCTAGGGGGGATGGCCACACTGCGATCCCTTCTCTTCTATTCTCCTCTCGGGATCTTGGGCACGCACGCACATGCGCCCAGCGTGAGTTTTAAGCCACCGGGTCCAGGATGCGAACTGCAGTCGACTACGTGGGAGTCCAGTGACATAGCCATTATGCTAACTGCTGGTCCCAACTGTCTGAAAATATTTAAATTACACAGAAGTATGTAGAGTCAAAGAAAAAGCCCTCTTTATTTTATTTATATTTTATTTTTATTTTTTAAAGAGTTATTTTATTTAACTTTATTTATTATTATTATCATTATTATTTTCCAGTTGGATCAGAGAGAAACAGAGAGAGAGAGGAAGTGAGAAAGCAAGCCACCAGGTCCAAGACTTGAACCATGGTCGGTCATGTGGGAGTTCAGCTCCTTTAACCACTGTGCCACTTGCCGGCCCCAAGAAAGCCCTCTTTATATCCCCTTTCTGAAAGTTGTTCTTGCTAACAATGTGATGTTTTATCTTCTTTTTAAAAAATTTTTACTTAACTTTATTTATTTATTTTAATTTGACCAGAGTGGGACAGAGATATAGGGAAAGTGAGAGAGCAAGCCACCATGTCCAGGACTCAAACCATGATTGGCCACATGGGAGTCCAGCGCCCTTAATCACTATGCTGCCTTCCGGCCCTTGGTGTTTTATCTTGATGCACACCCATATACAAATCAATTTTCATATAACTCTTTTTTTTTTAAGAGAAAGAGATTTTTGCTATAGGGCATATTTGCTTGCTGGAGAGACAAAGAGACAGCGAGAAATCACCCCTCCCCCCCCGGGGAGGGTGGCCATGCTGCAATCTGTTCTCCTCCATTCTCCTCTCAGGATCTTGGGCATGCATGCACATGCGCCCAGCATGAGTTTTAAGCTGCCGGGTCCAGGACTTGAACTGCAGCTGACTACATGGTAGTCCAGTGATATAAACCATTATGCCATCTGCTGGTCCCATACAACTATACTTAAAAAAAAATGTGATAAATGTTACATAACTTATAATTTACCATCTTAACCATTTTAAGGGTAGTTCATTAGAGTTAACCACAATGTCAATATTACTGTGCAGCGATCTCTAGAACTTTTTGTTTTGTTTTGTTTTGTTTTAGATTTTTGCCATATGGTACCTGCACTTACTGGAGAGAGATAGTGAGAGACAGTGAGGGATAGAAAAGGAAAGTGACAAATCCATCCCCAGGGAAATGGCTATGCCACAGTCCCTTCTTTTGCATTCTCTCTGGGGATTATAGGTATGCACATATATGTACTTGACATGTTTTTCAAGCTGCAGAGTCTGGACTTGAACCACACAGTCAGCCATGTGGGATCCAGCTGCCTTAATCTCTGTGCCACCTGTTGATCCCTGTGTCCCCATTTTTTTTTTTTTTTAAAGTGATTTTTGCAATCAGGTGTGTGCACTTGTTGGAGAGAGAGACAGAGAAACAGAAAGTGAGAAATCACCCACTGGCAGGATGGCCATGCTGCAACCCCTTCTCCTCCAGTGTCCTCTTGGGATTTTGGGCACACATGCACATGTGCCCGGGAGTGGAAGTGTTAAGCCGCTGGGTCTGGGACTCCAACTGTGGTTGACTATGTAGGAGTTCAGTGACGTAACCATTATGCCATCTGCTGGTCCCAATATTCCCATTAAAAAAAATTATTTACTTTTGGTTCCCAACTTTTTTATTTTCTATGATTATAACCATACTGTTAATACATTCTTATGAAATATTTAGAAAAAACTGAAAAGTATTAGGATTCATAAAAAATTCACCCAGTCTCCTTATACTAGGAAACTACCACTGTTTTTATTTTGGCACATTTTCTTTTCCTTTCATTTTAAAGAAGCTTTATTGATTTACAACTCACGTACTATGCAATTTACCCATTTAAAGTTTTTAGTTATTCATAGAACTATGTAGCCATAACCATTATCAATTTTAGAACATTTTTTTCTTTTTAGTTTTGCTATAGACCATATGTGTTTGCCAGAGATAGAGATAGAGAGGGGGAAAGTGAGAAATCACCCCCTGGGGGAATGGCCATGCTTCAGTTCCTTCTCCTCCATTCGCCTCTCCAGATTTGGGGCATGCACGCATATGTGCCTAACATGTTTTCAAGTTGCCAGGTCCAGGACTTGAACTGTGCACAGTAGGCCAATTAGGATCCAGTCACCTTAACCTCCACACACTTTTTAAAAATTTTGCTACAAGGCATGCGTGCTTGCTGGATAGAGAAAGCGAGAAAGCACCTTCATGGGGAATGCTCACACCACAATCCCTTCTCCATTTCTCCATCTTCTCATGCTTTTATGTATGCACACTCTCATTCCAGTGTGCTTTTCAAGTCACCAAGTTCCAGAATCAAACCACACAGGCAACCATGTGGGAGCCAGTTGCCTAACCACCACAGCACACTTTCACTTTTTGTTTTTTCCATCCACTTCCTTTCCTGCACTCACAAAGCAAATGTGATTTTGTATCCTGCTTTTTTCATTTCATGTGATAAGCATTTTGGGTTGTAATTAAAAATATTTTAGTATGTTTTATGTATCAGTTTTAATAGCTTTAAAATATTCCATTATTTCCATTTCCATAATTTGCTTTTTAACATTTCTTTTCTTGACTATGTAGATTGTTTCCAGCATTTTGCTATTAAAAATATCTTTGGCACATCTTTGGGAGTGGTCAGCATTTTGTATTACTTCCCAAGGATGGACTCCAATAAACAGTCATATTGGGTCAAAGGGTGAGATTATTCAAAGGGCTCTTGTCTGATATAACCAAGTTACTTCCCAGAAAGTACCAATTTACTTTCCAAAATGAAGAAAACTAAGTGTCCATTTTATTGCACCCTGTCTGGCACTGGAAATGAAAATAAATGTAAATCTGTGCTGGCTTGATGTTTAGAGACAGTATTTCATTATTTTCAAATATTTTAAAATGCAGAGATTGTTCTCTTCCTCTTTTTATATTGACTCATATATTCTATCAAGTTTCTTACATAGAATCTAGCACATATGGGAAGAAAATGAAAAACTTCAGCATTTGAGTCCTTTGACTGTAAATAATTTTTTTAAACTTGAAATAAGTAGCTGGCTGATAGTGTTATACTGGGGGGTAATGTTTGTAGCTGGAATAAAATCCTCATGTTCAGATTGCAAACTTTTTAAAATTTTACCCATTTAATACCTTTCTACCATGGTCTCTATAGAATAGTCATTGGAATATCAAGGTTTAAAAATTTTTAAAGCGATCTAAAATGGCACTACCAGGAAATCGTGCATAATTTCCCATGTTAGTGGAGCTAGCAAAGGCAAGTTTTTTGTTTTTCAGTTGTAATAGAGAATGTACATGAGAAGAACAGAGAAACAGGCGTTCTCATTTGGGTCTGGTCATACTGCAAACCCCTTCTTCTAGTCCTCTTACTCACTGGCTCTTGGGCACAGGTGTACAGGCCTGATGTTTTTCAGGTTGACCAGGGCTGGGGATTCAAACCGAGGTCACCATGTGGATTCTCTTGAGCAACACATTACCACTACACCACAGATCCAGCTCTGTTTTATTTTGTGAACTAAGGAACAAGGGCTTTTATTTCAATGGTTGAAAAATATTTCCATGCAATTTTAATATTTCAAATGATACATTTCTTCCTGTTAATAGCAGTAATCCCCATGGTGTGTAATATTCTTGTTAAAATCATAATAGATCTCCATTCACTCATTTAACAGCTTGAAGGTGCACTTTTAGAGGATAGAATGAATGGTAATTAATGTTTGCTGCAATATTTTGTTAATGGCTCATGAAAAAGCAGGATTTTTTAAGCTTATCATTACGGTTGGTGCATCTTTGGAATTACTACCATACATCTCAGAAGAATTTTAGAATTTCTTTAAAGAAATAATTTTCTTTACAATTGGCCAATGGAAAGAATTATTATTTTTTTAAAGATATTTTTTCTGTAGGGTGCATGTGCTTACTGGAGAGACCGAGAGACAGAAAGCTAGAAATCACCACTCCCCACAGGGGGATGGCCATGTTGCAATCCCTTCTCCTCCATTCTCCTCTCCAGATTTTGGGCATGCATGCACATGCATGTGGTGTGAGTTTTCAGTCATCAGGTCTGGGACTCGAACTATGGTCGAGTATGTGGGAGTCCAGTGATATAACCATTATGCTATCTGCTGTTCCCTGAATTAGATGTTTTTACATGTCATGCTGTCTCATTGAAAATTTTTTCAAAATCTTGTTCTGATATATAGTTGTTTTAATAGTCTAACTTTATTTTTATCTTAAAAAAGTAAGACCATAGCAATAATCTATTATAATCCCCAAACACATTTCTTTCTTTTTTTTTTTTTTTTGAGAGGTTTTTGCTATAGGGTGCATGTGTTTGCCAGAAAGAGAGACAGAGAGACAGAGAGATAGAAAGCGAGAAATCACTCCCCAAGGGGGATGGCCATGCCACAATCCCTTCTCCTCCATTCTCCTCTCGGGATCTTGGGCATGCACGCACACGCGCCTGGCGTGAGTTTAGGCCTCCGGGTCTGGGACTGGAACTACGGTTAACTACATGGGAATCCAGTGATGAAGCCATTATGCCAACTGCTAGTTCCAATAATCCCCAAACACATTTTTATCAAATAAAAATTTTATGTGTATTGGGACCAGCAGATGGTGTAACGATTATGTTGTTGGACTCTCACATAGTTGACCATGGTTCAAGTCCCAG
>NW_006159991.1:173755-177631 GCF_000334495.1 Tupaia belangeri chinensis | reverse complement strand
TTGCTTTCTATCGCTCTGTCTCTCTGTCGAGCATGCATGCCCTATAGCAAAAATCTCTCTCTAAAAAAAAATTATGTATTTTCACTAGAGAAGTAGGCTAACTGAACTGTGTTAGTTCACATTCTTGTTTTTTACTGAAGGCTTTTTATTTTTTTAAAAGAATTACTTATTGGGAACCAGCAGTTAGCGTAATGGCTATGTCGCTGGACTCCCACGTAGTCGACTGCGGTTCGCATCTTGGACCCGGTGGCTTAAAACTCACGCTGGGTGCGTGTGCGTGCGTGCCCAAGATCCCGAGAGGAGAATGGAAGAGAAGGGACTGTGGCGTGACCATCCCTCCTGGGAGGTGATTTCTCGCTTTCTGTCTCTATGTCTCTCTCTGTCTGGCGAGTGCACGCGCCCTATAGCGAAAACCTCTAAAAAAAATTACTTATTTAATTTTATTCATTCATTCATTTATTTTTTATTTTGACCAGAGACAGACAGAAAGAGAGAGAGAGGGAGAGAGAGAGAGAAAGTGAGAAAGCAAGCCACCAGGTCCAAGACTCGAACCATGGTTGGCCATGTGAAAGTATCCAGCACCCTAACCACCATGCCACCTGCTGGTCCCTAAGGCTTTTAATACAAATATACTTTATAGATAATTTCTTAATTCAACAATTTCTATTATTTGTTTTGAAAGCAAACTGGATGTGATGTAAAGTGGTTGGCTAGGGCCATTGAACTAAGAGGAAGATACTAAGATCGCTGATTCAGGTCTTATCCATTAAACCAAACTGTTAGTATATGATGATATGTAACAGTTGTTAACCTTTTGGTGTCTCTGGAAAACACACATGTATGAAAAGAAGGCTTGTTCTAAAATCCATACTAAGCTAAACCAAGATTTGATTAAGGAAGAGCTCTTTAAAAAGGGAAGCATTGCTAACTACAGTATTTTCCACTGAGTTACCTATGCTTGCAGAATGCTATAAATATTATAAATTCCTTTTCATTTTCAAAATGCAAAATAGATATTTTTTCAAAGAAAATAACCCCATAATTACATTATTCTGATTTAACTATTCACTTGTATATCCAGTGCATTGCTGTTTGTGGATTTTTTTTAGGCTTTGCTCAACATCCATGATATTTTCTTAATAAAAAAATTGCAAATATATATATACACACACACACACACACACACACACACATAAATATATACATACACAGCTTTTACTATCGTATTTTATAATTTAATTTACATGGAGAACTTAAGTAATTCCCTAAGGATTCATATGAACTGAAGAATTCATAAACTCGTAAAAAAAGTCTAGGTATTCTAATAATCTGTCACATACTGAGGCTATTTTGCAACTTAGACTATTTCGTTAGACTTTCTTGCTTTCATACTGCTTCTGGTATGTAATAAATTTATTAGGTATAGTTGTGAGAGAATAGCAGTACAGAAGTTCTCAGTGATGTGTCAGAATAGAATCAAGTATGAACAGGTTACTCAGAGCAGAACTAGCAGGGTGGAAAGGAGTAAGACCATAGTTGAACGGAGTTTTTTGTTTGTTTTTGTTTTAGATTTTTGCCATAGGGTATAAGTGCTCACCTAAGAGAGACAGAGAGAGAGAGAAAGTGAGAAGTCTCCTTCCTCAACTGCCCCAGTAGAGATGGCCACACTGCAATTCTTCTCTTCATTCTCTTGGGATTTTGGGCACAAGTGTCTGGTGTGATTTTCAAGCTGCCAAGTCTGGGACTAGAACCATGGTGTGTCAGTCATGTGGGATCCAGTGCCTTGATCACTACTCCTGCTGCTGGCCAGAACTGAAGTTTTCAAAATGTCCTTTATCACAAGGGAACTGGGGTGGATTTAGAGGAAGTCTAGGCTGATGGGCATTCCATAATATATGAGGTACAAGATAACAAGAATGTATGCATTTTGAAAGTCTCATGTAGGAATAATGGTGGTTCTTAACAGACATGCACAGAGCAGGTACAGAGAATCCAGAAACGTGTGGTATTTGAAAATCAGCATGAGGCCGACCCTGTGGTCTAGTGATCAAAGGAGCTGAATCCCATATAGCCCATTGCAGTTTGAATCCAGTCTCAGAGGCTTGAAGAACATGCTTGGCACATGTACATGTATGCCCAGAATCCCTGCAGGATGAAAAAAATGGAGGATAAGGGATTGCAGCTTGGCCATGCCCCAGGAGGTACTTTTCTCCTCTCTCTCTTTCCATCTCCCTGTCTTTCTCTCTCTGGGGAGTACACATACCCCGGCAATTAATAAAAAAAGGAAAAACCAGCATAGTCAGATTGGCATTATAAAACCATTGACTCAGGACTTGGATGTGCTGCAGGATTCTCTTCTCTGGCATGGGCCTGCCAAGAGCATTGCAAGGCTCCAAAGCCTGGGTACTAAAGTGCCAATCCAAGTTCAGGGAATGAGACCATCAAGGATTCACTTACCATAAATGAAGATCTAGATGGAGACTGATGACTTGTGGACTAAGACCAAAGTGCTCTTGACAGAACTGGGCTAGTTGGGCCAGTCAGGCCAGTCAGAGGGATAAATTGAGCTTGGTTCCATAGTATTGAGTTAAAACTCATTAAATCACTGCTGTCTAAGGTTGGAATTGATTGTAGAGACAAAGGTCATGGTTGAGCCCAAGGAAGGGGGAGTAGGGGAAGGGGATAAAGATGAATATGGAGTGTTATTGAAGTCAAATAACTTGAATTGTGTAGAGAGGTGAGAGAGGATGGGGAACCTGGCAGGAGTGGATTGCCTGGATGCAGCTGAAATACACTGAATTTTTTTTTTTTTTTAAATTTTGCCACAGAGTATGTGCACTCATTGGAGGCAGAGAGAGAGAGAGCGCGCAATATTTTATCTCCCCATGGGCATGGTCATGCTGCAATTCCTTCTCCTCCATTTTCTCCTCCTGTCAGGATTTTCGGCATGCATGCACATGTACCTGGCATTATTTCTTAAGCTGTCGAGTCAGGGACTCAAACTGCACAGTTGACCATGTGAGATCCAGCTACCTTAACCTGCATGCCACTAACTGACCCCTGGATATTTTTAATATTATTTACAACTCGAAATGAAAAGCAGGTGGCATGGTGGTTAAGGGTTCTGGACTCCCACAAGTCAGACCGTAGTTTGAGTCCCGGACCTGGAGGGTTGTTTTCTCACTTTCCCTCTTTCTCTCCCACCCTGTACCCTACTCTGTCCTTCTCTGGTCAAATTAAAATAAATAAATAAATAAATAAATAAGTAAATAAATCAAATAAAATAATTAATAAAAAAAGAAATGGAAAATCAGAAAATTTCTTAATTTCAGAAATATTTAGGGTAAAAATTGCATCAGTTTTTCAGTAAAGATAGATGAGTATTTAGGCAAAATTATGTAATTGTTATACCACCTATATGAAAGTTTTTATTGCCATTTTTAGTGGCTTTTCATAATAATCTAACTAGCTTTTAATTTTTCCTGAAATAATCTCTCCTCTTCTAAATAAGTGACATTCTCTTCATTTAGTCATTATCAAAGTAATATGTATGATTTGATTTTCCCCTTTTTGACCTCCCTTCATTATCTTGGGCTGTTTTATTGCCCTAACCCTAACTGTTCATATTAATACTACTCTCTCTCTTTCACTCTGTCCCTCTCTGATCAAATTAAAATAAATAAATAAATAAAGATAAATAAAATAATTCTTAAAAAAAAAAAGGAACTGGACTCCCACATGGCCAACCGTGGTTCGAGTCCCAGACTTGGTGGCTTGCTTTTTCACTCCTCCCCACCCCCATCCCTCTCTGATCAAATTAAAAAATAATAATAAATAAAATAATTCATTAAAAAAATTCTCAGAGTGCATGTGTGC
>NW_006159991.1:162883-173726 GCF_000334495.1 Tupaia belangeri chinensis | reverse complement strand
GGAAAGAGGGGAAGAGAGAGAGAGAGAGAGAGAGAGAGAGAGAGAGAGAAGCACTCCCAAGAGGAATGGCCTTTCCACTATCCTTTCTCTTCCATTTCTGCTTTTGAGATTTTTAGGCACATGGGTGCATTCACCCAAGTCATTGGGTCCAGGACTCAAACTACAGTTTGCCATGTGGGATTCAGCTATTTTATCTACCATGCCACTGACTAGCCCACAAACTGATTTCTTAAAATTATATAGTATTACGCCATCAGGAAAGTTGTGTTGTGTTTGTTATTCTATACGAGGGTCAGCAGTTGACATGGTAGTTAAATTACTGGATCCCACATGACCAACTGTGTGGTTTGAGTGCTGGACCTGGTGGCTTGAAAAACACATCCAGTGCGTGTGTAAGTGTGCCCATAATCCCGAGAGGAGAATGGAGAAGGGACTGTGGCATGGTCATCTTCTTGGGGATTCATTTTCCTTTTCTCTCTGTCTCACTCTACCTATCTCTGGTGAATGCATGTGCCCTATTGCAAAAATCTCAACAACAACAACAACAACAAAAAAATAAAAAAAGAAAAAAGAAAAAGCAAAAAGAAAGAAAGAGACAATAAGGAATATTTTGGAGCTAGCCCTGTAGTATAGTAGCTAAAGGGTTAGGGTTAGGAGACTTGTCCCACATAGCCAAATGCAAACGTACCAGGTGCATAAGCATGCCTCAAATCCTGACAGGATGGAGAAATGGAGAAGTTATTTCCGTGTGACCATGCCCCAGTGGGTTGCTTTCTTGGCCTCCCCCAGGTCTCTTTGTAGTGAGCATACATGCTCTCTGGCAATTAAAACAACTATATAGCATATTTTGAATTCATTATGTATGTGCCTAAAAACTCTTCTTTTGGTATAATATTTAGAATTTCAAGAAGCATATAACTTGGTGTAACAAATATGTAATAAAATGCCAAATTCCAAATTTCTCTTTATCCTACCCTGATTCAGTCCACATGCTTCTTAAAATTCTTGAACTCTTTTTAACCTTTGGTAAGTGTTCAGGAAGAGAAGAACCCTTACAATGCACAGCATTTTAAGGTGGCAGATAATTGCAAAGAGATATACAACGGGCACTAATGATAACACTGAGCACTTAGGCAGTGCTTTAAGAATGTTAACCAATTACTTCACACGGCACCCCCTGTGAAGCAGTAACTAGCGTTATCTTCACTTTCACAGTGAGAAAATGTGCAGACAGAAGCTGGTTGACTTTCTAGAGATGTTAGAGCTGGTGAGACCTTGAATACAAATGGAAAGTCTACTGTGTTCAACTTACTGAAATAGGCTTTGTTCATGATAGTTTATTTGAGGTCCTTAGAAAAGGTGTATTTTTTTTTTTTTAATTTGCCAGATGATGTGTGTGCTTGCCAAAGAGAGAGAGGGAGAGCAAAAGAGAGAAAAAGAAAGTGAGAAAGCACCCTCCATGGAGGATGATCATGCTGCAATCCCTTTTCCTCTGTCCTTTCAGTTTTCTTGGCATGCATGCGCACGCACCCAGACTGTGCATTTGGTTGTGCGGGATCCAGCTGCCTTAACCACCACACCACCGGCTGACCTGAAAAGGTGTGTTTTTAAGGCTAGATTATTACATTTGTTTTATCTGTGTGATTTCTTATTTTGCAAAGCGTTGTATTGAAATTTCTTATCCAAAAAATGAAAGTCCTTTTATTAGGCAAATATTTTGAATTGAATGACCTTTTATTAGCCTCAGAAGTGAAACTCTGACAAACTTTCCAGTTATAATGAAATAAGATGGGGGTTAAATATTAGTGTGTATTAGTTTAAGGATTGTCATATAATGGGACCAGCAGTTAGCATAATGGCTGTGTCGCTGGAGTCCTTTGTAGTCGACCGCAGTTCGCATCCCGGACCCAGCAGCTTAAACTCGCACCAGGCATGTGTGTGTGTGTGCCCAAGATCCCGAGAGGAGAATGGAGGAGAAGGGATTGCGGCGTGGCCATCCCCCCTGGGGGGTGACTTCTGGCTTTCTGTCTCTCTGTCTCTGTTTTTCTGGTGAGCGCATGTACCCGATAGCAAAAACCTCTCAAAAAAAAAAAAAAGGATTGTCATATAATCAAGTCTCACATACTAAAATATTAGAATTTTCATATGGAAAGAATGCATACCTTACTTATAATCAGTTTAATTAATTAATTTTTTTTTCCTTTTTAAAGGTTTTTGCCTTAGGGTGTATGTTCTCGGCCGAGAGAAAGAGAGGGACAGTGACAGGGAAAGTGAGCCCCTGCCCCCAATCCCTTTTCCTCCATTCTCGCAGGATCGCGCACACCTATCTGGCATGATTTTCAAGCCCCAGGTCTGAGTCTATAACCGTGGTTGGCCATGTGAGAGTTCAGTAATGTAATGTTATGTAACGAAACGTAACGTAACGAGACCGCTACACCATCTAGTGGCCCCCTGTCAGTTTAATTTCTAAATTGTCTTAGAGTAGTGATGAATTGTGTTAAACTTTGTCTCTCTATCTACTTGTCTAATTTTCCTTGCGTTCATGGGAAAGATGGCTTGCTAGGATGAGATATCAAATTGGGACTAGAATAAGCAAAGACCCCTTTGGGAACTGAGTCCTTAACCTCAGCTTCCTTGCACTAATAAACTAAGCTAATTAGCCACACCACCTATTGTAGTGTGGTACAACTTGGCAATTACTTTTCAACAAGTCAATTATGTTATTGTCTCACTGGTTTAACAAACATTTATTGAGCACCTGTAACATGCGGGCCATATGCTAATACTGGATGTATGAAGGTAAAAGAGACACACTTGTCTTTAAAAGAACTAAATGATTATCAGTAGCTAATAAGTAATTTCTAATTTCCCAGCTGTGAATCAAAACATATAGTTTCATATTAATTTTTTTTTTAAAGTTTCAGTGCATATAGACAAAATAGTCAAACAATTTTATAGGAGTGAGCTACCTTGTCAGCTTGTCACTGTTTCTCCTACTGGTAGAACATAACATGTGTGTGCCAAAGAATCGGGGGCATTTTGACAGAATAGGAGCTGGTCTAATTTCAGTGAATTTTGTTTCCTCTTAAAATAGCAGCACTAGCAGTTCTTATCCTTGACCTGATTTGAGCACTTGATAAGGCATTTGGTTCAGTTGGATATGATCGAACAAATTCAGTAGGAAAAAAAAAAACATATTAATAAAATTAACATGAGAAAGAGAATTGGCATGGTCAAATAAAGAAGTTTTCTTTCTCCAGCAGTTAGCATAATGGCTATGTCGCTGGACTCCCACATGATTGACTGCGGTTCGAGTCCTGGAACCGGTGGCTTAAACTCACGCCGGGCGCGTGTGCATGCGTGTCCAAGATCCCAAGAGGAGAAAGGAGGAGAAGGGATTGCGGCGTGGCCATCCCCCCTGGGGGGTGATTTCTCACTTCCTATCTCTATGTCTCTGTCTTTCTGACGAGCACACATACCCTATAGCAAAAACCTCTCCAAAAAAAAAGAAGTTTTCTTTATTTTTAAAAATAATTATTTATTTATTTAATTCCATTTGTTATTTATTTATTTCTATTTCAATTTAACTAGAGAGAGACACAGACAGAGAGGGAAAGCAAGAAATCAAGCCACCAGGTCTGGGACTCAAACTGTAGTCGGCCATGTGGGTATCCAGTGCCTTAACCATCACACCACCTGGTGGCCCCTGAAGCAGTTTTCTTAATCAAATGCTCCAAAAGGAAGCTTTAGGTTTGGAATAAATTCAAGGATTACATTTAATTTTTCCTCAATAAAGACTGTTTTATATACAAGGTAAATTAGTAGAGAGACCTACAAAGAGAATGAGAAATACAATCTCTAATAAAACATGCTTTAAAAAGGACATGAAAAGGGGCTGGCAGGTGGCGTGGTGGTTAAGGGTGCAGGATTCCCACATGGCTGACTGTGGTTCAAGTCCCGGACCTGGCAGCTTGCTTTCTCACTTTCTCTCTCTTACTCTGTCCCTCTCTGGACAAATTTAAATATACAAATAATAATTTAAAAAAAGACATGAAAAGCACCTGTAAATGAGAAGCAAATATTTTGAATTTTATATTTAAAGTAACACAAAAGAACTTATATTTAAAATGTGACTTTCTAGAATGAGATTTAGGACATATAGTAGACACTTTTTCTCTTTCTCCTCTTCTTTTTAAATCTTTTTCTTCTCCTGATAGGAAAACATTTAATACTGTGGCTATGTATTCAAAGAATTAACCTTGAAATTTGAAGATGACTTAGAAAAGTACTTAAGCTTGCTGGAAACATGAGCAAATATTATTTCAAACAGAACTTTTATTTAAGAACAGTAAGATTCAGAAGCGAAAGCAAAAGCCAAGTGCAGATTCTTTTTTTTTTAATTTTGGAGAGGTTTTTGCTATAGGGTGGTGTGCGCTTGCCAGAAAGACACAGAAAGACAGGGAGATAGAAAGTGAGAATCACCCCCCCTCCCAGGGATGGCCACGCGGCAATCCCTTGTCCTTCATTTTCCTCTCAGGATCTTGGGCATGCACGCACACATGTCTGGCATGAGTTTAAGCCACCGGGTCTGGGACTTGAACTGCAGTCTACTACATGGGAGTCCAGTGACATAGCCATTATGCCAACTGCTGGTCCTTGCAAGTGCCGATTCTGAAATACTTTTTTAAAACTTCCTTTTCTTCTTGTTTTTAAAATAATTATTTAGTTTATATTCATTATTATTGTTATTTTTAAAATTGGATCAGAGAGAGACACACACACAGAGAAAGAGAGAGAGGGAAAGTGAGAAAGCAAGTGGCCAGGTCCGAACTCTAATCACAGTCGGCTGTGTGGGAGTCCCGTGCATCAATCACCATGCCACCTGCTAGCCCTATTATTATTATTTTAAAATTTGCTATAGGGCATGTGTGCTCACCAGAGACAGAGAAAGAGAGGAAAAGTGAGAAAGCAAGTCTACAGGTCTAGGACTCAAACTGCAGTTGGCCATGTTCAGTGCCTTAATCACCATGCCATCTGTTAGCCCCCTAAAATTCTTCCTTCCTTTCTTTTTTTTTTTAAGTTTATATTTTTCATGAGAGAGAAAGAGATAGAAAGAGAGACAGAGAGATAGATAAAGAGTACTTCCAATAGGGTCTTGATGCTGTGCTCCACCCCCAGCTTCAGCCGGCCCTGGATCATGGACATGGGTGATGGGTGTGCCTGGCATATTCAGGGAGGTCTCTGGACGTGAATTCAGAACCGTCCTATGTGGGTCAGCCTTGGAGCATTGCATTTTACCCTTGTGCTACCACTGGGTCCCCTTCACCTGATCCTTAATAGAGTTTGGACCGGGTACTATATGAAATGCAAGACGAATAAACTCAAAATTAAGTTGAAGAGACAGACACCAACAGTGTAAAACAAGGTGTCCTAGGAGAAGATCCATAAGCAGCCAGAAAGGCAATAAATTGGTGCCCATACTTTCCTGGGTACTCAGGTTGCTTTCAGTCAGGCCCATGTGAAAACACCTGGAGTGGTGAGTGAGCATGAAGAGCCGGGAGAGGGATCTGAGCTGGGCTGGGCCAGGCTGAAAGGATTTCCAGGAGGCTTGCTGAAGAGAGCTAAGCGGAAGTAGAGGGGACTAGCTGGCTATTTCAGATAGAACAAACACGTAAGTATGAGAAGACTGAAAGAGGTGATATGCGAAGTATTAATTCTTAGCTAGATAAATAATAACTTTGGTGTTTACAAAATATACTAATCAGGTGGCATGACGGTTGAGGTGCTAGACTCCCACATGGCCAACCACAATTTGAGTCCTGGACCTGATGGCTTGCTTTCTCACTTTCCCTCTTTTGTGCTGTCTTTCTCTGGTCAAATAGTAGTAATAATAATAAAATAAAATAAATAATAAAAAAATATATTTATCATCTTCTTAAGCTCTGTTAGAAAGATTTTGCTAAAAAAATATTGTTTCATCCTGTCCTTTTACTGGCACAAAACATTAATATGTGGTGATACTTTTCTCTAAAAAATAAGCATTCCAGGATTGTGTTCTTTGTGTTTATTAATTAACCCCCAGTATGGTGCTAAAGATTGGATACTGGACAACTAAAGTCCTATATTTTAAACCACTTAAAGACTTTTCTCGACACAGCTGAAAGGCAGACAATCGCTAGTGGTGTGTGTGAGCACACTGCTAAATGGCCTAAAAGGCACTGTCAGGCAGCCGTGCCTTTCAGCTATTCGTTTTGCTGAAGGCAGATAATTTATGCTACATCCCACAGCACAGACCAAGTCCATAAAACCAGAGAGGAATGTTAATGGAAAAACATCACACATTCTTAAAGTGACAGGGTTTTTAATATTTAGCTGATTTAATCCGATTGTAGTATTATCAGATCAGGCAAATCTTTGAAAGAAACATGGGTAATGACAGATGAAAGAACTTTGTAAGAGTAAACAAATACAATAAATTTAAAATTAAGGGCAGTGGCACATAGTAGGCATTCAGTAATGCTCATTAAATAAATGAATAGGTGTTTATTTTTTTGATATGTTTAATATACATTTGTATTTTATCAATTTTACTGGATTGGCAAAATATGCAGAATGATATTGTGGAATGGAGACTGATAAACCTTTAAGCAAATGTATTTCCTTTGATTTTTGTTAGAATTTTTGGATATAATAACATTTTTGCTTTTTTAACCTAATTATGAAATACAACACACAAATGGGAAGAATATTAATTATAGCTCTCAGACACAATTCGTATTTTCAATCATCTCAGATAAATTTCCGTAGTTTAGTTAGCGCACAATAATGAGTAGGGTGGACCAATCTGAAAGTGTAATGATATCCTGGGTAAATTACTTCTTCCCAGGAAAGACGGATACGTGAGCTCAAAAGAGAAAAAGTTACTTCTGATTAGAGCAAGAACTGACTCACAGTTGACAGTATATTTTGCTTCCCTTACTCTGAGAAGCTGGGCTTTAAATTTAACAAGTAGTCCTCTGATTCTTTCTGCTCAGGGAAGGGAGCAATAATACCGATCTATTCATTATGAGGTACTTTTCATTTGTCAGAGAGTGGACTAAGGCCTATACTGACACTCATTGTATCATTTCATACCTACTACAGCATCATGAGGGAGAGAGTATTATTGCCATCCTCATTTTACAAATGTGGAGCAGAAACATAAAGCTTTTATGACTTGTCTAAGGTCACAGACCTAGTGAGAGGTGAAGTGGGAATCCAAACAAAGCTCTGATTCCAGGTATTTAGTCACTGGGTTGATGCCATTCTATGATTATTCAACTTACCTAAAATAGCTCATAAGACAGAAGTATATAAAGCTTATCTCAGTTGCCAGTGAGTTTGAAAGGTCTATTCTTAGGTTTGATGCTGAAGAAAAGTTTTCACTTTCTTCCACTCTAATTTCCCATTTTCTTTTTTTTTTAAAGAGTTATTTTATTTATAATAATAATTATAATTATTTTGAACTTGACCACAGACAATGAGAGAGGAAAAGTGAGAAACAAACTGCCAGGTCTGGGACTCGAACTGTGGTAGACCATGTGGGAGTCCAGTGCCCCAATCGCCATGCCACCTGCTGGCCCCTAAGTTCCTATTTTCTAGGTCTTAGGAACTAGGTTAACTAGTAAACTTGCCTTTTGAAACAATATTGTAATAGCCAACATTTATGAGCTCCTTATTTTGTGCCAGGCACTTTCTAATTGCTTTCCAATCATTATCTTACTTAATCATTATAACATCCTTGAGGAAAGTGCTATTATTAGCCCCAATTTTGCAGTCCAGGAAATGAAGCTTGGCCAATTGACGGAATTTTACTAGCGAAGTTAGGCATCTTTGCTCCTAGAGTTAAGCAGTTTAGCAAAATTAAGCAAAATTAAGCAATCCGAATCACACAGGTTAAGTAAGAAAGCAGTAGAGTTGGGATTTGAATTCAGGTTGTTTAGTGACAGTTGACTTATTTTACTGTCTCGCCCTACTGCCTTCTTATTTATTTATTTATTTATTTATTGAGAAGTTTTTGCCATAGGGTGTGTGCGCTCACCAAAAAGACAGAGACAGAGAGACAGAAAGGGAGAAATCACCCCCCAGGGGGGATGGCCATGCCACAATCCCTTCTCCTCTAGTCTCCTCTTGGGATCTTGGGCACGCATGCACACACGCGTGGTGTGAGCGACAGATCCCGGATCCAGAACTCGAACTGCGGTCAATTACATGGGAGTCCAGCGACAGAGCCATTACGCTAACTGCTGGTCCCTCGCCCTACTGCCTTTTAAAATCATAAGCAGTAGGCTTGTCTCCTGGTAGGTTCAAACACCAATTCCCTGTGATGCATGCCTCCTGCTGACATTCCCAGTCCCCCAAGTGAGAAGTCTGCTAGAGTCAGACTCCCATAGAACAGTGCTTTGAGCTCTATCAGGCCTCCACATGTTGGAATGTTCTATATAGATTTTTTTGTTTTCTCATGGCTAGAACATTGACAGCCTTCAAGATTCCCCTGAGGGAGGACAGACTTTTTTTCTGACATGTGAGCCACTCTCTGATTACAGATGGAGGGTGTGGATTGCATCTGTTTTGAGGCTGCTCCTCTCTTTCATTTACCAGCTGAAACGCCCCAAGCACTTGCCTGTTTCTTTTTGTTCTGCTGTTTCCCATAGGGTTTTCTTTCTTTTGTGTATGTGTGTGTGTGTGCATGTGTGTGTGTGTGTGTGTGTGTGTGTGTATTTTATGTTGCACTGGCTGTCTGGTTTGCTCCTCTTCACCCCTTAGCACCAATTAGAGGAAATAGAAATGAATATATTGCTAGAATGGGACTGATCCATGCAATTCATTGGTGCTGGCTCAGTGGGTACACTCCACAGGGGAAACTGAGTTTTTATAGTCTTGCTGATCTCTCTAGGAGGTAACTTTAAGGGCTAGGTACACAGAGATTTTTTTCTATTAGGCCTCCTGCCAGCCCCCCAGCAATGAAGTTTGATCCTGCATTCCACTGGTGAATCAGATAACATCAAACACAAATGAATAGTTGTGCTGGAACTTTACAGTGTACAAAGTATTTTTATATTAATTCTCTCATTTAATCATTACAGTCACCTGGTGCTAAGTACTGTTCATACATTTAGGGGTGAGAAAACTAGCTTAGGTGGCTAGGTTGTTTTCCCAAGATCATGGAGCCCAAGATATTTTTGTCAAGGCCCTTCCTGCTATAGGATACTATAGTAGCTTCTTTTTAGAATTATTAATTTAATTTATTTGTTATTGTTATTTTAAACTTGACCTGAGAGAGAGCAAGAAATGGAAAATGAGAAATCAAGCCACCAGGTCTGGGACTTGAATAGCAGTTTAACCATATAAGAGTACAGTGCCTTAACCACCACACCACCTGTTGGGCTGGCAATAGTAGCTGTTAAGTAGCATAATCATAGAGTGAAACTACCAGATAGATTCTTCGTAGTAGAGAGCATTTTGGGATTTGGAGGTCAGCACTGTGGCCATGCTCTAGAAGGTATTTAGTGCATCCTTGTTTTGAACAGAGCTGGTCAGATATTGTTACTAACTTGTAATATGCACTTTAGCCTCATTCAGCCCTTTTAACCTCATTTACCCTTATACTCTTTATCTGCTCTGATGGTCTTCCAAGAGTTAGTGAGGGTCAAATGAAATAACCTATAGGTTTACAGAGTGATATAAAAGTGTAAAGAATTATCTATATGCCGGGACCAGAGTTAGCGTAATGGCTATGTCGCTGGACTCCCATGTAGTTTGCGTCCTGGACCCAGTGGCTTAAAACTCACGTCGGGTGAGTGTGCATGCGTGCCCAAGATCCCGAGAGGAGAATGGAGGAGAAGGGATTGTGGTGTGGCCATCCCCCCTGGGGGGTGATTTCTCGCTTTCTGTCTTTTTGTCTCTCTGTCTGTCTGGCAAGTGCACGCGCCCAATAGCGAAAACCTCCCCAAAAAAAAAAAAAAAAAAGAATTATCTATATGCCAATGTTTTATTTTTTTAACTTTGCTAGAGGTCATGTGTGCTTGCTAGAGACAGAGAGGCAGACAAAGAGAGGGAGAGGAAGAAAGCACTTCTCAATGGGATGTGGTCGTACACAATCTCTTTTTCTCCATTTCTTCATCCTGTCAGGTTTTGGGCCATGCATGCACGCATGCCCACTGCATTTCTCAAGCCACCAGGACTGGGATTTGATCACGTCGGATCCGGCTCCCTCAATCACCAGGAGACAATGCTGGTATATCATTATTTTTAATTCTGAATTTTCCTGACAAACACCGTATTTCTTTTTTTTTAAAAGAATTATTTATGTTATTTATTCATTCATTCATTTTAATTTGACCAAGAGAGACAGAGAGAGAGAGGGAAAGTGAGAAAGCAAGCCCCCATGTCGAGGACTCCAACTGTCGTCAGCCATGTGGGAGTGTCCAGCGCCTTAACCAACGCTCCACCTGCTGGTCCCCAAACACCATATTTCTTTCTTTTTTTAAAAAAATAATTATTTTATTTTAATTTTATTTATTCTTTCCTTTATTTTAATTTGACCAGAGAGACACAGAGAGAAAGTGAGTTAGTAAGCTACCAGGTCCAGGATTTGAGCCGCGGTCAGCCATGTGGGAGTGTCCAGCGCTTTAACCACCATGCCACCTGCTGGTCACCAAATACCATATTTCTTATTTCCTTTAGGAATATCTTTTGAGTGATTTCATCTCAAAAACTCTGTGAGAGTGATATAATGATTGACTGCATACCCTTTTTATTTTATTAAAGAATTATTTTATTTAACTTTTTATTTATTTATTTA
>NW_006159991.1:161270-162663 GCF_000334495.1 Tupaia belangeri chinensis | reverse complement strand
AGAGAGAGAGAGAGAGAGAGACAAAGGGAAAGTGAGAAAGCAAGCCACCAGATCTAGGACTCAAACTGCAGTTGCCCATGTGGGAGTCTAGCGTCTTAATCACCACGTTGTCTGCTGGCCCAGCATAGTCCTTTTTAATAAAGATAGGTGGAAGAAAAGAGGGACCAGCTGATGGCATAACGGTAGTGTACTCCCACATAGTCGCCACAGTTCGAGTCCTGGACCTGATAGCTTAAAACTCACTCCAGTCACATGTGTGTGTGCGCGTCCAAAATCCTGAGAGAATGGAGGAAAAAGGGTTGTGGTGTGGCCAACCCATCCCCCCCACCCCCCCGGAGGAGGGTTCGCTTTCTGGCTCTCTGGCCAGCGCATGCGCGCCAGATAGCAAAAAAATCTCTCCCCCCCCAAAAAAAAAAGAGGAGAAAAAAGAACAAGGGGTTAATGGAAAGGGTAAATATCTAATCCAGGAAGCAGTACTTTTAAAGAAAGACAAACAGCAAAACAGTTCAAGAGCAAGTAAAATAGCAAACGTTTACAGAGGTCTTACCGTCAGCCAGGTAGTCTGCTATGTGCTTTTTGGATATTAACTTTGTTAATCCTCACAGTGACCTTAGAGGTAGATACAGTGCTTGCTTTAACAGCGTGTATACTACTTAAAAGAGGTATATTCTATCCTTACCCATTATACAGATGAAGAAACAAGGCACCCTGTGATTAAATAATGTGTATTACCACTAAGCAGTGGAGCTGGAATTGGGCCAGTCAGCCTCTCCCAAGGGTTTATTGGTGCTTTCTAAATTTTATTTTTCTGGTTTCTTTTCTTTTTTTTTTTTTGGAGAGGTTTTTGCTATAGGGCACGTGTGCTTGCCCAAAAGACAGAGCAGAGAGACAGAAAGCAAGAAATCCCCCACCGCTCCCCCCCACCCCCCCCCACCCCCGCAGGGTGGATGGCCACACCACAATCCCTTCTCCTCCATTCTCCTCTCGGGATCTTGGGCACACACACGCGCGCCCGGCATGAGTTTAAGCCACCAGGTCTGGGACTCAAACTGCAGTGGACTACATGAGAGTCCACTGACATAGCCATTATGCCAACTGCTGCCCTCTTTTGGTTTCTTGAAAATTTATTTTTTTCACCAAATTGAAGTGTCAAAAACCTAATTAATAATGAGACTTTCTTAGTATTTTTTTTTGGCCACACTACAATCCCATCTCCTCCATTCTCCTCTCAGGATTTTGGGCATTCATGCACACACGCCTGGCAAGAGTTTTAAGCTACTGGGTTCTGGATTCGAATCACGATTGGGTACATGGGAGTCCAGTAACATAACTATCACATCATCTGTTGGTTCTGAATAAGTGTAAAATAATACAGTTTAAAAACAAAAGAGTA
>NW_006159991.1:157329-161198 GCF_000334495.1 Tupaia belangeri chinensis | reverse complement strand
CCTAACCCCAGGGTTAGGAAATGTTCATATTTTTTCTTTCTTTCTCTTTCTTTTTTTCCTTTTTTAAAAAATTTAAATATTTGCTATACGGTGCCTGTTCTTCTCAGAGACAGAGAGAAAAAGGAAAAGTAAGAAAGCATCCCTGTGGAGGATGGCCATGCTGCAATTCCTTCTCTGTTCTCCTCTTGGGATTTTAGGCACACATGCACACATGCTCAAGCCAGTGGGTCTGGAATTCAAACTGTGAAGTTGACCATGTGGGATCCAGTTGTCCTGACCACTGTGGCACCACTGGCCCATGCTGTTCGATTTCAATGTATCTTTCCAGTTTCTTTATGAATATAGAAGCAATTGTGAATATTTTTCTCCTTAAATGCTGTTATCTTTTTTGCTTAATATGTCTTCGAGGGACTGGCGGGTTGCATGGTGGCTAAGGGCCTTGGACTCCCACATGGCTGACCATGGTTTGAGTCCTGGACCTAGTGGCTTGCTTTCTCATTCCCCCTCCTGCCCCATCTCTCTCTGGTCAAATTAAAACAAATGAACGAATAAGTAAAATTAAATAAAATAATTAAAAAAAAAAGAAAAAACACCCAGGCACATGTGCATGCGTATCTTGAGAGGAGAATGGAGGAGAAGGGATTGTCATGTGGCTGTCCTCTCTGGGGGGTGATTCTCACTTTCTCTCTGTCTCTCTCCAGTGAGCACATGCATCCTATAGCCCAGGAAAACCCAAAAAAGCAAAACAAAAACAAACAAAATTTAAAAACCCCTACATTTTAAATACTTTAGTGAAGGGCCACAAGGTGGTGTGGTGGTTGAGGCGCTGGACTTTCACATGACTGACTGTGATTCGAGTCCTGGACCTGGTGGCTTGCTTCTCGCTTTCCCTCTCTCCCTGTCTCTCACTCTGGTGAGCACATATGCCATGTAGCAAATTTAAAAATAATGATGATGATGGGGAACCCACAGGTGGCATGGTGGTTAAGGCTCTGGACACTCCCAGGTAAACCGAACACGGTTCAAGTCCCAGACCTGGTGGCTTGCTTTCCCACTCTCTCTCTCTCTCTCTGGTCAAATGAAAATAAATACATGAATAAATAAAATAAATAACTCTTAAAAATTAAAATGATGGTGATGATAAGTAAAATTAAATAAATAATTAATAAAAAACCTTTAGTGAAGGGGACGGGAGGTGGGAGGTAAAACTAGAACAAAGTCTAGAAAATATCCAGATTTAAAGTTGTGATCTGCGAGGAATAAGAAAGTTATGGCTCTGTCCTGTAGTGGAAATACATCTGGAGTGCCAGAGGCTTGCGTTTTGACTATTCCTGTTCTAGTTGGAGAAAGAAGGAAAACAATCCATTCTGATGAAACCTCAATACACCTGAGCTTGCTTTGCTGCAGTCTCAAGGTGAGGACTGATTGATGGCTGTTGTATGAGCTACCCAAAGGTAAACTTCTGTAATAAAGAAATTGATAGCATGGTAGATAGAGGTGAGATAAGGGCTATTAGCACAGGTAAAGTTCTTTCTACAGGCTGCTCTCAATTTTCATACTATAACTTGCAGTAGGGAAAAAAGTTAGTTCCACAGCTCCGTTCTTAAACCTTTAAGTAAGCTCTGATACTTTATCAAAGAGCAAGGGGGGCCCAGCGGGTGACGATTGAGGCGCCAGACTCCCACACGGTTTGCCACAGTTTTGAGTCCCAGACCTGGACCTGGCAGCTTGCTTTCTCACTTTTCTTTTTTCTTTCTCTCTCTCTCTTTCTCACTCTTCCCCCCTGTATCTCTCTATGATCCAATTAAAAAATAATAATAAATAAAATCTAATAAAAATGTCTTAAAAAAAAAAAAGAGCAACGGGGAAGATTTGTCTTTTTACCTTGGACGTATGTCAAATAAAAAACAAACCTCAGTAAAGGGTAAAGTTTTTCAAATACAAATGCCATCTATTAAATTATGGTATTTAATAATTAATGAAAGGCTTATTTTGATGACAGGATCAAGAAACAGTTTAATCTTAGGCTTTCTAAGGTTAATAATAATCCTATATGTGGGATTTTATATTGTAGTTTTGGCATGAATTCATGGTTTTTCACTGTTGATTGATAGAGAATAACTTGTATAGTTGATACCTCAAATCAGATAGTACTTAAAAAAGGAATAAATCTAAGAAATGTATAATTTGTATCGGTGTTACACAAATAACTGTTTTATGAATTGACAATGAAATGCAAGGTAGTTTAAATTTTAGGACTAGCAGACGGTGTAATGACTACATCATTGGACTCCCACATAGTTGACTGTGGTTCAAGTCCTGGATCCAGTGCTTGAAACTCACTCCAGGTGCATATGCATACATACCCAAAAACACCCCTGAGAGGATAATGGAGAAGAAGGTATTGCAATGTTACCATCCCTCCCGGAGGGTGATTTCTTGCTTTTTGACTCTGTCTCTCTCTGTATCTCCAGTGAGTGCACGCAACCTATAGCAAACATTTCTCTAAAAATTAAAATTATGTATGATATTCAGATAAAAGTCTAAGGATTGTTTTATTTTTCTTTTCTTCATTTTTTTTATCTCGTGGTTAAGTAACCAAATGAGAGACAGATGTCAAGAAAATATTCGCTTGAGCTTTATAAATTTTGGCTCGAAGTGGAAATGTTAAGGCAAAAGAAAGGAGCTGAAGTATGACTGAGGCATGCAATTTTCACTTGAAACATTTTCTTCTTCTTCTTTTTTTTTTTTTAGAGAGAGTTTTTTGCTATAGGGCATGTGTGTTCACCAGAAAGACAGAGAGATAGAAAGCAAGAAATCACCCCCCAGAAGGCATGTCACACTGCAATCCCTTCTCCAGTTTCCATTCAGGATTTTGGGCATGCACACACACACACACACCCTATGTGAGTTTTAAGCCACCAGGTCCAGGACTCGAACCATGGTGAACTACGTGGGAGTCCAGTGATGTAACCATTACACTCTCTGCTGGTCCAGATTGAAGACTTTTCATTATATTTGACACATATAATGATTAGAACTAGCAAAATATTTTGACATTTGTTGTTACCTTATAAGGATTATTTGGTACAAATTTTGTGTTGTTAATTTTTGGAAACTTTGAGGACCATTGGAAAAAGTATTTTAGACTTTGTGAAATCCAAGTAACTAGAGGAAAAGCAAACTGAGTAACTTATTTTCTCTTCTTTGAAGAGAAGGTGTAAGGTGTAAAGATACTAGTTAGCTAAAGTAAAATTTTGACGATTGACCCTGGAAAAGGGTTTTGTAAAAATGTTCAGTTCAGTCTGATAACTTTATGCTTTTGAAAATTTGAGGGTGGCAATTTTGGAAAGATAACCGAATAGCTTACTTGTTCTTGAACTAAGAGTTTGCATATATAATAAACAAAAAACAAGTTAGATCTTCCCAAGCAGTTCACTTGGACGTTGAATTGTTACCTTCTTCCATAGGCCAATGGTTTAGTTTTTCTGAAAGTACAGTCAGTTACAATAGTGGTGCTAGGTGTGATTATTACACTATATTCATGATTTTGTTTTTGTTTTTGTTTTTGTTTTTTTGTTTTTTTTTTTTGTTTTTTTTTTTGAGAGATTTTCACTGTAGGGCGCGTGCGTTCACCAGACAGACAGAGAGAGACATAGAGACAGAAAGCGAGAAATCACCCCCCAGGGGGGATGGTCACGCCACAATCCCTTCTCCTCCATTCTCCTCTCGGGATCTTGGGCATGCATGCACACGCGCCCGGCGTGAGTCTTAAGCCACCGGGTCGGGGACACGAACCGCGGTCGACTACGTGGGAGTCCAGCGACATAGCCGTTACGCTAACTGCTGGTTCCCTATATTCATGATTT
>NW_006159991.1:153388-153970 GCF_000334495.1 Tupaia belangeri chinensis | reverse complement strand
TAATTATTAAAAAAGATTATTTATTTAGGTGCTTGCAGGTGCTGTGGCAGTTGAGGTGTTGTACTGCCACATGGCCAACCATAGTTCAAGTCCTGGACCTGGTGGCTTAAAGTTTACTTTCTTTCTCTTTCTTCCTCTGGACATATGAAAGAATAACAATAATAAATAAAAATTTAAGTAATTATTTAAAAATTGTTTATTTAATTTTATTTATTATTATTATTTTTAATTTGCTCTAGGGCATGTGTGCTCACCAGAGAGAGAGAGAGAGAGAGAGAGAGAGAAAACAAGTTGCCAGATCCAGGACTTGAGCTGCTGTTGGCCTTGTGGGAGTCTAGCGCCTTAACCACTTGCTGGCCCCTAAAAAGTCAATTTTTAAAGGAGATACCAATGGAGAGTTGGTCCCATGGCCAAGTGGTTAAGGGAACCACATTCCACTTGCTGACTGAGGTTTGAATTCTGGCCCTGGCTGCTTGAACACACCTGACACATTTATACGTGTGCCCCAAGTCCCAACAGGATGGAGAAATGTAGGAGAAGGGATTGTGGGTTGACCATGCCCATTGGTGTGTGTTTCCTTCC
>NW_006159991.1:143129-153357 GCF_000334495.1 Tupaia belangeri chinensis | reverse complement strand
GATTTCTCACTTTCTGTCTCTATGTCTCTGTCTCTCTGGTGAGTGCCCATACCCTCTGGTAGAAAAGAAAAAAGGAGATACGAATGGAAGTATTAATGGATAAAAGGTTAAGATATCTAGAATTATCTTCAAAATAAGAGATTTTGTTCTCCCCCTTTTAAAATTTGATATAGGTGAGTATATCAAAGAATAAATGGATAAATAAATACTTTTTTTAAAGAGTGGGTTAGGCTCTCTTCAGCTGTCATTCTATAATATGCTATAATGCTATAGTGCTGTGATACTGACAATGTTTTATAGCATATGACACATTGTCATAAGGCTCTATGTACCAACTCTATCCTCTCTCTCCTGCAAGACTGTACATTTCTGTTGTTTAAGGATTGTGCTTTATTTATGATTGCATCTCCATTGTTGAGCACTGGCATGTGCCTGGCATGCATGTAGGAAATATTGAATAAATGGTGAAAAATTGAGCAAGTTCACAAAATATCTTTGCACTGTTTTTCTAACGTGCCAAAGTTATTCTTTAAGGAGAAAGAAGAGCTTTCTGGATATAAAAAGCACACATTGGTTATGAATACTAATCTTGGAAAAAAGTGCCCAGAAGGATGCCAAGATTGCACCAAGAATTTCTGTCTTGGGTATAATAATGTTAATGACCACTTTGCTTCTAGGGTTAGCCTTTTTTTATGTCTTTTTATTAATTTCTCACACCTAAATTGTATTTCTGGACCCTATTTTTTCCTTTGGAAACATTCAAGCATCCAAAGAGAGTAAAAATAATTGTATTGTACATCCATATATCTACTTTCTGGGTTTTCAATTAAAACAGGGTGTCCTGGGCCTGGTAGCTGGCTGGTGGATAAGGCACTAGACTCCCACATGGCTGACCATAGTTAAAGTCCTGGACCTGGTGGCTTATTCTCTCACTTTCCCTCTGTCTCACTCTGGTCAAATTAAACAATAATAATAATAAATAAGGGGGCCAGCAGATGACATAGTGGTTATGTCACTGGACTCCCACATAGTTGACCCCGGTTGGAGTCACCCAGTGATTTAAAACTCACCCCTGGCAACCTTGCCTGCACCTGCCCTAGAACCAGTGGTTCTTGAAGCACTGAGTATCCAGTGAGACTTGCCACACACTGACAGAGTGGACATTGGCAGAGCAGTGATGGCGTGGCTTGGGCTGGGGCTGCTGCTGCACACACTGCTCTTATCCACACAGGTTTACTCAAATCAAACAACTGTCATAACACTTTCAGGTAACTCCTCCCAGAATACCTTGGCTGCCCCAAATCCAGCTAATGCCACCACCAAGGGAGCTGGCAGTGCCCTGCAGTGAGCAGCCAGTCTCCTTGGGATCTAGCTTTCTTTTCTACATCTCTACTGTTAAGAGACTCAGGTCAAGAAATATCTACACTTCCTCATCTTCTAAACCCAATCCAAATGGCATTTAGGAGTCCAGTGTAGCAAAGGAAAAACACAATGGGTCTTCATCAAATCTACTAATTCCACACCTTATTTTATCGACACAAAAAATGTGTATCCCAAATATGATTGGTTGAAGAACATGTGAAGGACTGGACCAGATGATGATTTTTTTATTATAATAATTATTATTATTTTTAATTAGTTATAGGGCATATACATTCACCAGACACACACACACACACACACACACACACATAGTGAGAGGCAAGCTACCACTTCCAGGATTTAAACTGTGGACAGCCATGTGAAGTCTGGCACCTCATCCACCATACCACCTGCCGGCCAAGGTTATAGGTATTAAAAAAAATTGTTAGAAGGAATATGTGCTCACTAGAGTGAGAGACACAGAGAGAGAAAGAGAGAGAGAGAGAGAGAGAGAGAGAAAGCATGCCCTATGGGGCATGGTGACACCACAGTTCCTGCTCCCCCATCTCTCCTCTTTAGGATTTTGGGTGTGATGCACATGGGCCTGGGATGTTTCTCAAGCTCACAGGTCTGAGATTTGAACCATACAGTCAGTCATGTGGAATCTATCTCCCTTAACTACCAGGCCACAGGCTGGCCCAGGTAAATTTTATGTGTATATTTTATAACAATAAAAAGTGCTATTTTAGGGGTAGCAGGTAGTGTGGTAGTTAAGGTGCTGGATCCCATATGGCTGACTGTATGGTTCAAATCCTAAACTGAGTGTCTTGAAAAACATACAGAACATGGGAACCAGCAGTTAGTGTAATGGCTATGTCCCTGGACTCCTACGTAGTCGACTGCGGTTCGCGTCCCGGACCCAGTGGCTTAAAACTCACGCCGGGCGCGTGTGCGTGTGTGCCCAAGATCCCGAGAGGAGAATGGAGGAGAGGGGATTGTGGTGTGACCATCACCCCTGGGGGGTGATTTCTCGCTTTCTGTCTCTATGTCTCTCTCTGTCTGTCTGGTGAGCGCACGCGCCCTATAGCGAAAACTTCTCAAAAAAAAAAAAAAACAAAAAAAACCCAAAACCAAAAAACATACAGAACATGTTTGCATACATGTCCCAAATCCTGAAAGGCAGATGGAGGAGAAGGGATTGCGGCATAGCCATTGTTCATAGGGGATGATTTATCACTTTGTCTCTCTCTCTCTGTCTCCGACTCTCAATCTTTCCCTCTGGCGAGTATATGTGCCCTATAGCAAAAAACTAAAAAAGAAAGAAAGAAAGCATGCTATTTTAGAAATGTCGAGTAAATATTTATAATTGAATAAAGCAAATTCATCTGTTACAATATTAATATGAAAATAAGGGGAAAACCTCAATAAAAAGGGAAAAATAAATTGCTTCCTTTTAAGGAAGATGTTGCGACAGGAATGGAATTGAGAAACAACTGAGTCAGACTGCAGTTTGGTTTAGTCTCTGTTTTCTGAGGTGAAGTGAATATAGAAAGAAAATAATGAGGAAAAACTGCTGACTCTGGTAAATTCTTCCTATATATTCCCATTTACTTATCTGTCTCTCTTTTTTACTATCTTTTTAAATTTTTGTCATTTTGAATGTCTCCAGATATAATAGCTTGTCTGTAGACTGAAAGTAGCAATCTCCCCTAAAGGCAGACTTTTTACATAGGGTAATTTAGAAAAAAGATCATTTAGCTCCCTAGTGTAAAATGCCATGACTGTCTTAGCTGTGCTTCCCAGAGTTGGGGGCAGATAAGATTTAAATTACTACGAATCACTGTTGTGGTTTCATTGAATTGGCCTTTTCTGAAAGGATCCCAAATTGAGCTTATTGTTTAGCCTGATTGGAGATATTTAACAAGAACCCCATAAAAATCTCACAAAAGTCTTTGTTTGATGTGTTGTAACTGCTACAATCATGCTGTGCTGAAAGGAAAACAAATCTGAATATTATAAATACTTGGATATATAATGTTTGAGCTTTCTAAAAAATAAAGATCCAAAAAGCTAGAATGCAAATTATGTATATATTGGGTTGTCCAGAAAAGTCATGAGACATTTTTGCATTAAAAAATAAAAACAGAAAAAAATATATCATGACTTTTCTGACAATCTAAGTCTTTTTTTTTTCCCTAGAGAGTGCAAACATTTACCAGAGAAGAGAGAGAAAGAAGAAAAAGCACCTTCCACTGGGAATAGTCACCCCACAATCTCCTCTCCTCTATCTGTCCCTCATTTTGAGACTTTGGGAACTCACATACCTGCCCAGTGTTTTTCCCAAATTCCTGGGTCTGGGACTCAAATTGTGTATTTGGCCATATTGGATCTGGCTGTCTTAACCACCAGGCCACAGAGCTGGCCCACATAGATAGTCTTATTGCTGACTCCACCATAGTTATGATAAACGCTGCTTTAGAGATCACTGTCGAGTTTTTTTTTTTTTTTTTCACTTCAAATCAAATTGAAATACTGTGTTCCACTGTGTTCCTGTCACAGGCAGCAGTAGTAATCACAGATATTTTATACTACTTGGGATACCAAAAAGAAAGACAAGAAAATACTAAAGGATTAACCATTAACTTGGCTTTAAGGTTTGAATACTGGGGCCATTCCTATAGTGCAGTGGTTAAGTCTTGCACAGAGGAAGCCAGATCCCACATGGCTGACTAGGGTTTGAGTCTCGGCCTCAAGAGCTTGAAAAACATAGGAAGGTATGGATAGTGGAGATGGAGTTGAGGAAAGGATTGTAGCACAACCAGGCCTCATTCGGGGATGCTTTCCTCTCTCTCACTCTCTTACATGTGTGCACATGTGCCCCCTGGAATAAGAGAAACAAATTTTGAATATTATACTTTACCGAGTCATCTCTCCCCCACCCCCCAAACCTCAATAACCAAGTTTTAAAAAGTCAGCTTTAGGGGACCAGCAGTTGGTGTAATGGCTATGTTGCTGAACTCCCATGTAGTCGACCATGGTTCGAGTCCTGGGCCCGGTGGCTTAAACTCACGCTTGGCGCATGTGCGTGCGTGCCCAAGATCCCAAGAAGAGAATGGAGAAGGGATTGTGTCATGGCCATCCCCTCTGGGGAGTGATTTCTTGCTTTCTATCTGTCTCTGTCTTTCTGGCAAGTGCATGCGCCCTATAGCAAAAACCTCTCCAAAAAAAAAAGAGTCAACTTTGGGTTGGCCCCGTAGTTCAGTTCTCTCTAGCCTTTTTGGCACCAGGGACTGGTTTCATGGAAGACACTTTTTCCATGTACCGGGGGTGAGGGATAGTTTCAGGATGATTCAAACATATTATGTTTATTGTGCACTTTATTTCTATTATGATTACATTGTAATATATAATTAAATAACTACACAACTCACTATAATACAGAATCAGTAGAAGCCCTGAGCTTGATTTTGGGCAACTAGATGATTCCATCCAGGGGTTCTTATGAGAATGTAAGGCTGCCACTGATCTGATAGGAGGTGGAGCATGAGGAGTAAGTATACATAGAGATGATGGTTCACTTGGCTACCTGCTGTTCACACCCTGCTGTACAGCCTGGTTCCTAACAGGCCTTGGACTGGTGCCAGTCTGTGGCCCCCAGGGGTTGGCTATTCCTGCCATAGCCTACTGGTTAAGAGTAGGATCCTTGGGGCTAGCAGGTGGTACGGTGGTTACAGCACTGGACCACCACATGGCAGACTGTGGTTTGAGTTCCAGGCCTGGTGGCTTGAAACTCACACTGGTTGCATGTGTGTGCTTGCCCAAAATTCCAGAAAGAGAATGGAGAAGGAATTATGGCATTGCCATCCCCCTGGGGAGTAGTTTATCATTTTCCCTCTCATTGGTTGTCTGTTTCTCTCCAGTGTATGCACATGAACCATGGCAAAAAACTTAAAAAAAAAAAAAAAAAGTAGGATCCCATGTGGCTCACTGTTGTTCAGAACCCAGCCTCAGGGACTTGAAAAAAATGCCAGGTGCATATATGGCTGGCCCAATACCTCAACGTGGAAGAGAAGGGGTTGCACCCCATGAGGGGATGCTTTCTCCCTCTCCCATTCTCTCTGTCTCTCTTTGGCAAGTACATACACTCTCTGGGAAATAAAAAAAGTTAACTCTTACAGAGGAGAGAGTAAAGAAAGGGAATTAGATGAGAATTGTTTAAAAAGGGGATGGGAGTGGGTGAAAACATTTTCCTTTCTGTGAAAATCCATAGATAACAAATTTATATTGTTCAAAGTTTCATTTTTTATTTTTTAAAAAATGCTTTGAAATTAGCTTCTAATATCCCTCTGTAAACTCTGATGTATTATTATTATTATTTTGGAGAGGTTTTTGCTATAAGGTGCATGTGCTCGCCAGAAAAACAGAGAGAGACAGAGAAACAGAAAGCAAGAAATCACCCCCCAGAGGGGATGGCCACGCCGCAATCCCTTCTCTTCCATTCTCCTCTCAGAATCTTGGGCACGCACGCACATGCGCCCTGCATGAGTTTAAGCCACCGAGTCTGGGACTGGAACCATGGTTGGCTACATGGGAGTTCAGCGACATAGCCATTACGCTAACTGCTGTCCCCAACTCTGATGTATTTGATTTGTTTTTCGTGTCTCTGAATTCATCTAACGCCTTCCTTGGGCTCAGGATACACCAAGTTGCTTGAGTCATCCCTTGTTCAACAGGCTTGCTCTTGAATTAAGAGTTTAAGCCTTTTTCCTCCCTCCCAGAGAAATATGATTCTATTTACATCTTCTTCCTTGTAAATTAAAACAAGAATTTTAACTCAAGAATTTTTTTGAGTGGTAAGGCTGCTCAAATGGGCGGTGTGGGGGCCAACAGGTGGCATGGTGGTTAATGTGCTGGATTCCCACATGGCTGACCAAGGTTCAAGTCTGGGACTCAGCAGCTTGAAAATCACACTGGATGTGGATACATGCATGCCCACAATCCCAGGATAAGAATGAAGAAGGTAATGTGGCCATCTCTGCTAGGGTGTGATTTCTCTTTTTCTCTCTCTCTAGTGAGCACACACTCTATGGCAAAAACCTGGGGAAAAAAAAAAAAAGAAAAACACAGTGTGGCTATCACAGCATTGTATATGTACTGACTATATCATACATATGCACACATACGCACACACATATATGTAATTTAAAAAAGATTTTCACTGTTTGAAAGGAAAATCTGAAATAATATGACCCTTTAAATTTTATCTGCGATTAGTAACTGTAGAGCTCTTTCAGGGTACTGGCTACAGTCCCCGAATGTGGTGAGTCCTCCTTGGAGAACATGATGGAAACTCCTCTGAGTGTCACTGCTCCTGTTATTGATGATGGCAGAGCCTTCTAATTCTAACCCCTGCTGAGTCTTTAGAAACCTGGTAGATTGTTAATGTAGTTAGTGGAGTTCATGAACTCTGCTCTGTATAAATGCAAAATCCTAGAACTTTGGTATGGAATTGGCACTAAAAGATTTCTTCTCACATTTAAAAAAAATTAATAGTTTAAATTTAAAAAGGACAAATTTATGGAATTTTGCTGAGTCTTAATATATAGTTTCCACTGTATAAATATTACATTTCCAAACATAATATGCTTAGAGAATTGTTATGAAGCTTGGTTTTTGGGAAATATGCTTATAATACCCCCCTAACCATTTAAACACAAATAAATGATTTTTATATGCTAATAGAAGCAATTTATAAATATTTAGTTACTTACAGAAGTGTAATGTATATGGTAGCAATTCAGGGGAAATCAGTCATTTGGAAATGATTACAACCTATAGTCATTAGAGGGTGTATTTATTGCTCACATAAAATTAAGGACATAATCTAAAGGGACAGTTGTTACATTAGGTTTACATTTAAGATATTCAGTTGCGTATGTTGTGGTTGTAAATCAAGTACATTTTTCCAGGAGGTATTGGAGTATAGAGGCCAGAAAATTTTCTTGGTGGCCACTTTAAAATTTTTCTGCTTGTTGGAAGTTAACTCAGCCACATGAGGAAAAACATAGAGGGAGACAGAGGCTGAGAAAGGTGGAGATGAACTAATGAAAGAAAAGCAAAGGAGAGTGAGATACTGAGTTTTTAATTCCTAGTGCAAATTTGCCACGAACTATTAAATAGATAGCATTCACCTTAGATTAATTTATGCAAATGCCCTTTAAATGTCTATATTTAATACAGAGTACCATGGAAAGATTCTGTTTATTTCTTTAATTAATTATTTTTTGAGAGGTTTTTGCTATGGGACGCATACGCTCTCCAGAAAGACAGAGAGAGACAGAGAGATAGAAAGCGAGAAATCACCCCTCAGGGGGGATGGCCACACAGCAGTCTCTTCTGCATTTTCCTCTTGGGATCTTAGGTACACACGCACATGCACCTGGCATGAGTTTAAGCTACTGGGTCCAGGACTTGAACCGCAGTCAACTACATGGGAGTCCAGTGACATAGCCATTATGTTAACTGCTGGTCCCAAGATTCTGTTTATTATTAAACTTTGTGAACAAGAAATAAGGTCACTTTTCTATGGAAAAAAAAGTCCACTGAATTATCAAAGGACTTTCTAACTCCTCTCTCCCTTCCTCTCTTCCATCCTCCCTCTAAATCTCTTTTAAACTGAAGGAGCATATACTGATCTTATTCCAGCTATGGTCTGTTCCTAGGACAAGACAATAAAGGCCTGAAGAGCTCAGTCTGGAAAAAAGCTACCTTTCCTAGAGAGCCCTAGCATTCTTTCTTTGCGTAGAGAGCTCATTCTCTCAACATGCATTAGCATTTATTGAGTGTTTGTGGAACAGCTGGGGACATTCAAAGGAATAAGAGCTGATGCCTGACTTTCAGGAGCTCACAGCCTCGTCATTTGTTTAAGTATAAACCAGTACTTACAGTACACCTTTAAAAGTGCGCCAGTAGTGCCAACTATGGTGGTGTCATCCTATCAGAATGCTTTATGATGCTGGACCCACATGTTCTCAGGTTCCTGTCCTGAATTCTCCCATGCCTAATAAGCATGTGTGAGTCTGCAAGTGATCCAGGCTAGCTGAGGTTGGAATGGATCATGGTATGAAGACCCTGTGGGAAGCCTTGTCTCTTTCTGAAGAAATAAATAAACTTAAAAACAAGTGCCCTGCTAGAGGTAAGGATCAAAGCTCCCAGAAATAGATACAAGTAATTTACTGGGCAGTGAGGCAAAACTTTATAGAGAATGACATTTGAGCTTAATCTTAGAGAGTATGGAGGAACTCAGAGGTAGAAAAAGTGTTTTATATAGAGGAAATAGAACATACAAAGGCAAAGAATCACAGAGGGTCATGTTGTGCTCAGGGAGTGGCAAACAGCCTAGTGTGACTGAACTGAAGCATTTGACATAAGGTTTGGGTGGCCAGCTTGTGGCCTAGTGGTTAGCTGGATCTCACTTGGCTGAATGTGTGGTTTGAGCTTCAGATCCTATAGCATTTAAAACATGCTGGGTGCGTTTGTGTGTGTGTGTGTCCAAATCCCAAGAGGAGGAAGAAATGGAAAATAAGGAGAAGAATGGCATGACCATTCCATATCAAAGGGTGCTTTCTTTCTTGATCTCTCACTGGTGAGTGCATGTGTTTCCTGGAAAAAAAATTTTTTTATAAGAAAGGTTTATGGGATTCAGGTATAGTGGGAAGTTGCAAGAGATAAGGCTGTTAATGAAGACTGAAACAAGGTTATGCAGAACCTTATTTGGATTTTTATTTTGGAAAACAGGAGACTTATCAAAGGTTATTAAAGTTATTAAAAGAGAGAATGTTAAGGAAGGGCCAGCAGGTGGCATGGTGGTTAAAGCGCTGGACTCTCACATGATTGACCATGGTTCGAGTCCTGGACCTGGTGGCTTGAAAATTACACTGGGCACATGTATGTGTGTCCCCAAAATCCCAAGAGGAGAATGGAGAAGGACAGATTACAGTGTGGTCATTTCCGTGGGGGATAATTTCTCACTTTCCATCTCTCCTTCTCTGTCTCTCTCCGAACGTAAGCACCCTATGACAAAAGTCTAAAAAAGTTTTAAAAATAAAAAGGAAATTAAAGACAAAAGACAATTAAAAAGAGGGGGGCATTAAGTATATGTTATTAGAAAGATCATTTTGATACAAAGATTGGCCAAAAAAGAGATCAGAAACAGAGAAGTTAGTTAGGACTCAAGATGGGAGAAGATGAAAGCTTTGTATAAGATAGTGGCAGTAGGATTAGATTAGAAGGGCATAGACTAGAGAAAGATTTAAAAAGTACAATCAATAGCACTTGGTGATAAATTGGATTTGGGAGTTCAAGTAGAAGTAGTAATAAACGACTTAAGGGCTGCTTTTACTTTGGGTACTGGTAGATAAGGTATGCAGCAGGTGGGAAGGGATTTAGGAGGACTGAAGATAACTTTGATTTTAGACATGATCACCAATCAGCTGGTAATGGCCAGTTCAGCATGTGGGTTTTAGAAGCCAGAATGGATTTAAAGATTATTACTTGAGAATTGTCACTATTTGAGGAGCAGGAGATCCATAGAGATAAATAAAATTATTCAGATGGCACTTCTGGAGTGAAAAGAAAAAGCTTTAAGGAATGAATCCTTCAAAATGATCAGGGAGGGCCCAGGAGAAGGAAGACTGGGGAGTAGGTATGTGTCCAGAGAGCTAGGGTTAGGGAGGAGGGAGTTCCAAGACACCCTGAAGGAGGGATCAGTGTGCAGCATTGCTGCTGATAGGCTAACCTCTTCTGAAGAACTGTTTTCCCAGCCTTCCCACTGAAGCAGTGCTCTTTTGGAGGCTAGGGGAAGAGA
>NW_006159991.1:142351-142861 GCF_000334495.1 Tupaia belangeri chinensis | reverse complement strand
AAACGACTTCTCTTTGAGTATATGTTTCCTTTGGTCTCTCTTCCTTTCTCTCATTCTCCTTTCTGCCCTGTACACTTTTTTTTTTTTTTTAATTTTTCTTTCTGCAATGAACTTGGGGTTTCTTCCATAAACCACTTCACAGTACTTGGATTGCCAATTCAAAACTAACAAATGCTTAAATTTCATTTATTGCACTTAGAACACAATTTACTTTTCTTAGTGGCTATAGTTCAGACTTATTTCTGTGCTCTTGAAACTAGCTTTTAATAAACTAGTCTCCTAGAGCCCAAGTTTCATTGTGTGTAGGAGGGGCTACATGGTCTGTACCAGAGCGCAGGTTGGATCAGAATCTGCTCAGGGCTTTGAGTAGATTAACTAACCTCTGTATCATTATTTGAAAGGGAATCCAATTTTTTTTTTTTTTTGGAGAGATTTTCACTGTAGGACGCGTGCGCTCGCCAGACAGACAGAGAGAGACATAGAGACAGAAAGCGAGAAATCACCCCCCAG
>NW_006159991.1:140076-141571 GCF_000334495.1 Tupaia belangeri chinensis | reverse complement strand
CCACAATCCCTTCTCCTCCATTCTCCTCTCGGGATCTTGGGCACGCACGCACACGTGCCTGGCGTGAGTTTCAAGCCACCGGGTCCGGGACACGAACCGTGGTTGACTACGTGGGAGTCCAGCGACACAGCCATTACGCTAACTGCTGGTTCCCCCAATTTTTTTTTTGAGAGGTTTTCGCTATAGGGCGCGTGCGCTCGCCAGACAGAGACAGAGAGACAGAAAGCAAGAAATCACTCCACAGGGGGGATGGCCATGCCGCAGTCCCTTCTCCTCCATTCTCCTCTCGGGATCTTGGGCACGCACGCTCACGTGCCTGGCGTGAATTTAAGCCGCCGGGTCCAGGACTCGAACTGCGGTCGACTACGTGGGAGTCCAGCGACATAGCCATTACGCTAACTGTTGGTCCCAAGGGAATCCAATTAAAACCATCTCTGATTAAGAGGAGCCAGCTATTCTTTTCTAATTCCCAGATTATCTGAAATTTCCTGTTAGGAAAATTGCTTTTCATCAGATCAACAGGAAACTCAGTCTTTTGGGATTCAGACAACCATGAAGCTCATCAGCCCTGTGACTACATGTTCCTCTTACTCTATGTATGAGAAGATCTTTCTATCCAGGATCACTCACACATAGTAAATGAACAGTGACAAGAAGGGCCCAAAGTTCTATCAGATGTGAAAGAAAGTTAAAAAGAAGAAATATAAACTAAAAAAATAAAAGAGAGAAAGGTGCTAACACATTTTTCAGGCACCTACTATGAGCTAGCATTTACTATGTAGTTTATATTATTTTATTCAGTCCTCACAACAATTCCATATGGTATCATTCTTCTCATTTTACAGATGAGGAAGCTGAAGTTTAGAGATGCTAGATAAATTAGCAACATCATGTAAGGAATATACAATAGCCCGAGATTCAGACCCTGACAATGGCTCCAAAGCCTATGTGCTCATAAACAACAAAAAGGAAGGTGACAAAAGAAAACGATTAAAATGGATATGAAGGAAGGGGCAATACAAGGGGACTTCAAAGTTCATGGAGGCCCCCTCCCTCCCCCAGTATAGTGGTTAAGTACCGCACAGATTGAAACTGGCCATGGTTCAATTTCGGTTGGCCATGTGAGATCCTGTTTCCTTAAACTACTCGGCTACTGAGCCGGCCTACATGGGTTTTAAAAATAACACACATTTTCCATGAGCTTTTTGAAAAATCCTTTGTATTTCCCACTTTCTCAGCTTGTTTCCTGCAGCTCTAATTGTGGAACTTTCAGTCTTTTTCTTCCTTCTTGCCAGCTGTCAGAATTTTACCTTTCCATTGTCTAGGAATTCCCACCAATATGCCCTGTGCCTTCTCTCCACGATTCAGGCTGGAATTCGCCTTTGCTTCTAAGTTCCTCATTCCTATTTGAGCCTGCTGACTCAGAGGTTTGCGCACATCTGAAAAAGAATTCCTTTAGGAAGGGCCCGGACATGCATCTTACCACACATTCCTG
>NW_006159991.1:123984-140063 GCF_000334495.1 Tupaia belangeri chinensis | reverse complement strand
GCTGTTTGCACAGCTGTATTTGTTGCTGTTAATGACAGAGAGGGGAGACTCTAAGAGTCACTTGGCTGAAGAAAACTTTTCATGGTCTAGTTAGAAGAAATGAAACTAAGGGCCAGAGGTTTTCCACTGCTTTTTCTATAGGGTAAAATTCTTTTATTTTGGTACTCTGTCTTGTCAGTGAAGAAGTATTATCACAACTACTATATAAATGTTACCATTTGGTTTTGAGATTTACCGAAGGGAAGTTTCTTCCTAAAGAAGTTATTTTTCTGTCCTTCTAGAAAATTTCAAGTTTTCTTTTTAAATGGAGTATTTATAACATTTTTAAATTTTTTTTTTTAAATATCAGAACTGGGTCGTTGTATTCAGTGACCACACTGCTCACTCATGCTGAACCATCCTCTGTCTTGTGCCTCCCCTACCAACTTTGGGTCTGTTTTTCATTTTAAGGCAACTGTTCATGGAAATCCTGCCATAAAGGAAAATATTGTGAGTTGGTACACTTTGAGCCAAACCTGCCCCTCAGATAATGTAGTCAATAGTACTCATGCAAGAAGGCATTCGCCCTGTGATAGTAATAAATCTGTTATTTATATGTCATAAACACAAATAGCTACTGGCATTCCAAGGTCTTGCTTGAAATGATAGTCAAATGAGTTTTTCTATGCATCCAAAGCTAATTTAGTGATTATTCATGGAAATTTTTATATAGATCCTAATTACTAGCGAGTAAGGCTTATTTAAGGACTGAAATAGCGAAGAGAATCTTTATTGTAGTAAATATAGGGCCTCATCATTATTTCCTTGTGTTGTTCCAAATTTATGTCTTTTGGGCAAAAAAATGGTAATGTCATACTTTAGGTAACTCCAGGGAGAGACTGAGTGTTTAATAGCAAAAATATTGGAACCTGTAATAAAGGGATGCTAATATAGCAATGAATAGAAAATTGTTGGTATCCTCACAAAATGTTACTGAAAAGATTCTTTCAAGGTAGGTGCCCTGTTCATATGCTGACTCTCTCCAAACTAAATGGACCCCAAATCAGATTCTGTGAAGTATAAACCATGTTAAAAATTATATTTGAACCAAAAATGCCTTCCCCTTTCCACAGGAATTACAATTTTGATCAAATCAATGCCGAACATTACTTTTTCTTTCTAGCTATGGTGTGTCTAGAAATGCTTTGTGACAGAAAGTCTTTTTATAGCTTTGCTTTCAACATGCATTTATGCTCTAATGATACATTCTCTACTAGTAAAAATGTAATTGTAGCACACAGAAAATCAACATATTTTAAGCTTTCTGAGTATATTTAAACTGTCAACAGTGTGCTGTCTGACATATAACATTACTCTGCTTCCGCCTTTAATGGCTAGGCTGTTTTCTAAAGACAGTCTAATGACACCAGACTCCTAAAAACTGTCGGACCATGTGAACTAAGAATGACCTGAGTGGATAGCGATGCTTTGACCATCTGTCATTGATAGCTGTATTGATCTGTAGTTGGTGGCTAAGGGCACTGTGTACCGAGGGTATGGCAGTTTGCTGAGGTGATGATAACCATCACTGATACCTTTGTGATGGGCTTGATTTCTCATTGTGTCTTCTCCAGCTATGGACTCCTAGGGCAATAAGTAACCTGGTTTAAAAAGTACATTTTTAGATAAAAAATATATACCAGTCCCCATATATTATTATCCTAGGTCACCTTTAGCATGTCTAAATACAGTACCAAAGAAAACCTTTCTTTTTTTTGAAAAATTTCAAATATATAGGAGATTACACTCACCATTTCATTCACCAATTGTTAATATTTTGCCTTATTATCTATCTGAACCAGTTACAGATATGACTGTTCATTATAAATCACTAAACATTTTCTAAAAGTAAAGACATTTTCCTACCTAACCACGGTACCATTATTACATCCTCACTTATCCCAATGCTTATAGTATTTTATTTTTAAACTAGGATTCATTAATGGTTAATGTTTTACCTCTAGTTGTTCTCTCTCTTAAGTCAAAGGAGTTCATTTTTAATGCTCAAAAGCGTGGCAAAAGTGAAGAGAAAAATACTGATCTCAGGTTTGATTATAAGTAGAAATAGATAAAAGTGTTTTGTTCACATGCATATTCTATCCCTAAAGTCTAAAGCAATTTAGATTCTTGCTAATGAAAGTCTCACCAAGTTTAAATGTTAGACTAAGACCTTTGTGACCACTCTTCAGGAAAAAATACCTTTTCTTTTTGAGATAAACCTCTTTTTCAGTTTCTGCATGGTGACAGTAAGAAGCATGCAGCTGGTATGTTTCTCAGACAACCAGGTCTGGTATTCATACGGCACAGTTGGCCACGTGGGGTCCAGCTGCCTTAACCACCACACCATAGGCTAGTCCCAGAGTGCCCACTTTGTAAACATGTGCACTCTACTGAACTCTTTTTAATATATGAGATAATAGTGTCATCTCTTGAGAAGCATCTGTTAACTTTTTTTACCTTTTGTTTTTTTGTCAGAGGGCACTTAGGTTTGCCAGAGAGACAGTGGTAGGGGAGCAGTGAAAAATCATCCCCCATGGGGAATGGTTATGCCACAATCCCTTTTCCTTCATTTCTCACTCTTTTCAAGATTTTCGGGAGAGAGTGAGAGGGGAAGAGAGAGAGAGAGAGAAAGTGAGAAAGCACCCTTGGGGGAATAGCCACTCTACAATCCCTTCTCCTCTCAGAATTTTTGGACACAAACAACATGGTCAACCATGTGGGATCCAACCACTTTAACCACCATGCCGCTGGCTGGCCTGGTGAAAGAGATTTTAAAGCAAATCCCAGATATTCATATATAAATACTTTGTTATGAAGTAGAAGCATATTTGCAAACTATGAAATTTAAATTTCTAAAAGATTTTGATTAGAGATAGTAACCTTAAGAGAATCAAACCCTATAAGTTAATATTTTATTATTGACTAGTATTCATTTAATAAAGATATTTGTTTCATAGCAAGATTGGATAGTTTGGAAGCATTATTAGTTTATCTTATAAAATGATGAAATGTTAGTAAGTATTTTCATAAAATTTGGATTGCAAAATACTCATCAACATACTGATTTAAATAATGTAAGTTATGATTTTCATGAGGGAATTGTGTATGGGTGTGTGTGCAAAGAGAACAGTATGTGTGTGTATATATATGTGTATATGTATATATACACACACATATATATATACATGTTTAAAGAATTATTTAATTTATTTATTAATATTATAATTATTTAATTTTTATTAATTTATCTGTGTTTGTATATATACATATACACACACACACATATTTTAAAGAATTATTGTATTTAACTTTATTTTCAGTTTGGTCAGAGAGTGACAGAGGGAGCGAGAGAGAAAGCATGCAAGAAAGCAAGCCAGAGAGAGAGAGAAAGTGAGAAAGCAAGTTGCCAGGTCTGAGACTTGAACTGTGGTCAGCCATGTGGGAGTTCAACGTCCTTAACCACCATGCCACCTGCTGGCCCCTAAGAGAGACTTTTGACATAGGGCACATGTGCTTGTCAGAGAGACAGAGAGCGAGAAATCATCCGCCTCAGGGGGGATGGCCATGCTGCAATCCCTTATCCTCCATTCTCCTCTCAGGATTTTGGGCATGCATGCACACACACCTGGTGTGAGTTTTCAGCTGCCGGGTCCAAGATTCGAACTGCAGTCAACTACATGGGAGTTCAGCAACGTAACCATTGTGCCACTTGCTGGTCCCAACAAAGAGAACAATAGTAAATAAAAAAATATATGCGTACATACTCATATTTGTGTGGAAGAAAACAGTCTATATGTGTTTCTGTCATACATTGTTCTTTGTAAAATCCAGAAGCAGTAGTAATGCAGAAGTTTAATGAAATGTATCACTCTGTGATTAATTTATGATCCAGAAGAAAATCAAGAATGATTTGATTTAAGACAGTCAGGAAAAGACAGAGATGAAGGTTCAAGTAAGGTTCAACTCAATTAGGTGACTTTTAAGGAGGAAGGTAGAAAAGGAACAGAAGTAGATGAGGGCCCTGGCTGTTTGCCCTCTGATGTGCTCCCACTGTGTCCTGGGACAGGCCCTGGACTGTTTTCTTGGGTTCCTGTGCTATATCATATTTGCATGCAAAGCCTATTTCTAAGTTTGCATTGCTTCTTGAATTCTGGTTCATCATTTTCAGTTTATTTATTTTTTCTAGTAGAGAGAGCTCTATAGGGGACTAGCAGTTGGTGTAATGGTTATGTCACTGAACTCCCATGTAGCCAACTGCGGTTTGAGTCCCGGACTTGGTGGTTTAAACTCACGCCAGGCACGTGTGCATACGTGCCCAAGATCCCGAGGGGAGAATGGAGGAGAAGGGAATGTGGCGTGGCCATCCTCCCTGGGGAGTGATTTATCTCTTCCTGTCTCTCTGTCTCTCTCTGTCTTTCTGGCAAGTGCACATGCCCTATAACAAAAAACCTCTAAAAAAAAAAAAATATATATAAGGTCAGCTATATTTAATCCAGCTTCGATTAAAACTGAATTGCCACCAGTCACAAGCTTTTGTGACATAAATTTTTATTTTATAGAGCACACATGCCCTATAGCAAAAACCTCTCCCCCCCAAAAGAGAGAGAGAGAGAGAGAGACCCTCAATAGGATACTCATGTCACAGTCCACCCTCCATCTCAGCCAACATGGATCATGAGCACGGCAGTGCATCCTGCATGCTCAAGGAGGTCCCAGGATGCAAACCTGCAGCATAAGAAACACCCATGTGGGTCCAGTTGTGTTACCATTGTACCACTGCTTGGTCCATACTGTGGTATAAATCAGAAAAAGACATGAGAAAGCACTTGGCCAGATCAGACCCTTTATTTTATTTTATTTTTTAAAGTATTATTTTTTTATTTAACTTTATTTATTATTACTTTCTTTATTATTATTTTTTTTCAGAGAGAGACAGTGAGAGAGCTAGTGAGAAAGCAAGCCACCAGGTCTGGGACTTGAACTGCGGTCGGCCATGTGGGAGTCCAGCGCCTTTAACCACCATGCCATTTGCCAGCCCCTTTTGAAGAATGAGTGCTGAGGCCCAAGTTTCAGTCACTTGCAAGCTTGTAGAATTAGAATACAATCCAGGTTTTCTGAATGCTACTGTAGTGGTCTTTCTACTTCACTATGTAGCCTCTACATATCATTTATATTCAGAGGTAGTTTAGGCTTAAGGTAAATGAAATAACCTTCTGGGGCCTTAAGTATGTAAAGGGTTTCTTTCTTTTCTTTTTTAATTTGCCAGAGGGCATATGTGCTTGCCAGAGAGAGGCAGAAAGATAGAAAGACAGAGCAGGAGAGGGAGAAAGCACCCTGTAGTGGGGTGTGGTTATACTGAAATTCCTTCTCTTTTATTTCTGTATTCTGTTGGGATTTGGGGCATGCATGCACCTGTGCCCAGCATGTTTCTCATGCTGCCAGGGCTGGGTCTCCATCTGTGAGTTGGCATTGTGGGATCCAGTTCTCTGAACTACAAGGCCATGGGTTGGCTAGTGTATGAAGGTTTTCTAGAACAGCACTTCCAAGTGAGTAGAAAGAACATTCCTCCTACTTAATTTTAAGGTTAGGGCATGCTGTCATTTCAAGTAAAATGTAGTTCACTTGTGGTAGTGCTGACTTTTATTTTATTTTAAATTTGCCAGAGGGTAAGGGTGCATGCACTCACCAGAGAGAGAGAGAGGAAGAAAGTGAGCAGGCACTCCCATAGAGTGTGGTCTCACCACAATCCCTTCTAGTCTATTTCTCCTTCCTTTTGGGATTCTGGGCATGCATGCACATGTGCTCTGTGTGGTTTTCAAGCCACTGAGTCTGGGACTCTAACTGCTCAATAGGCCACGTATGATCCAGCTGCCTCAACCATCAGGCCATGATGGTCTGACCCATAGTGCTTTCTTTTAAATGTATATATAATTCCTAACTTTTTAGAGATACGGCCTGACTTTAAGAAGGATTTGAACTGTGCAACACTGACTATTGCATGAACAATCGATTTATAAGCGAATTCAGCTAATTATAATGGACACACACACACACATACGCATGCACGTGCACTCATGCCTAGCTCTATAATGGAGGTGTTAATTATCAGTAATTCTGTTTGCCTGGGAGAGTCAGAGAAGACAGTATTATGAACCCCACGTATGAGTGAGGGACTTGTGGGTAGGAGTATGGGAGAGAGTCCCTTGGAGAGGAAGCAGCATGTGCAGAGGTATGGATTCATACTTTGTTCAGAAAGAGGTAATCTTTGACCTTTAGAACCTCATTCTTCGCCTGAGGCTGCTCTGTGGTTCCAGTCTGTTCTATTTAGAGTAGGAGTGGCTATCAGGAAGACTCCTCTTCCTTGCCACATTTGTCTGTCTAGCCTTCTTCCTTCTGTGCTCACTCAGTTCTCCAAAGGATCAGACAAGGATCTTGCTAACTTACTAACCCAGCCTTTTGACATCTCTTCAATTCAATGTGAGTTGAATTTTATTCAGATCAATTTACACTGTCTAATCCCCTTGCAATCTATAGCAGTGCTTTTTATGTGCTATGAATGATATGTAAAAGTAGTCTAAATAGAGTTTTTCTTCATTTTCTTAACAAGAATTCTCAAACAAACATGCCCAAAAGCATTATTATACTTTTCAGTGCTTGCACATGTAGTGTAGTGATTAGGAGTATTGGAATCAGACTAATTTTGGTTTATGTTACATAGTATATTTGTGATCTTTTTGGAAAACTTATTTAAACTCTTTGAGGTCTACTTTTTCCTGTAAAGCATTCAGTTTAGTAACCCGTATATTGTAAATTCTGTATTTCAGGAAAAATGACTTTTTGGATTTGATGGAGCCTAAATGACTCAATAAAGAGAAGAACTGTACAACAATGGTATTCATTTGCTTTTGGGTTGATCTGTAAGTGTTCTCTGAGGATGTTTTCCATGTCTTTTCTGATTTTCAGCTGGACTGTGCGTAATTGAAGATTAGGAACTACTTTTTCTTACGTTTGTTTCTCTCCTTTGGCAGTTAAGACTGGCTCATAAAGGGAGAAGCCACATAAAAATTTTAAAAAGTTTTGTTTCTCCCCTGAGAGAGACATAAAAAGACAGAGACATATGCCCCAACAAGGTTCCCATACCACGATCTGTACTCAGTCCCACCTGGCCTGGATTATGGACATGTGCCCAGCCTACTCAGGGAAGTCCTGAGACTAGAACTCAGACCCTTCCCTATGTAGGTCTAGTTGTGCCACTGCTGTGTCCCTTCCTGCCCCCATCACATAAAAATATTTGATTAGTTGATATCTTGGACTTCCCAGGACATCTTGATGAGACTTGGCCTTTGCTTGCCTACTGGAGCAATCTTGATCCAGACCTAATCCCAATGACAGCAGCTACCTTAGAATTCAACTCTGCATGAGTCCTGGGGCCTGGAGGATGACAGTTGTATATATGTATGTCTATATGTATGTATTTACATATGTATTTATACGTGTAAACACATACATAGATGTATACCTGTATTATGTACATACATATATATACACAGACAGCTTAGAATTTCCTACATATTATATAGGGCAAGTTCAGCATTGGTATTAATAGATTAGGGAGAAAAATGCTCCAGTCTTTATCTTTTACCTAAGCCATGGAGACAAAGCATTGTATCAATTAAAATGATCATCTTTATGGGGGCTGGCAGGTGGTGTGGTGGTTAAGGACACTGGACTCCCACATGGCTGACTGCAGTTTGAGTCCTGGGCCTGGTGGCTTGCTTTCTCACTTTCCCTCTGTCTCTTGCTCTGTCCTTCTCTGGTCAAATTAGGATAGATAGATAGACAGATAGATAATTCTTTAAAAATAAAAAAGATCACCTTTTTTTCCTGTTTAGTAAGATATTCCAAAAGTTCCATATTTATGCTTCATTACTTCAATATTAAGTATTCTGAATCAAATATTTTCTCAAATGAAATAATCTCTTTGAAATTTCTCTTTAATATCTGTTATCTGGCATAGGACCTAGTAGTCACTAAATACATACTGATGAATCAATGAATGAATTTCATTAACTCCTCAAAACAGACCCATGAGACAGGCAGAAAAATATTAATGAATATCATTATTCCTATTTCACAGATGTAAAAACTGAACTCTTGTTCAGGCTCACACAACTAATAAATGGTACAGCCAGAATTGAGCCTAAGTCTTTTGAGTCTCAATCAGTGCACTTCTTGCCACTTTGACTGCTTACAAGAAAGACATTTTTAAGAACTCCAGTACTGATGAGAGAAGATAGTGTTACTTCTGCTTTCACACTAGATGAGGATGATGTTTCCAATTATGGCTCATTTGTATGTCTACTCTGCATGATAACTTTTAGTCTTAACTGTGAAATACTTCATGCTCCAAGAAATATTATAGGAGTGGATATAGTTCTCAATCAGACCCAATGCCTACAAAGCAATACCTTCAGTCTGTATTAAATCTGTTACCCACATAGGTTAGTATACATGCTATCTTCTTAACTAACATCTGTCTTTCATTCTTCTCTGAACTTACCAGTGAAACTACAACTAATAAAATTGGTTTAGAACCAAAATTCAATAAAAGCAAAGTTAATTACACGTTTGTAAGAGAATAAGCATACAGTTAGATCAATATGCAAATTGTGACCTTCAATGGTCTTTTCTGTCTTCTTTTAAGCCCTTAGTCTTGTAAAGATTAACTTACTACATAGAACTGCATTTTATGAATCCACTAGGACTTGGGTAACTAGATTTTTAATTGTTTATGTGCCAAGGATATGTGTATGTGTGTATATATATATATATATATATACACACACAAACTCTATAATCTCTATATATTTGTGGGAGAGATCTGTTTTAACATCAGAAAGGATGGACAAGACAAATATGTTTAAATTCATGTTAACAAAAGAGTAGACCAATTTAAAAAAATATTATTTAAAATTTTGCCAGAGGGCACATGCACTTGCAGGACAGTTTGAATGAATCCATCATTCAGAAATGTCCAGAGCTTGTTGATTATAAAAGAGTTGTGTTCCTTCACAATAATTTGAGACCACACAATAGTTTGATCAACTGTTAAAAATTATTGGAGCTTGTATGGGATGTGTTGCCACACCCAGCATACTCCCCTGAGCTTGTACCATCAGACTTCCACTTGTTTCACTCTCCAAAACTCTTTATGTAGTATAACATTCAGTTTTGATGAGGCTGTAAACCAGTACCTTGTTCAGTTTTTCACCAGTGAAGAGGTCCTTCTATGAACGAGGAATTATGAAGTTCGCTGAAAGATGGCAAAAGGTTATCAAGCAAAACGGGCAATATATCATTGATTGATTTTTGTTCTTTATATAAATAAATGACCTTTGAAAAACAGAAAAAATATGTTATGAATTTTCTGACAACACAGTAATACCCATTTAATTTCCCCTTGAATTTCAAAATGTAGTCACTTTACCAGTCTTCACATAAAAGGATGTATGATAGAAAGAAAGTCAGAATGGAAACAGACAATAGTCTTAACAGACTGAGGTTAAGTATATTACTTTTGCAAATTTTACAAAAGTATGTGACCATATAAACCACTGAAGCCTGAGCTTCCTTAGTTTTATAGTGAATCAGTGTGATCATGACCCAACTGTTCCTTTATAGAGAGGAGCTTGTATAAATTTATGAAGTTCATTTTACAGAGGTGCTTCTTAAACTACTCTTTTTAAAAAAATTTTTTTAGAATTATCTATTTAATTTTATTTATTCATTCATTTTATTTATTTATTTTAATTTGATCAGAAAGACACAGAGAAAGAGTGAGAGAGGGAAAGTGAGAAAGCAAGCCACCAGGTCTGAGACTTGAACCGTGGATGGCCATGTGGGAATCCAGCGCCCTTATCCACCACACCACTTGCCGGCCCCTCTTAATCTACTCTTTATAGATTAGAGAGAATTCTCAAATGTTTCTGAAGATCTTAGAGCACATATAGCAAACAAAAGCATCTGAGCCTATGGGTGATATGTAGGAATAAAGCAATGAACTTTTAGCTCCTCGTTTATACTGAAGCTACTGAAAGTTTCAATTTGAATGAATGTAAAAGATTACTTATGCTAATTAAGAGTAGGCCAAAGCTAGCAGGTGGCATGATGGTTAAGGTGCTAAAACTTCTATATGGCCGACTATGGTTTGAGTCTCAGACCTGATGGCTTGAATATCATGCTAGGTGCGTGTGTATGTGGGCCCCAATCCCAGAAGCGTGAAGGAGAAGGGATTACGATGGGGCCCTTCCCCCTTTTCCCTTTCCCTCTCACTGTCTCTATTTATCTCTCTGGTGAGCAGACGCTCATACGGCAAAAATTAAAAAAAAAAAGAGAGTGTAAACCACAGGCTGACTTTATGGTTGGGTGGCTAAAACAGCTGGATTCCAGGGACCAGCAGTTAGCGTAATGGCTATGTCGCTAGACTCCCATGTAGTCGACTGCGGTTCGCGTCCTGGACCTGGTGGCTTAAGACTCACGCCGGACACGTGTGTGTGCGTGCCCAAGATCCCGAGAGGAGAACAGAGGAGAAGGGATTGTGGTGTGGCCATCCCCCTTGGGGGGTGATTTCTCACTTTCTGTCTCTCTGTCTCTCTCTCTGTCTGGCAAGCGCACACGCCCTATAGCGAAAACCTCTCCAAAAAGAAAAAAAAACAAAAACAAACAAACAAACAAAAAGCTGGATCTCACATGGCTCATTGCAGAGTTCAAGTCCTGGACCCACTGGCTTGAGAAACACACTGGGAATGTGTGGGTATGTGTGTGTGTGTGTGTGTGTATGCCTAAAATCCTGAAAGGAGGAAAAGATGGAAGAGAAGGGTTTGTAACGTGACTATTCCCCATAGGTGTGCCTTCTTCTCTCCCTCTCTATCTGTCTCTTTGTCTCTCTCTGGCTAGTGCATGTGCCATGGGGGTGGGGTAGGTAGACCACATAAGTGAGAAAAAAGGGCTATTTCTATTGGATTTTGTTCTTAGGCGGTCTGAAAATTTGAAACAGCTTATTTAGTTCCCAGATAAATTGAGAATCTTTCTTGGTCCCCTTGTTTTTTTGTTTTGTTTTGTTTTGTTTTGTTTTTTTGAGAGGTTTTTGCTATAGGGGGCACGCGCTCGCCAGAAAGAGAGAGACAGAGAGATAGAAAGCGAGAAATCACCCCCAGGGGGGATGACCATGCCGCAATCCCTTCTCCTCCATTCTCCTGTTGGGATCTTGGGTACGCATGCACACATGCCTGGTGTGAGTTTAAGCTACTGGGTCCGGGACTTGAACCGCTGTCCACTACATGGGAGTCCAGCGACATAGCCATTATACTAACTGCTGGTCCTATTGGTCCCTTTCTTTAGTTTAGTTTTCTCCATTATTTTCTTTTTAAACAAAATAAAAATGACATTTCTTTAGAATAATATTCTAACATCACTTTTGTTTCCATGCCAATTATATAATCTGGAATAAAGACCTTCTGTCTTTAAAGCTGTCAGCTAACTGAGACCCTTTGTATTGTGGAGAAATGTTGCTTTTTGAAAGAAATAAATTATTTCTGTGGACTTCTATTCACTGCCCAGGACAGACTTCTGGTAGTAGCCACTGAACCCTCTCCTTAGGCTTCAGGGGTCACCCTATATCCTCTGAACCGAGAAAAGAATTTAGTAATTCCGTAAACATTTAGGGAATACCTATCTGAGGCAAGTGTAATAGTTTCAGGGTACACAAATACGAACAAAACATGGCTACTGCCGTTAAGGAACTCAGAATCCAGTAATCAGATGAGCACAGTCCTACTGAGAGAAAAGTGTGAGCATGTGGTCACTTTGCTTGGTGAACATAGGGAAGGCTTCACTATTATGGCAGCATTAAAGGTGGGTCTTAGGCCCAACCTATGTGGTGCAGTTGGTAGTGTACTGGGCTACAGAGCCAGAAGCCACTTGCCATCCATGGTTGAATCCTTAACCCAGTTGGCCAGAAAACATCCCTGGTGTATATATATGTGTCCAGGAGGACTGGAGAAAAGGAATTGTGGTATGACCAAGCACTGTGGAAGGTGCTTCTGCCTCTCTTTTTTTTCCCTCTCTCTTTCTCAGCATGACCAAGTCCTGTGGAGAATGCTTTTCTCTTCCTTCTTCCTCTTGTGCAAGGTTCTGTCATGAATCCCAAAAAAGTCAGGGGGGAAGGCTAGAAGATCCATGGAACTTTGTAAAAAAGAAAAATTGATAGAGAAGGCTTTTAGGTAGATGGAATAACATGTAGTATGACTCCCTTTTTTTAAGTGGGGTGAGGCATTCCGAGTGGGGAATATGTTACAATAGGAGTATGAGGTATGTTTTGGGGGAATGGATGGAGACACAACCAGGAAGTTAGATGGAGGCAGACTACTAAGAAGATTTGATTTGATTCTGTATGAAACAATACAATGTGAAAGGCAGAGAAAATATGAACTTCAGGATTATTTTTACTGTGTGTATGTCTATATGGTGTGTGTGTGGTGTTTTAGAAAGGCTCTCACTGCATCGTGGTTCCCTCGGCTCAGTCTCCTGAGTAGCAGGGATTATAGGCATTTGTCACCGTACGCATACCCAGCTTTGTTAATAAGAAACAACAACTAGTCTCTTTAATCTCAACTTTAGTAAACTGAAGATAGTTCATAAAATTTGTAGTATTTTTTTCAAGTACAAGATAAAATGATTGGTCTCTATAAATAGAATTTTAGAACATTACCATTTAAAAATCACCTTCAAAGAATTTTTTAAAGACTCTAACATAATAAATATTTGTATAATTGAGGCAGAAGTTTGGCAGAACATAAATTTAATTACGTACTTTAGAGAATTAAGAGTTGTTCTGAAAATGCTTGAATCACCACACAGTGATGGAAACTCAATCCATATTAATCCTGAAAGTTGATACTCCAGAATTTTGCTTCCTAATATGCTCTTTAAAAACTGTTTTTGTTGTTAGTATTTTTTTTTTCTATGATCAGGACAGATTGTGAAACTTTTGAGTCTTTAAACATCCTTTTTTAGTTTTAGGGTTGTGGGAGCTCTCAGGGAATGTGTTTATAACTTTCACAGTTTTTAGCAGGTATATTTCATGGCTTATTTTCTCATTGCTGTGTTTATACAAAAAAATTAGCAAATTTTCTATAAAAAGAAGGTTACATGCAATAACGAACCTAAATGAAAGATAACATGGTCATTGAAATCTAAAAGACGGGGAGGGTTCGATCTTGGTCTTACCTATAATTTGTGCACCATAAATGTAGAAGGAAGTCAGCAGGGACTTTTTAATGACAGTGCTGTCTATAACAGTATCATCAAGCAAGACATTGGCATAAATCATTGGCACTTTGCAAAGTGTCACTTCTGTCAACCTTCTAGTGATGTGATCTTTAGTCTTTCAAATCCATAGACTGGCATTTGAATCAGCTAAGCGTCTTACATCCTCTCTTGCATATTAAATCCCTTCTAGCCAATATTGCTATGGTGAAGTAATAATGCATGTTCTAAAATATTTGTATTTTGGGCTACTAAAAATTATAAGGAAATTTTAATATAGTAAACAAGTTTAATAAACACCACGTGTACTTTCTGTTACTAATAAAGATATGATATATTCAGAAATGTGTGTATATATACACACACATATATATATGTATATATATATATATATATTTTTTTTTTAAGCCAGAAAACAAAACCAAAAAGTTCCTAGAAAGGAGACTTGACCATAAAGAAAGAAAGAAAAAAAATCAGCCCAAGTTCTGTTTTTCTCATCAAAAGTAAAACTTAGCACAAATCAGTAAATCCCTCTCCAACACAGGGAAGTCCTACCATTTGCCTTGCCAGTATAACATCATACATAGACCATAGTTATTGAACTTGGACATTAAGCAGGATCACTGCAGAGCTCATTTCTAAAATATTTTTAAGCAACTGACCTAATATCTGAGCTTTGCTCTCACTATAGCTTGCAAGGTTTCCTATTTGCAAATGCAAATGAAGATGTTATTCATTTTAGGAAGTTCCCTAGAGGGGAAAAAGATAACAAAACAGTGGTAATTTTTTGGTAATTTCTAAGGAATTTTTATTAATAAAACTTTTATTTTAAGTTCAAAGGCAGTCTTACTTTGGGGCTAAGTTTAATTCATAAAATAAACTGCTTGTTAAATTTACTGATTTGTATAATAGGTAAATTTTATAAAAACGGAAATAAAGGACCAGCAGATGTTATGGTGGTTAGGTGCTGGATTCCACCTGGCTAACTCAGCGGTTCAAGTCCTGGATGAAGCAGCTTGAAAAATATGCCGGATATGTGTGCATGTGTCCCCAAAATCAAGAGAGAAGAAGGGATTGTGGTGTGGCCATTCCTCGTGGGGGGTGATTTTTCACTTTCTCCCTTTCTGTCTCTGGTTAATGCATGCACTCTATAACAAAGACAAAACAAAACAAAAGAATCTAGGATTTGGTAGGTGGTTTGGTGGTTAAGGGCCCTGAACTCCCACAGGGTCGACCACGGTTCGAGTCCCAGACCTGGCGGCTTGCTTTCTTACTTTCTCTCTCACTCTCTCTCTCTCTGTTTTTTTTTTTTTGGAGAGGTTTTTGCTATACAGCGCGTGCTCTCGCCAGACAGACAGAGACAGAGAGATAGAAAGCAAGAAATGACCCCCCGGGGGGATGGCCACGCCGCAATCCCTTCTCCTCCATTCTCCTCTCGGGATCTTGGGCATGCAAGCACATGCGCCCGGCGTGAGTTTAAGTCACTGGGTCCGGGATGCGAACCGCGGTCGACTAAGTGGGAGTCCAGCGACATAGTCATTATGCTAACTGCTGGTCCCCCTCACTCTCTCTCTCTTTCTATCACTCTCTGTCTCTCTCTCAGTCTGTCCCTCTCTGGTCAAATTTAAATAAATAAATAAATAAATAAAGCTGAATAAAATATTTCTTAAAAAAAAAATCTAAGAAAATAATCCCCCCAAAACAAAAAAAGACAAATAAGGACATTCTAACAGAAGAAATTACTCTTGGATAGATGAAAGAAAATTAATCTACGTCCATGCATAATAAAAAGGAAGATCTATATGCTTTACTCTAATTCGAAGGAATGCCATGGTGCTGAAGTTTTATGGAACTTGGTATTTCGGTGATCAGTGGTTCTGAAATTAAACTGGAAAACATCTTGAGTGTCAGAAAGTTTATTTATTCTTTCTTGTTAAGTTTTCCCCATCATTTTATTTCTAAACTTTATGTTCTGAGTACAATGTTTGGAAAAGAGTAAATTTGGAGTAACATAGCTCTACTTATATTACATCAGCCTTACAGTTTAGGGATGCACTGTCGTCAACTGTGTTTTGTAAAAATCAAGGGAATTTTTTAGAGCAATTTTATATTCACAGCAAAATTGACTGGAAGGCACAAAGATTTCCCGTGTAGCTCCTGCCTCCACACATGCATAGGTTCCGCTATTATCAACATCCCTCACCAGAGTGGTTCATTTGTTACAACTGATGAAACTATATTGACACATCATTATCACCCTAAGTCCATAGTTCATGTTAGGGTTCACTCCTGGTATTGGACATTCTATGGGTTCAGACGAATGTACAGAGACATGTATCTACCATTATAATATTATACAGAATATTTCTACTGCCCTAAAGCTCCTTTGTGCTTTTCCTGTTCAACCCTCCAACTTCCCTAATCTGTGGCAATTACTGATCTTTTTATTGTCTTTATTGTTTTAATTTTTTCCAGAACATCAGACAGTATCATACAATACAAAGCATTTAAGATTTGCTTCTTTTTAAATAATTATTTAATTTATTATTAAAGATTGACTTCTTTCTCTTTGAAATATTTGTTTAAGTTTCCTCTATGTCTTTTTAAAATTTTTTAAATAATTATTTTATTGGAACCAGCCTAGAGTAATGGCTACGTCGCTGGACTCCCATTTAGTCGACTGTGGTTCGCATCCCGGCCCCGGCAGCTTAAAT
>NW_006159991.1:105203-123802 GCF_000334495.1 Tupaia belangeri chinensis | reverse complement strand
AGAATTATTTTATTTAACTTTATTTCTTTATTTTAATTTTAACAGAGAGGGACAGAGAGAGAGAGAGAGAAAGCCGTTAGGTCTGGGACTTGAACCATGGTCTGCCATATGGGATTCTAGCACTCTTAACCACTGCACCACCTGCTGCCCCCACCTCCATGTCTTTTGATGGCTTCATTATTCATTAATTTTTACTGAATAATATTCCATTGTCTGGGAAACAGCAGGTGGCATAATGGTTAGGGCACTGGACTCCCACATAGTTGATTGTGGTTTGAGTCCCAGACCTGGTGGCTTGCTTTCTCACTCCCTGTAACCCCAGCCCCCACCCCCGCCCCAGTCTCTCTCTGGTCAAATTAAATAATAATAATAAAATTAAGTAAATAAGTTTTAAAAATTCCATTGTCTGGCTGAACCACAGTTTATTTTTCCACTCACACATTTAAGGATATATTGGTTGTTTCTAGGTTTTGGGAATTATGAATAATGTTGTTATAAATGTGTAGGCTTTTGTGTGGATCAGAGCTTTTAACTCTTTTGGGTAAACCCAAAGGTGCACGATTGTTGGATCTTAGGTTGTGTTTAATTTTGTAAGAAGCTGCGAAATTGCCTTTCAAAGTGGCTGTACTGTTTCTGTATTCAAACCAACAATGAAGAAGACTTTCTGTTGTTCAACATTTTTGTCCACATTTGGTGTTGTTAGTATTCCAGTTTTTGGGCATTCTTTGTTATTTTTTAAATTACTACAGGGCGTATGTATTCCACCAGAGAGAGAGAGAGAGAGAGAGGGAGAAAGAGAGAGCTAAAGCACCCCATTAGGGTTGGTCATGCTACAATCCTTTTTCCTCTATTTCTCCTTTGTCAGGATTTTGAACGTGCACACACATGAGCCTGATGTGTTTTTAAGCCACCTGGGCTGGGAGTCAAACTGAGGTTGGTCACATGAAATCTGGCCCTCTTAGCTGCTATGCTACATGGCTGGCCCAGAATTTGGGTCATTCTAATGGTGTCTAGAGGTATGTCATCATTGTTCCAATTTGCATTTCTCTGAATGACATGTGGTGTAGAACATCTTTTCAAAATATGCTTATTTGCCATTTGTATGTCATTATTGGCGAAGTACCTGTTAAGGTTTTTGATCCATTTTTAATTGTATTCTTTGTTTTCTTATTGTTGAATCTTAAGTGTTGTTTGTATATTTTGGATAACAGTCTTTTGTCAGATATATCCTTTGTAAATATTTCCTCACTCTCCTAACAGTGTCTTTCACAAAGCAGGGATTTCTTTATTTTAATGATGTATCAGTTCTTTTTATAGATTATACGTTAGGAGTCATATGTAAGAAGTCATCACCAAGCCCAAGGTTATTTAAATATTTATCTTCTAGAAGTTTAACAGTTTTGCATTTTATATATACATCTCTAATCCATTTGACTTAGTTTTAGTGAAGAGTATAAGGTATAGATTTCTTTTTTTGCATGTGAATATCCAATGGTTCCAGAGCATTTACTGAAAAGACTGTCTTTTTAATTTTTAAATTGGCTAGAGAACACATATGCTTGCCAGAGATCTTCTCTTTCATTTCTCCTTTTGGGATTTTGGGCACACATGCACATGCACCTGGCATGGTTTTCAACATGCCCAGTGTATTTCTCAGGTCACCTGTTCCAGGACTCAAACTGCACAGCCACAGCCACGTGGGACTCAGCCACCTTAAACACTATGCTACCTGTTGGCCTGAAAAGACTATCTTTTGTGTAATGCATTGCCTTTCCTCCGTTGTCAAAGGTCATTTGGCTATATTTATGTGAGTTTATTTCTTGACTGTCTGTTCTGTTCCATGGATCAAATAGATCCTTTATCCTTTATTCTTTGATAGTATCACAGTCTATTACTGTAGCTTTAAAGTAAGTCTTGAAGATGGGTAGTGTCAATCATCCAACTTTATTATTCTGTTTTATGTTGGCTATTCTTGGTCTTTTCCCTTTCCATGCAAACTATTAGTTTATTGATATCCAAAAAAAAAATTGTTGAGATTTTAATTAGGATTGTGTTGAATCTACAGATTAAATTTGAAAGAAGAATTGACAATGTGAGGGGATTTTAAAAAGTTCATGGAAAAGACCAGCAGTTAGCATAATGGCTTTGTCGCTGGACTCCCATGTAGTCAACCATGGTTCTAGTCCTGGACCTGGTGACTTAAACTCATGCCAGGCGCGTGTGTGTGCATGCCCAAGAACCTGGGAGGAAAATGGAGGAGAAGGGTTTGCAGCGTGGCCATCCCCCCTGGGGGGTGATTTCTTGCTTTCTTTTTCTCCGTCTCTCTCTCTTTCTGGCAAATGCATGTGCCCTATAGCAAAAAAACCTCTAAAAAAAAGTTTCATGGAAAATGGAATGAAAAAAATGAGTTAATTTTGGTTCAAAAATTGTAAAATACATACATAGTTTTTTCATAATATACATTATACATAAACTTTTAAAAAATGTACTTTTTATTATTTATTTTAAAATTTATTTTTATATTACATTTAATTATATATATCTTTACAGTGTATAACATTTCTTTTTCCAGCACAATTACCATGCATATTTACCCAACATGAAATGCTTTTTTTTTTTTTTTTTAGAGGTTTTTGCTATAGGGCACATGTGCTCACCAGAAAGACTGAGAGAGACAGAGAGAAAGAAGGTGAGAAATCACCCCCCAGGGTAGATGGTCACGCAGCAATCCCTTCTCCTCCATTCTCCTCTTGGGATCTTGGGCACGCACGCACACGCGCCCAGTGTGAGTTTAAGCCACTGGATCCGGGACTCAAACTGCAGTTGGCTACATGGGAGTTCAGTGACATAGCCATTACGCTAACTGCTGGTCCCCATGAAATACTTCTCAGACCAGTCATTTAAGAATACTATACTTGTGGGAACCAGCAGTTAGCGTAATGGCTATGTCGCTGGACTCCCACATAGTCGACTGCAGTTCATGTCCCGGACCCGGTGGCTTAAAACTCACACCGGGCACGTGTGCGTGCGTGCCCAAGATCCCAAGAGGAGAATGGAGGAGAAGGGATTGCGGCGTGACCATCCCCCCTGGGGGTTATTTCTCGCTTTCTGTCTCTATGTCTCTTTCTGTCTGTATGGCGAGCGCATGCGCCCTATATCAAAAAACCTCTCCAAAAAAAGAAAAAGAAAAAGAGAATACTATACTTGTTATCATTAACAGGTAATAAACCATTTCTGCATCCCACAAATGTCATGCCTCTCTATTTCTTCTCTTGATTTCCTTCTCTATACTCTTTCCTTTTCCCCTTCCCCCATTCCATACTATCTTCAGCATCCATAACTATTTTTACTGCTTTTATGTCCTCCAATATTTTAGTCTCTACCACAAAATACGGATAGTCAATATATATTAAGTGGATACATACATATCTTTCTTTGATAGCCTAGCTTGCTTTACTCAGCAATAAATCTTCCATATTTGACCACTTTCTATCAAATGCCAGGGTCTTTTTAAATTTTTTTTAGAGTTATTTTATTTAACTTTATTTATCCATTTATTTATTTATTGAAATTTGACTAGAGAGGGACAGAGAGAGAGAGAGAGAGAGAGAGAGAGAGAAAGTGAGAAAGCAAGCCACCAGGTCTGGAGCTCAAACTGTGGTCGTCTATGAGGAAGTCTAGTGCCCTTAACAACCACGTCACCCACCGGCCCCTAATCACATATGTCTTTGCAGTGTATCACATTTCTTTTTTCAGCACAATTATCATGTATATCAGTCAAGACAAAAACATTACTATACACATCATAATTAGCAAATAACTTTTCATTTCCACAAACTTTTTGAAGACCCATCACCCTTGACATATTGACATTCCTGAGTCTTCCTACCCATGAACATGGAATATTTCTCCATTTATTTAGTTCTTCTTTTATTATTTTTTTTTTGCAGGGGGTCAGAGTTTTGTAGTTTTTCTCATGTACATTTAGTATAGATTTTGTTAGATTTATATACTTAACTATTTCATATTTTGGATACTAATGTATATGGTATATTTTTATCTTCAAATTTCATCATTCATCAGTGGCATATAGGAAAACAATTGTTTTTTGGATCTTACAACCATCATAATCACTGTTAAGTTTAAAATTCTTTCAGATATACGTGGTCATCAGAAAAGTCATGATTTATTTTACGTATTTTACGTCATGACTTTTCTGATGACCCAAGAGATACGTAATACCTCAGAAAGAGAGCTTTTGAAGATTTAAACATGCCCTTTGTCTTCCTGGAGGCTATTTATTACCATCACCTTTAGTCCCAACTTTGTGGTTTAGCATCCCAGGAAACTAATAGCTTTTCAAAGGTATACATAAATTTACAGTGTCCCAGTGCCTTTAGAACAAACCCCCTTTGTCCTGCCCTCCTGGGCCTCAAGGAGAGCATAGAAGGATCCAGTGTGGAACCTACAGTGCGGCTGCATACAAGAGCAGTAGTCTGAGACATGGTCATTTCAACCCCATCTAAAGGAGCTTCTAAAGTTTTCCTAGATTCTCAGAGTATCGTTGAGACAGCCAGAATTCATTAGATCCAGTATCAGACAGACTGAGAGGTTGTGGTGTTTCCTGGGGTCTTGTCAATTTTTAGGGACTTTTGGTAATAGAAATACCCTTTCTGATGCTGTAAGCCAGTCATCAGTTACTCGGCACTTAGGTTGATTCCGTTTTAGCTATTGTGAATAAAACTGCAATAAATGTGCAAGTGTCTTTCAAAGTAAATATTTTTCCTGTCTTCTGGGTAAATACCAAGGAGTGGAAAAAATGGTGAGAATATAAGTTTTTTTGTTGAAAACATGTATGGTAATATCCTTGATTTGATTACCATACACTACGTGCATGTGTTGAGAGACCATATTGTATGGTATAAAGCTGTACAGCAATTTAATGTAAATAAGAAATTATAAAATAAAATAAAATAAAAGGCTAAAAAAGTTGCTGTAAGACTCCCCAAAAGATAAGATATTCTGAAAACTTGCTAAATGTTTGGTTTTCCTTTCTACCTTCTTATTTGTGTTGTATTTCCACTTGAGTCTTGGCTGCTTGCCTCCAAAATGACTGAAGAGTAGCAAAAACTACAAAATGTTAGCTCCTCTGTTTGTATTTTTCATTTGTTTTCTTTGTGAGAATATGAGAACCTATAGCTTTGTTCAGATTAAGTTCTTGCTTTTTAAAATGATTAGTTATTTAATTTTATTTATTAATTATTATTTTAATTCATCAGAGAGAGAGAGAGAGAGAGAGAGGGGAAAACTGAGAACGCAAGCCGCCAGGCCCAGGACTCAAACTACAGTTAACCATGTGGTAGTCCAGTGCCTAACTACTATGCCACCTGCTGGGCCCAAAGTCTTTATTGGGAACAATTATACTACCTTAGTTCAAAGCTAAGTTTGGCAGAAGAATAGTTTTATTGGCAAGGTACTATGCTCCCAGTATTAGTTTCAACTCTGTGAGAGACACTGTGCATAATTAAAATGGGGAAAAGGTGGAACAATAGAAAGTTATGCTGCAAATAAAATATACTTAGACCAGGGCCAGCAGGTGGTATGGTGGCTGAGGCACTGGACTCCCACATGGCCGACCATGGTTACAGTCCTAGCTTGAAAATCACAATGTACATGGGACCAGCAGTTAGCGTAATGGCTATGTCGCTGGACTCCCACGTAGTCGACCACGGTTCGCGTCCTGGACCTGGTGGCTTAAACTCACACTGGGCACGTGTGTGTGCATGCCCAAGATCCCGAGAGGAGAATGGAGGAGAAGGGATTGTGGTGTGGCCATCCCCTCTGGGGGGTGATTTCTCACTTTCTATCTCTCTGTCTCTCTCTCTCTGTCTGGCAAGCGCACGCGCCCTATAGCAAAAACCTCTTTAAAAAAAAAATCACAATGTGCATGTGCGTGTGCCTGCCCTCCCAAAATCCTGACAGGAGAAGGAAGGAGGGCTTGAGGCATGGACATTCCCCCTGGAGGATGATTTCTTGGTTTCCCTCTCTCTGTATCTCTCTGTCTCTCCTCTCCAGTAGGTGCATGTACCCCATGACAAAACCTAAAGTATACATGTATATGTAAGCACACACTAAGACCGATCCCAGCTCTGTGACTAACTTTCGTGATATCATATGATCGATTCTCCCTATTTTAACTTTCCAGTTATAAAATGAGAGTGGCCAATCATATTTGCAGAACGTGCTTATGAAAATGGTTTTGAGGGCCAGCGGGTGGCGTGGTGATTAAGGGCACTTGACTCCCACATGACTGACTGTGGTTTGAGTCCCGGACCTGGCAGCTTGCTTTCTCACTTCCCCTCTTTCTGTCTCTCTCACTCTCGCTCTCACTCTGTCCCTCTCTGGTCAAATTAAGATAAGTAAATAAATAGAGACAAGCTGATGGCATGTGGTTAAGGGGATTGGACTCTCACATGGCTGACCAGAGTTCAAGTTCTGGACCTGGTGGCTTGCTTTCTCATTTTCTTTCTCTCTCTCTCACTTTGTCCTTCCCTGGACAAAATTAAAATAAGTAAGTAAATAAATAAATAAAGCTAAATAATTTTTTTAAAAAAGTAAGTAAGTAAGTAAATAAATAAAATAATTCTGAAAAAATGATTTTGAAAATTCCAAATGAAAGGACCTCATCAATCTGCTAGGTCTGCCCAGAGCTAATTGTACACCACACTAGAAATAGCCCTAAAGTGATGGTTTATCATGAAGACCTGATTGCCTAGATCTATTTTTCACCTTTTCCCTGCACGCTGTACTTTCCTGGCTTCCAAGTGGAAGTAGGATACTAAAGGGCAAGATAAAGCCATGCTATTTGCTTTGGACAGCTCCTCACTAAACCTGTGGCTTTCCTAGAGTCCAGCTGTAGTTCCCGCTTCTGCGAAGTGATCCTCCTCCCTGGGCTTTAGTGACATTGCCTCCTTGCTTGGCTTTCAGGTTAGGGAGTGGCAGGGCAGGGACTACTGCTTCTGCTTATCTCAGGCTGCTTCAGTTTGCATTTTAGCTCTTCAATCATTCATGTAACCAATTTCCTCTTTTTTTTTTTTTTTCCTTTTTTTCAGATCACGGTTCACCTTTGTTTGAAATCTTCTGCCTTAGCCTTCTGAATAATTGGGAGTACATGGTATATGCCCCTGCACCTGGCTCTTTCAAACAGGGTCTCACTATGCTGTCCACGTTGACTGTGAACTCACAACCCTCTCAAATAGCTGTGATCACAGGTGTGTGCCACCACACCTGGATTGTTAGGGTAGGTTGGGAATTAAAACTGGGCCTCCCATGTGACATCAGCCTGATGAGTAGCGGTAGCCAGTTTCCTGTTTCAAGTACTAATGCTAGCTTGTTTAAGTGATTAAACTTTGACAAATTTACATATCTGTCAGTATTAAGAATAATCATTTTATTTTATCCTTTCCAAGAGAAAAGGGAAGGAATTAAGAGGACCAAAATATTTTAACAAGGCTAGTCTCATTTGTCAAACATTTTAGGAGCATTTCACATTGGAGTCTAAAAACAACAACAAAAACATAGCACTTCACTCTCCCTGTATTGCATCTTACCTAAAAACAAATCAGATTAAAAGCAAGATAGAGAAGTAGTGGCCTGGAGGCAAACCAGAGTAAGAAAGGTCTTGGTTGACTCTTGCTGCCTTTGCTGAAATATGTCACAAGCTTTTAATAAATAAATGTGATTAACATGAATAGTAAGGACAGAAGACTTTTTTTTGGGTTCACAATGATGAGAGGAGAAAGAGAGAGCCCAGTCCATCAAGCCCAGTGATAAATATAAACTACATTAGGTCAGGGCAAAGACTCTTAAAGGAAACTCATCCTTCGAAAACCTGTTTGTTGATATATTTGGTTGATGGAAAAGTCATGATGCATTTTTTTAAAGGATTATTTTAATTTTTAAATTTTATTTATTTATTGATTTTATTTTAATTTGACCAGAGAGTGACAAGAGAGAGAGAGAGAAAGTGAGAAAGCAAGCTGCCAGGTCCAGGACTCAAACCGTGGTCAGCCATGTGGAAGTGTCCAGCACCTTAACCACCATGCCACCTGCTGGTCCTAGTCATGATGCATTTTTGCATAGAAACATATGTCATGACTTTTCCTGATGACCCAATAGATGCAGGTTTTATAGTTTTAATTTCATAATTACAACCACCTTTATTTTATTTAAAAAGAATTATTTATTTAATTTTATTTATTCATTCAATCTTTTTTTTGGGGGGGGAGGAGAGGTTTTTGCTATAAGGTGTGTGTGCTCACCAGAAAGAGACAGAGAGACAGAAAGCGAGAAATCACCCTCCAGGGGGAACGGGGAATCGCCACGCCGCAATCCCTTCTTGTCCTTTCTCCTCTCAGGATCTTGGGCACCGCACGCACATGTGCTTGGTGTGAGTTTAAGCCACTGGGTCCGGGACTTGAACTGTGGTTGACTACAAGGGACTCCAGTGACATAGCCATTACCCTAACTGCTGGTCCCATTCAATTATTTTTATTTGACCAGAGGAAGACAGACACACAGAGAGAAGGAAAGTGAGAAAGCAAGCCACCAGGTCCAGGACTCGAACCATGGCTGGCCAGCACCTTAACCACTATGCCACTTGAGGGCCCCAACCTTTATTTTATTTTAACAGATGGGGAAAAGTGTAATTTAATATTCTGTAGGTCAGTTAGTGGAAACAGACTGATTCTTTTTTTTTTTTTAATGCTTTTTTTTGGGTTGATGTTGTTTTTGGTTTTATTATCGGGCATGTGCACTCACCAGAGAGAGAAAAAGAGAGAAATCACACCCCAAAGGGGATGATGGCCACACTGCAGTCCCTTCTTCTCCATTCTCCTCTCGGGATTTTGGGCACACAGGCGAATGTCTCAGTGTGGTTCTCAAGCCACTGGATCTGGGATTCAGGTTGTGGAGCTGGCCATGTGGGATGCAGTGCCTGAGCTTCCATGCCATCTGCTGGCCCTGATAGACTGGTTTTTAAATTTGTAGTGATTAGACTTTCCTTCAGATGATAGTTTCTCTTTGTCATTTTTGTTATTGTTCCTGCTAATTCAACAAAATGTTGGGAAGATAGCATTTTAAGTGGGTGTATGGTATGGCTAGAAAGAACTATGCATTTTCATCACTTCCCCCCTCCTAACCATCACAACATTAAGTTTTTGCCAAATGCGATTGGAAAGGAAGAGGCCATGTAGACATTCCCCGGCTGGCTATGGATAATGCTGACAGCACACATCAGCCACTCAGCACTTTTCCAAGTAGCAGCTAATGCCCGTCTACTCAACTTTAACCCAGGAAAAGGAGGTCATTTAAGGAAAGGAAAGCATGTTGAAGATTGTGTTGGTGGTCAACTGGGGAAGGTTGTCTTCTGAGATTCCTTTAGCTCAGTGTCAGCACCCTCTTTAGGGATAGAAATGAAAAGTGTTTTTCTGACAAGAAATGAACTACATACAATAAATCACTGCAGATTAAGACAAAGAAAATAGTTTTTTTATCACAGAGTATTGGAAGAAATCATAATAATGAACCTTTTATTAGCATTTACTAAGCCATAGGCACTGTTTAGTGTTTTATAGAAACTGTCTTCCTTTAATCCTTAAAATAATCATTACTACATCTAATTTTTTTCCTGAGATAAACTTCTTCCTTTAGTAGACGTTATGATTAAAACACCACTTATTGGAAACCAGCAGTTAGTGTAATGGCTATGTCGCTGGACTCCCATGTAGTTGACCGTGGTTCGCGTCCTGGACCCGGTGACTTAAAACTCACGCTGGGCGCGTGTGCGTGCATGCCCAAGATCCCGAGAGGAGAATGGAGAAGGGATTGCGGTATGACCATCCCCCCTGGGGGGTGATTTCTCGCTTTCTGTCTCTGTCTGTCTGTCTGGCGAGCGCACGTGCCCTATAGCGAAAAAAACCTCTCAAAAAATAAAAAAAACCCCACCACTTATTTAAAATTACGTTCTATTTCTGACCTTTACTTTATCACAATTGTATTATATTATAAAATATTTGGTCTAAGTTTCAGGCTCAAATATGCCTTGTTTTTCTGCACAGCTTTTCTTATGCTATCATTTATTACCATTAATTATGAAGATAGAGAATACCTGTTCTAGGCTCTTCTTTTATATGCTCAAGGCTATGCATGTGTGGTTGATAGGGCTTTAGAACTAAGCATATGGGAGAGCCATGTTTACTTCCACAACCTCACCATTAGGTCAGGTGCCTCTAGCCTAGTGTGGTAGGCCGAATGATGACCCCTGAATATGTTTACACCCTGACCCCCCAGAACCTATGACTATGACTTTATGTGACAAAAGGGACTGTGCAGATGTGATCAAGGATCTTGGGGGAATTATCCTGGATCATCCATGTAGGCCCTATATAATCACAACAGTCCTTAAGGAGGATGCAGGGAGTAGAAAGAGAGACGGGGGTGGGGGTGGGGGGAGGCCATGTCATGGTGATAGAAGCAGACGTTGGAGTGATATATTTTGAAGATGGAGAAAGAGGCCACAAGTCAAGGAATATAGGCAGCACTGGAAGCGTTAAAAAGGCAAAGAAATGAATTCTCCTTCAGAGCCTTCAGAAAGAACTAATTCTGCTGACACCTTGACTTTAGCCCAATGAAACTGGTTTTAGACTTAGAGCCTCTAGAATTGTAAGAGAATAAAATTGTATTGTTGTCTTAGTTTGGGCTGCTTCACAGGCTGGGTATAATGTTTATTTCTGATAGTTTGGGAGCCCAAGAAGTCCAAGATAAAGGTGCCAGCGATCCAGAGCCTGGTGAAGACCCACTTCCTCATTTCAGAGGGTTGTCTTTTTGTTCACATAGTCACATGCTGCAGAGTGAGTAAGAGGAAACAAGCTCTCTATCTCTTCTAATAAGGGCACTAATCCCATTATGAGGGTTCTACTCTCATGACCTAATGTCCTCCCAGAGGCCCTGTATCTGAGTACCATCACATTGGACATTCGACTTACAACATAGAAATTTTGAGGGGACACAAACATTCAGTCCATAGCAATTGTTTTAAGTCACTAAATTTGTGATAATTTGTCACAGCAACAGTAGGAAACAAATTCACCTATAGTTAGTGTAAAATTTAAGTCTTGGGAGAAAATTATATACTACAACTGTCAACGTCAATGAGCACACAATGCAAAACACAAGATATAACAACTCTGAGTTTTCAACAGTGTATGTTACATTCTACTACAGTACCTCTATCCTTGTCCTCTCTGACCACTGCTGGCAGTCTCCTACCCTCACAGATACACACGTAGGAACAAAGCTTTTCTCTGGGTGATTAGTCATCATTCCAGAACAGGAATCATTTTATACCGTTTTCAAGGGAGGCCTTAGGGAGAAAAAAATATTTGATTTAATCTCAAAGGCTCTTAGCTCCCGACTTTGTCTTCACTTGTAGTGTGCTGAATGATTCATTCAGAATAGAAAGCTAGGATACCAAGGCTAGAAAGGAAGCTCTGTTTGTTTTGTCCTTTGTTATTTAAGGGTAGTAAAAGTAAGTAATTTGCTTACCCATGGGTGCATTTCTGTGAGCCAAACTTCTGTGTCCTTGATAGTGAATACTACTTGGATTCTTTGCAATCAGGAGCTACAATAAGGCTCTAGTAAATTCTGGCTAATCAGAGAGAAATACTGAGGTATTATGGCATTTTAGTTAGAAGCAGCATCTCAGGAAATATATTAAAATGATAGTGGAAGGGGCCAGCATTTAGCATGATGGTTAAGGTATTAGACTCCCCCATGGCTGACCATGGTCTAAGCCCCAGATCTAGTGGCTTCAAAGTCACACCAGAAGCATGAGCATGCATGCCCCAAATTTCAAAACGAGAATGGCGAAGGGATTCTGGCATGGCCATCCCCCTTGGGGGGTGATTTCTCACTTCCCCTCTCTGTCTGTCTCTCTCCAGGGAGCGTATATACCCTATGGCAAAAAAATAAAAAAATTAAAAAGATAGCGGAAAACAAGGAATTTTAGTGGAGTATCAAGTACCAAAATTTTAAGGAGCATTTTATTATTAACATCAACTCTAACAATTAGAAAAAAGAATGTTGTGGTAATTAAAATATTTGTATAATTGAGAGTTACTTTATATCAACAATTGATTTTCCAAGAATATAATACATTAAAATTCCATTTACATTCAAGCTAAGTTGTAATTAATTTATTCAAATTCCAGCAATTGAGATCTTATGCAGGATTATGCTATGGACCTGAAATAACACTGAACTGTAGAGGTTTGGCGAAGAACGTCTTTGTATTTCTGCCTCTTTCCACCACCAGTAGGAGATTTAATGCCTTATTGGCACTACAGAATCCAAAACGCTGAGAAATAGTTCTTTGGGGTGATTTCTCACTTCCCCTCTCTGTCTGTCTCTCTCCAGGGAGCGTATATACCCTATGGCAAAAAAATAAAAAAATTAAAAAGATAGCGGAAAACAAGGAATTTTAGTGGAGTATCAAGTACCAAAATTTTAAGGAGCATTTTATTATTAACATCAACTCTAACAATTAGAAAAAAGAATGTTGTGGTAATTAAAATATTTGTATAATTGAGAGTTACTTTATATCAACAATTGATTTTCCAAGAATATAATACATTAAAATTCCATTTACATTCAAGCTAAGTTGTAATTAATTTATTCAAATTCCAGCAATTGAGATCTTATGCAGGATTATGCTATGGACCTGAAATAACACTGAACTGTAGAGGTTTGGCGAAGAACGTCTTTGTATTTCTGCCTCTTTCCACCACCAGTAGGAGATTTAATGCCTTATTGGCACTACAGAATCCAAAACGCTGAGAAATAGTTCTTTTTGTTCACTTAGAAATTGAAATCATTGTAGTTGCTTTTCCTCAGAAGAGTATATGTTGGTTATAGCAAATTTTAAAGGAAAGGGTAATTTGAAGACAATTATTAGCCTTTTCGGACTCTCTCTGTGACTTCTTCCCAGCACCCAGCCTTCAGAGGATTGAAATGGTAAAGACGAGCTAAGGAAATAGGCTTGTAAATTGTCAATAGCATCTTAGTTTGAAATTGCACTTTGAGAAGACTAATATTCACACTGCTCTTAAGGAATGCTCTGTGTCTACATACACTCAATTAAAATGCTTGTATTTAGGCCAAATCACTTCATTGTGGTTATATTCCTGGAAGTGCTCTCCTTCCCCTGACTGGCATTTCCAAGAATTATGTTACAGCTCTGGCCAATCAGAGGAAAAACAAACGGAAATGAAAGTGTTCCTACTAATTGTAATAAACAGTTAAAGAAAACATAAGGCAAGTAAATGACAACTATTCACACAGAAAGTGAGCTGCTAAATAAGTTCCTTTTGGGTAGTTATTCCTCCTAAAAGCACAATTTAGAATTGTTCAGTCACTGTTCATTTAGTCATTGAATATTAGAAACTGAAAATCTGTAGGCACGGAATTGCAGATTCAGTCTCTTTAGGAAATGTAAAATGTGAAATGTTAGAATATGCGGTACATATTACATATAGGAAATATTAAAAAGTAAACTAGGTAAAAATTCTGTCACTTTTTATTACAGCCTGAATGAAAGTAAATATTTTTGAGTATACTATCTATACACAAACAAACAAAATAAAATTTAAAAAAATTAGTTATTATTATTTTTGATTTCTCTATGAGGTACATGGACTCATCTGAGAGAGAGAGAGAGAGAGAGAGAGAGAGAGAGAGAAAGTGAGAGAAAGTGAGAAAGCGAGCTGCCAGTTCTGAGACTGGAACGAACTGTGGTCGGCCCTGTGGGGGTCCAGTCCCCTAACCACCACACCACCTGCTAGCTCCCAAAATTGTCTTAAAAAAATAATGCTTAAGCCTTTCTTTTTCGATAATATTAGTTTAAAAAATAGCTGGATATAAAGATAATAATGATATTGAGTGTTTTAAGGCACAAGGTTACTGTACAATCTTGCCAGTCCTGAATCCTGTGAAAACACAGAACATTGTCCATATCTATGATCATTAATGGGAGTATGGGCCATATGTTAACTCTAAGGTTAGACTTCTAAAAAAGTCTAAGTTTTTTGAGAGGTGTTTGTATAATAGTTTTTATCTTTTATCATACAAATGAGGTTTTTAAAAACTGTTATTTAGAAAACCAGTCAGTTAAAATGAATTTCAATTCTTTTTGAAATGACAAATTCAATATTATTTTATAGACATTCAATAACAAAATATAAAATAAAACATTAGTAAACACAGATGCTTTGTAATACACTTGAACATGTGATCGCAAATGCTGAAATAGATCTGTTTAGAGTCGACTGAACATTATCTCTTCAGATGATATTGTTAATTGAGTCATTCTGTAATAAGACAGGCAGATTTAAAAATGTGATTTATATCTATCAGCTTTGCTAATTTTAGAGATATAACAGTAGTCTAATTTTATATTATTTTTCAACAGTATTAAGATGATCAAAGTAACTGCTGTTACTGAAAGTTTATTTAGGGACTTGAGTGATTTGAAATAACGTGGTGAAAATACCAGTTTTCCACTTAGTTTGCCATAGTTACAATCCTCCAGGCAGACTCTATATCTGTCTTTCAGAGAGACAAATTCATGTTTTCATAATGCCTTTTCAGCTTTGACTAATAATTGCACTTATATTTTAAGTGAACTGATGAGAAAAAGTACTATTTATTTTCACCAATGAATTTTAAGAAAATTTAAAATTAACATCCTCTGAGTGAAAACAAACCGCTGAGATTTTACCCTGAGGCTTTGACAGTTAACAATTAACAAGGGCTTGAAGAATGCTCTTACTACCATTTTCCCCTGAGATCTTTGTTAGCTTTGCATGTAAATGCAAACAAAATTTTAAGGCTTTTGATCTTGGAGATTTGATGAAATCTCCAAATCTCCAGAGCAAATTTAAGGATTATAGGCTACAACAAGTACACATATGAAAGCATGACAAATTAACAGTAAATATGTTATATTGATCCCAAACAGGTATATGATGGATTTGTATCTTATGACAACATTTTAGTCTGAGTAACTAACAAAAATAAATGTCACTGGGATGGGCGGGAGTGGGAGGAAGATGGCAGAAGTCTACCTATTGACTGTATTCATATTCGTATTAATTTGTATGCAAAAGAAAGGACACATCTTGCTCAAAGGCTTTATTTACTGTGGCTCCCCCCCCCCTTTTTAAAAGAACTTGTTCTAAGTCAAATGAAATTCAATTGTGACAGACTTGAGTCACCAGGGAGTTGGTATCCCAAAGATCTTTTTGTTTCCCTTGTGTCAAAATTTGAGTGAGCTGGTATTTAGCTTTGGGAGCATAGGAAGCTGCTTGCTAAGCAAGACAATGACTAGGGCTTGTAGAATTACCATAGCTCCACATAGTAATTGTCATTCTGAGAGGTGATCTATGCATTCCTTCTCCCACTTGGTAGCAGTGGTAGCAAGTTGACCTGGTCACTCCAGGTTCAAGTGTCATTGATTGGCTGATGATGGACAAGGCAAGACATGAATCTACTTGACATTTCACTCAACGAGCATCTTAGATATATTATCTAAATCAGTCTAGCTTTTTTCTTTACCTTGCTCATGGTTTAGCAACAGTAGCATGCAGGGACATAACACCTCGTTTGCATCTGGTAGCAATGTTGGGAAGAAAAAAAAGGACTCCTGCAATCTTATTTTGACATTTCACATTCCACAACTATTAGAGAAGTTGACTGAGCTATAGCAGGTGCTAAAATGATTGTAAATGGATGCAGTTGTGTCTGAAGAAGAGGAATGGAAAATGAACCTGACCCTGCTTCTTTTATACTAAGTGCTGAGTTACTGCTTTTTGCTGTTGTGTATTTTAAATACTGAAGGAAAACGATGGAAAGATGATGGAGTTTCCCATGTAATTTTCACAAATCTGCATATGTGAAACTTGGGAATTGTCTCATTTCAGTAAAAAATTACGGCAAGGAGCATATCTTTGTTTACATGCTGGATGCATATATTAAATGCCTTCTACAAGCCTGGATGTGTAAGCTGACATGAAAATTTGGCCAAGCTGAGTGGTGGGTAATAAAAAATGACCAAAAATCTGGAAAATAAAATCTATAAGAAAATGATAGGACAACAGAGAATAGTATCTTGGAAGATGCCATAAAGTAAACAGAGGGAAATTTTCAGTGAGAAGTAATCACATTCTTTGACATGGGTCCATAGGGGCCATCTACGAACTGGAGAAACTTTGATCTTAAGTTCTGAACCCATTCTTCTGTGTGATATAATAACACCCAAGAACAAAATAGATAGATCACATATTTCTTTATTTGTCCACCCACACATACAAGGGATCTTCAAAAAGTTTTAAAAAATGCATATAATGAAACAACTGTGCATGAATTTCAAAAATATTTTTGCACTAAAATGAATTTGTGGGGCCAGCAGGTGGTGTGTTGTTAAGGAGCTGAATCCCACATGGACAACTCCGAGATTTGAATCCTGGACCTGGTGGCTTGAAAAATCACATTGAGTGCGTGTGTACGCATGCCCAAAATTCCAAGAAGAGGATGGAGGAGAAGGGATTGTGGCATGGACATCCCCATTGGGGTGTGATTTCTCACTTTTCCTCCCACTCTCTCTGTTCTCTGTCTTTCTCTGTTGAGTACACACTCCCTACATAGCAAAATAAAAACAAATTTTTTTAAAGAAAGAACTTGTGTTTTAATTTTCCCCAAGTTCCATGTGTATCTCCAATTTTCTTAAAATGTATGTATCACATCTGTTAATGTTGACTTACATTGTAAATATTGAAATCTGGAAAGAATAAAAATTTTTGTTGTACTTAAAAAAAATTACTGGGGCATGATGGTTAAGGTGCTAGATACTCCCACATGGCCAACCATGGTTTGAGTCCTGAACCTGGTGGCTTGCTTTCTCATTTTTCCTTTCTCTCTCTCTCTCTCTGGTCAAATTAAAATAAATGAATGAATAAAAAAATTAAATAATTAAAAAATTACCATACACAGTATTCTGTCTTTTTTTTTCAGAGAGACTTTTGCTATAGGGCGCGTGTACTTGCCAGAGAGACAGAGAGACAGAAAGCAAAATATCACTCCTTTAGTGGGGATGGCCACATCACAATCCCTTCTCTTCCATTCTCCTGTCAGAATTTTGGGCATGCATGCACACGCACCCAGTGTGAGTTTTAAGCTGCCAGGTCTGGGACTCGAACCTCGACTGACTACATGGGAGTACAGCAATGTAACCATTATACCATGATCTGGTCCCTTCACTGTGCACAGTATTTTACAGAAAATAAATTCTGCATGATACCAGATTGAAGAATGGGCACAAGACAAAAACATTTTTACATAGTTTTTTTTTTTTGGTTTAATTTTCTTTTCCTTTTTTTAAAAAAAAGAATTATTTTATTTAATTTTATTTATTACCATTATTTTAATTTAATTTTTGTTTTTTGAAGTTGACCAGAGAGAGACAGAGAAAGAAAAGGAAAGTGAAAAAGCAAGCTGCTAGGTCTGAGATTCGAACCATGGTCAGCTGTGTGGGAATCGTCACTTAACTACCACACCACCTGCTGGCCCTTCTTTTTTTTTTTTTTGAGAGACGTTTTTGTTGTAAGGTGAGTGTGCTCTCTAGAGAGACAGAGAGATAGAGAAGCAGAAGGCAAGAGTTCACTCACCTGGGGGAGATGGCTATGCCAGTTTCTTCTCCTTCATTCTCCTCCTGTGATTTTGGCCATGCATGCTGGCCATGTGCCCGGCATGAGTTTCATGCCTCCAGGTTCAGTACTCCAACCACAATCAGCCATGTGAGAGTCCAGTGCCTTAACCACTGCCACCTGCTGGCCCATTAATTTTCTTTTCTTTCTTTCTTTTCTTTTTCTTTTTTTTTTTTTTTACATTTGCTAAAACCATGTTATCTAAAAAGCTAGCTTTTCTTGGTTTCATATCTAAAACTTTCTTTAATTTCAAAGCCTAATTTTAAAATTAGGGGAAAATATATTTTCAATAGTTTTCAGAACTTGGTAGGTAATCATTAAGCCATGAGATTCATTTCCTAGGTGGCAAGTCACAACTCACTAGAAGAGTAACTCATGAGCAGAAGCCCGAAGTGAAGAGCAATACTCAACATGCACAATCAGGAACCTGATGAGAGTAATCTCAGGCATTTATAACAATTCCACCAATGTAATGGGGAAAAGGTTTAGAGAAATCTATTTTAAACACTGAAATTAGAAAATAGGAATAGACAGAAACTTTAGTAGGCAAAATTGAATACATATGTAGTTTATCGTTGATTAATGAATGTCATGTTAATGAACTGTGGGTGGGATAAGATTTTTTGCTTAAACGCCACTATAAATTTAGGTTAACTATGTTCTCTTTTTTTTAATTTTTTACTTGTTTTAGGATCTTTGCTACAGGGTGTGTTGCTCACCAGAGAGAGACAAAGAGAGATAGAGAAAGGGAAAGTGAGAAACCCCCCCCACCCTCCCGCCCCG
>NW_006159991.1:104114-105178 GCF_000334495.1 Tupaia belangeri chinensis | reverse complement strand
AATGGCCACAGTGTAATCTCTGATCCTCCACTCTGTTCTTGGGTTTTGGGCATGCATGCACATGTGTCTGGCGTGATTTTCAAGCTGCAGGGTCCAGCACTCCAAACTGCATTCCATCATGTGAGAGTCCAACGCTTTAACCTTCATGCCACCTGCTGGTCCCACTATGGCTTCTCCTTTTCCCTTCCAGTTATTTACTATGATAGTGGAAGAACTCTTTCTGGGGAGAAAACTTCTTATGTCAGCTCCCTTTGATACTGAAAGAACTAAACACACCCAGAAATTTGAGACCCTTGGCTTTCTATTGTTCAGATTACGATATTTAAATACCTACTAAATATTCGGGCCACAGCCCTGGAATTGAAAGGTATACTTAAGCAAGGGAACAGAAGTACCACTCACCTACAAGTCTTAATTTTGAGGATATAAAAGGACTCTGATATGTTTATTTGTAATTTAAGAAACCCAGTGAATAATGAGGGAATAAACACCAATATAAATAAAACTAGGCTGCAAATTATTAGTAATTAACAATTGCTGAGTAATATTATTTTTAAAAAATAATTATTTAATTTTCTTTCTTTCTTTATTTTTTTAAGAATTATTTTATTTAACTTTATTTATTATTATCATTATTATTTTCCAGTTTGATCAGAGACACAGAGAGAGAGAGAGGAAGTAAGAAAGCAAGCCACCAGGTCTGAGACTTGAACCGTGGTTGGCCATGTGGGAGTCCAGCGCCTTTTACTACCATGCCACTTGCTGGCCCCTAATTTTATTTATTCATTCATTTATTTTTTAATGTGACCAGAGAGAAACAGAGGGTGAGAGTGAGAGAGAGAGGAAGTAAGAAAGCAAGCCACCAGGTCTGAGACTTGAACCGTGGTTGGCCATGTGGGAGTCTAGCACCTTAACCACACCACCACCTGCCAGCCCCTTTTTGAATAGTATTCTATTGCGATTGATTGTATTATTTTTCTTGTAACTCTATTGTAAGAGAATATCTTTCTGAGGCCAGCAGGTGGTGTGGTGGCTAGGGCCCTGAAATCCTTCATGGCCAGCCA
>NW_006159991.1:90860-104094 GCF_000334495.1 Tupaia belangeri chinensis | reverse complement strand
TGAGAGTTTTCTTGCTATAGGGTGCATGCACTCGCCAGACAGACAGAGAGAAACAGAGAGACAGAAAGCAGGAAATCACCCCCCGGGGGGATGGCCACACCGCAATCCTGTCTCCATTCTCCTCTTGGGATCTTGGGCACGCACGCACACATGCCCGGCGTGAGTTTAAGCCACCGGGTCCAGGACTCAAACAGCGGTTGACTACGTGGGAGTCCAGCGACATAGCCATTATGATAACTGCTGGTCTCCATGGCCAGCCATTGTTTGTGTCCTGGACCTGGTGGCTTCCTTTCTCATTCTACCCCTTCCCCCATGGTGAGCACATGTGCCCATAGCAAATTAAAAAATAATAAAAAATAATTCTTATAAAATAAAAAAGAATATCTTCCTGTGAGCAGAATTGCTATGTGCCAGGTTCTAAACCAGTTCTTGTTCTTTTCTTTCTGCTGTGATAATGAGATGACCTAGGTAATGTCCTAGGTAGGGTCCACTGCCTCAGTCTGGTTCAAGAAAAGAAGACTACAGAGTCTGTAATCAAGCTACAGTTGACATAAGTGAGCAAGAAGTAATCTATTTTTCTTGTTAAGTCTTGGGATTTCTGGAGTTTTCGACTATACTGTTTAGTCTGTTTTTCTGTTGCTCACAATACCATATTGGGTAATTTATAAAGAATAGAGGCTTATTTTGCTCTTGGATTTGGAGGTTCAAGGTTGAGGGCTGCATCTGGTTAGGGTTTTCTTGTTGTAGGGTTTCTCTGCTGAGTCCCGATGTGATGCAGGGCACCACATGGCAAGACCTTACGTGTCTGTGCCTGTGTGTCTTTCTCCTTATAAACTCATCAGAATTCAGTCCTGATGATCTTATCTAACCCTAAGAACCTTCCAAAGACCTTCCAATATGATAGTCAGATTATTTTATTTTATTTTTTAGTTTTGCTATAGTTTTAATTTTATTATTATTATTATTTTTAGTTTTGCTATAGGGCGCATGTGCTCGCTGGAGAGAGATGAACAGAGAAAGAGAGAGGGAAAGCGAGAAATCACCCATTAGAGGGGATGGCCATACCACAATCCCTTCTCTATTCTCCTCCTGGGGTTCTGGGCATCACATGCACATGTGATTGGTGTGTTTTTCAAGCTGTAGGTCTGAAACTCAAACCACTCAATTTGCCTTTGTGGGATCCAGCCACCTCAACCTCTGCACTACCTGCTGGTCTCTGTCACAACCAAATTTTAACACATGAATTTTTGGAGACACATTCAAACCATAGTGTATAGTAAAAACTGACATAGACAGTTAAATGCTGGCATGGAGGTTAAGCCCCTGGATCTTACATGGCTGACCATGTTGATTTGAGTCACAGTAGCAACTTGAAAATCACAGTAGATGCATTTGCATGTGTGTCCGAAATCCCAAGAGGAGAATGGAGAAAGAATTGTGGCCTGACCATTTCTCCTGAGGAGTGATTTCTCACTTTCTCTCTCTCTCTGGCAAGTGCATGCACCCTATAGCAAAACTAAAAAAAAAAAAAAAAAAGTTAAATATTGTATGAAATGTTTAAGTAAAGTTCCTCAGTAATTCTCAGTACTCATTCATTTGTAAGTTTTTGTTGGGTATACTGTGTATATACAGTTGTTATATTGTGTTCTAAGTTCTTACTAGGTCTTAGAAATACAGTATCTCATGAAGCTTCCATTCAAGCGAAGAAGAGAAAGATAAGAGAGGAGGAGGGAGGGCTAGCAGGTGACATGGTGGTTAAAGCGGTTGGATTCCACAGAACCAATTGCACAGTTTGAGTCCCAGACCTGGTGGCTTGAAAGATAATTGATCATGTGTGCATGTATGCCCCAGATCCAGAGAGGAAAATGGAGAAGAGATTGTGACATGGCCATCCCCTGGATGGTTATTTCTCATTTTCCCTCTCTCTGTCTCTGCAGAAAGTGCACACACCCTATAGCTAAATAAAATAAAGTAAAATAAAATAAAACTAAAAAGATAAGGGAAAACGCACAATTAAAATAACTAATAATTTCATGAAGGAGATAAACAAGATGTTGTAATGGACAATAACTAGGGATAGAAGTTGAGGGAGTCTATGTTAGAAAAGGTGGTAATGAAAGACCTCTTTACAAGGTGACATTTAAAAAAGACTGAAGAATGAGAAGTAGCCATATAAAGAGCATTCTAGATCAGGGAACAGCAAATGCAAAAGCCTTGTGTCTTTCTTCAGCTTCCATTTTGACTGGTGTCTAAAAGATAGTATTTTAAGAGATTCTACCATAAGTCACTCCAGGAGTTAGACCTGGGATCCTGAGCTTCGTTATCAGAAATGCATGGTATTGCACTGTCTTCCTTAAATAGAGCTGAATGTGAAAAGGATTTTCTCATTTTATTATGGCATGCTAAGCATAAGAATGTAGGAGGGGTAAAGGTAGCAAATGTGGGGCTGGTGGGTGGTGTTGATGGTTAAGGAGCTGGACTCCCACGTGGCAGATCACAGTTCAAGTCCCAGACCTGGCATCTTGCTTTCTCATTTCCCCTTTCTCTCTCTCTCTCTGGTCAAATAAAAATAAATAAATAAAAACAGATAAATACAATTAAATAAAATACTTCTTTTTTTTTTTAAAAAAAAAAGGTGGCAAATTTACCAATTAAAGTGAAGGGTAGTTTTCTCTCATAAAGAGCATTCTAGATCAGGGAACAGCAAATGCAAAAGCCTTGTGTCTTTCTTCAGCTTCCATTTTGACTGGTGTCTAAAAGATAGTATTTTAAGAGATTCTACCATAAGTCACTCCAGGAGTTAGACCTGGGATCCTGAGCTTCGTTATCAGAAATGCATGGTATTGCACTGTCTTCCTTAAATAGAGCTGAATGTGAAAAGGATTTTCTCATTTTATTATGGCATGCTAAGCATAAGAATGTAGGAGGGGTAAAGGTAGCAAATGTGGGGCTGGTGGGTGGTGTTGATGGTTAAGGAGCTGGACTCCCACGTGGCAGATCACAGTTCAAGTCCCAGACCTGGCATCTTGCTTTCTCATTTCCCCTTTCTCTCTCTCTCTCTGGTCAAATAAAAATAAATAAATAAAAACAGATAAATACAATTAAATAAAATACTTCTTTTTTTTTTTTAAAAAAAAGGTGGCAAATTTACCAATTAAAGTGAAGGGTAGTTTTCTCTCTGTCTAATCAATATCCAAGGCAGCCTCCCTGCTGGCCATTTCCTAGTTAGAACGACAGCTGCCCTTCCACATCCACAGGTGCTGTACCTGTAGATGCAGAAGGCGACAATACTATTTTATATGAGAGACTTGAGAATCTGCACGATTTTGGTATTCATGGGGATACTAGAATGAATTCTTTTGGATACTGAGGGAGGACTCCAGTTATAAATACCTTGTCTTCCCAAGAGGGCAACTCTACCTAAAAGTTTCATGATAATGTGGACCTATACTTTTAGGGTTGGTTCCAAATTGGTTTGGGAGTCTCGATGGATGTTAATCATCTAATCATATGACACAAATGCTTCCAGAGGAATCATGTTCACCTTGCATCTGGAGCAAAGCTAGAGGGCTGTCTGGATGTCTAATCTGATTTCCAAATTCTAGGTGGTGGTTCTTCTGTTCACACTGACATGACTCAATAGAGACAGAGAGGACTTTCTTAGCCACCTGTGCAGGCAGGGCCAGCCACAGGAAAAGCAATTTAATTCATTTCAGTTCAGACTGATTGCCCTCAAAGTGCCATTTTCCCACCCATTTTTCTCCCTTAAGGCAATAGGCGCAGGAAAATAATTCTTGACTTGGTGTCTTTAAGCTAAATCTGCATTTCTGTGATTCCTCACTTGACAAGTACATTTAGAAATCAAAACTTGAAGGTGGGTTGGGAAGACAGCCAAGTCTTTGCCCATTGCACCTGGTTCCTTAAAGGATAATTTATATGTGAAGTAAATAAGGCATTGGGAGTGTTCTTTCTAATAAGGGAAAAATGCTTTTATCTTTTACAGACATAACCTATAGACAGCAGCAATTTATATGTATATTTTCCCAATTTGATGTGGTAGTTAAGCTCTTTTATCAGGCCTTTGCAATGATAGAAAATACTCCTATATCACTCCAATATAACAATAGCATAAAGCAGCGATCGAATTTAGGCAGATAAAATTGTGTAATGCTCTCATACTGATGATTTGAGAAGCAATCGCTACATTTCATTAAGAACACTGAAAGTGGCTGCAGTCTTATTAGGAAAAGTCATTATAGCCCAATTAGGGATGTGGGGAAATACACCTAGGTCTTTTGATTTCTCAAATTTATTTTGTGAATTAATTTAAGACACAACTTTAAATATAGCTAATATTAAACTAAATAAATCATTAAATATATTTTTCTCCCAGGCAAAATGGATGTAAAAGACAATAGTTTATAAACCATTTACCTGGCTAAAAAGCTATTGATAGTTGCCACATTTGGATGAAGAATGTTAAAAGTAAAAAACTAAGAAAACCAAGTTAAGTATGCTAGGGAATACAATTGCTAACAAAGCCAGCTTTAAATAACTTGTCAAATATCAGTATAAATTCTCAAATAAAATCTTTTGTACAACTCACATAAAATCCAGGACATTTAAGAAATACTAGGCCAGTCCCAGGGGGGAGCTGGATCCCTGGTGGCCCTTGTGGTTTTGAGTCCTGGCCTTGGTCACGTAGGGACATGCTGGGTGCATGTGCATGTGTTCCCGACATCCCGATAGAGTGAACGGATGGAGAATGGATTGAAGTGTAGCCCAGCCCTGTTGGGGTATTCTTTCTCTCTCTCTCTGGCTGGCAGATGTACGCACCCCCTAGCAATTAAAAAAATTAATTAATTAAAAAAATTAATGCCAGGGGCCAGCAGTTGGTATGGTGGCTTAGACACTGGACTCCCACATGGTCGACTGCTATTTGAGTTTCAGACCTGGAGGCTTGCATTCTTACTTTCCCTCTTTTTCTCTCTGGTGAGCACACATGTCCTGTAGCAAATTGAAAAAAAAAAAAAAAAAAAGGATGAATAAAATTAAATAAAAATAATTCTTTATTTTTAATTTTTTAATTTTTTTATTTTTGGAGAGATTTTCGCTATAGGACGCGTGCTCTCGCCAGACAGACAGAGAGAGACATAGAGACAGAAAGCGAGAAATCACCCCCCAGGGGGGATGGTCACGCCGCAATCCCTTCTCCTCCATTCTCCTCTCAGGATCTTGGGCACGTACGCACACATGCCCGGCGTGAGTTTTAAGCCACTGGGTCCAGGACGCGAACTGTGGTCGACTACGTGGGAGTCCAGCGACATAGCCGTTACGCCAACTGCTGGTTCCCAATAAAAATAATTCTTTACAAAAAAACTCATGTGATGTTTGAGTGACTTTGAAAGATAATATTGTAAAAGAAATTTGGGTATGTACTGTATGTCCAATTTGATAAAAATTTTCATTGCTATTTTGAACTATAACATTAATGTGTTTATTGTACATTTGTTTATATTTTTAGCTAGAACCCAGAAGTATTGAGTATATGTCTTCTGGACGACCCACTTAAATAAGAGAGGTATTCTTATGTTAACTATCTTACCATATTGTCTTCCATAATATAAACACCTTTCCATTAGACCATTTAAGTAGTTTTAGATGATTAAATGAAGTGGTTAGTATTTAGATAAGCTCTTCTCTGTTGTAGTGATCTAAATGGAATAGAACAAAGTAAAAGAATTTTGAGTGCTTTAAACATAATCACTTTTAAAAAATTGTTTCATTTTAATAACACCAACTCAGTGTTGGTAAGTAAAAGATTTTTATTTCTTACACATAGCTTCATTTCTTAAATAGATTAAAATTCTCAAATCAAGTGTGTTTGTAAACATTTGGAAAACTAACGTGGTAAAGCAGGCCAAGAAATCAGAAATCTATATGAGTGCTATTCTTTTTTTGAGCAAATTTAAATTTAGCTTTCATTTGTATCAAAGTTATCTGAGGGTACTTTGAAAGTTCAAGAAAAAGTGAAATTAAAGTAGTAGTTTATTTTGACACAAATTTTTGAAATTCCTACATAGTTTTTTTATAATATACATTTTTCGTGAAGTTTTTAAAGTACGTGCATAGTTAAAAAAATTAAATTTTAATAGGCCACCTATACTTTGTTAAATAGCAGGCCTGTCTTGCCCTTTCCTTTTCTCCACCCTAACTTCATTTCCCAGTCACTGGAGGAAACTACTTTAAAAAATATATATATATATAGTTATATTTAATTCCATTTGTTATTAGTATTATTATTTTTAATTTGACCAGAGAGAGATAGAGAGAAACGGAAAGTGAGAAAGCAAGCCGCCAGGTTCAAGGACTAGAATCGCAGTGGGCCATGTGGGAATCTAGCACCTCCAACCACCACACCACTTGCCAGCCCCAGAAACTACTTTTTCAGCTGTGTTTTTCTTTTCATTTCCTTCCTTCCTTCCTTCCTTCCTTTCTTCCTTCCTCTCTCTCTCTCTCTCTCTTTCTTTATTTCATATTAAAGAGAGATTTTTGTTGTAGGATGCTTGCACTTGCCGGAGAGATACAGAGAAAGTGAGAAACCACTTCCCAGAGGGGATGGTCACACTGCAATTCCTTCTCCTCCACTATCTTCTTGGGATTTGGGCCATGTACACACATGTGTCTGGCGTGAGTTTCTTTCTTTTTTTTCCAGAGATATTTTTGCTATAGGGCATATGTGCTCAGCGGAGAGATAGAGAGACAGAAAGCGAAAAGTCACTCCCTGGGGAGATGGCCATGTTGCGATCCCTTCTCCTTCATTCTCTTCTCAGGATTTCGGGCATGCATGCAAACATGCCCTGGTATGAGTTTCAAGCCGCTCAGTTTGGGGCTCAAACTGCAGCGGACCAGATGGGAGTCCAGCACCTTAACTACTACTACACCACCTACTGGTCCCTCAGTTGTTTTTCTTGGTATTTGGCTCCATGTCACTAAATTATTTATTTAATTTTATTTGCTATTGTTATTGTTTTTAGTTTGCTATAAGACATATGTACTCAACAGAGAGAGAAAGAGAGACAGAGAGAGAGAAAGTGAAAAAGCAGGCTGCCAGGTTTGGTACTCGAACCATGGTTGTTAATATGGGAGTCCAGCACCTTAACCACCATGCCGCCTGCCAGCCCCCATGTCACTGAGTCTTATACTGCTACTTCTTGACTTTATTTTAGGCCCTGTTGACTGTGGAACGTAAGAATTTATCTTTCTTCCACTCTTGTTGCCGTAATAGCAGAAGCAGAATATAGACAAATAAAATTGTATAATACTCTCATGATGGTGATTTGAGAAGCAATTGCTACATTCCATTAAGAACAGGGAGAGTGCTTGCAGTCTTCCTAGAAGAAGCCATTATAGTCTAATTAGGGATGCAGGAGTTGTTCTAAAGTACATTATTTGTTGTTACACTGTTATGAAGACAGTCTGTCTTTATTAGTACTAGATTTAGCTGGTATTGACAAAACCCCTCATATTACAGTAGCTTAAATAATACTCAAATGTATTTTTTTCTTATATAAAACCTAATGGTAAGCAGAGCAGGGTTTATAAAGAGGCTCTAGAACAATAGGGATCGGGCTATTTTGTTGCTCTACCGTCCTCAATATATAGCTTTCTCTTTATGGCCTAAGACATCTGTTTAAACTCTAGCTAGCAAGTAATAGGAAGTGGTGTCTGGGGTGGGGGACCTTCTTTTAAAGAACGCTTTCCAAAATTTGCATGCATTACTTCTGCTAGTCAGCTTTGGCCACGGAGTCTGGAAAATGTAACCTTTATTATAGATAGTCCCCAAAACAACAACCACAAATAGGTATTCTTGGGGCCAGCGGGTGGCATGGTGGTCAAGGCACTTGATTTCCACCTGACTGACCACGGTTTGAGTCTTGAGTCCTGGACCCAGAGGCTTGAAAATCACACTGTGTGTATATGTGTGTGTGTGTGTATGTGTGTGTGTGTGCATGCGTGCTCAACATCCCAAGAGGAAAATGGAGGAGAAGGGATTGTGGTGTGGCCATCGGCCTAGGGAATGATTTCTCACTTTTCCTTTCACCGTCTCTCTCTCTCTCTCTGGCAAGTGCACTCATCCTATGACAACAACCTTTTAAAAAAAAGTTTATTTATTTATTTATTTTTTTGAGAGGTTTTTGCTATAGGGCACGTGCGTTTGCCAGACTGTCAGAGAGAGACAGAGAGATGGAAAGCAAGAAATCACCCCCCAGGAGGGATGGATATGCCAAAACCCTTCTCCTCCATTCTCCTCTTGGGATCTTGGGCATGCACATGCACGCGCCCAGCATGAGTTTAAGCCATTGGGTCCGGGAACTCGACCCATGGTCAGCTACATGGGAGTTCAGCGACAAAGCCATTACGCTAACTGCTGGTCCTCCCAGAAAGGTGTTTTACGAGGAAGAAGGAGGGAATAAATATTGTAGTATATATAGCAGCTTCTACCACAGTATCTAAAATCTTATGCGTAGGAACTGGGCCTGATAAAGACATAGTTCCTGGCAATAGCATGCACTACAGAACAAAAGGAGGGAAAGAAAGTAGTGTTGGAGGAGAAGAGGGCCTCTAGATAAAGGAGGGTGGTAAGCTGTGCAGTGATTAAGAAAGTCCTGGACAGAGGCTGGCAGGTGGTGTGGTGGTTAAGGGCGCTGGGCTCCCACGTGGCTGGCAGTGTCTTCCTTTCTCACTTTCCCTCTCTATCTCTCTGGTCGAATTGGAAAATAATAATAAAGTTAGAATAAAAATAATTCTTTAAAAAAATTAAAAAAGAAGAAGAAAGCCCTGGATAGAAGGTCTGAAGAGAGTGCCACTCCAGATTCTATAATGAGTTCTGTGCTCTTAGGCAAGTCCCTTAATGCTTTGTGTAGTGTATCTTAGTATTTTTTTCTTTATTCATGGTAGAGTGTGTGCATGTGAGAGTCAGAGTCAGAGGGAGAAAGAGGAGCCCTTTCTGCAAAGTCTGTTCCTACCACAATCTCATTCCTCCAGTTCTCCAGCTGGGTTGGTTGTAGGCACTCACATGCATGCTTGGTGTGTTTCAGGCTTACTGGGCTGGGAATTTGAACTGGTTGCCATGTGGGATCCAACTTCTCTTGAGCAGAGTGTTACTGCTCAGTCACAGAGTCAGCCCTCTTTTTTTTTTAATCAGTATGTTGTGCATGCAAATATAGGAATGCCTGGGAGTGGGGGGGTAAGTTTCATATCCATAGATTTCTTCTGCAGATTCAAGAGCTGTTTCAATTTAAGAGCATAAGTTAAACTCTCAGTATTTTAAGTACTGCTTCTTATTTTGTTTATAGTTAGCTGGGTAATATTAGTAAAGTTCCTTAACTATTCTTGGCCTTTGTATATCTCTGAAATGGAAAATCAGTCTAGACACAATTTCCATGTTATGCACCAAGGTGCCTTGGGGTGTTGCAATGAACTCATAGGGGTGTTGCAGGATATTTTAAATTTTCAAGAAAATAGAGTGATTCTTGATTATGTTGCTGGACTCCCATGTAGTTGACTGTGATTTAAGTCTCAGACCTGGTGGCTTAAACCTCACACAAGGCACGTGTGCATGTGTGTCCAAGATTCTGAGAGGAGAATAGAGAAGGGATTGCGACATGGCCATCCCCCCAATGATTTCTTGCTTTCTGTCTCTCTGTCTCCCTCTCTATCTCTGGCAAGTGCACATGCCCTTTAGCAAAAATCTTTCTCTGAGAAAAAACAAATCCAGGTAAATATATAAATCTCTTTTAATTGTGTGTGTGTATGTGTGTGTGTGTGTGTGTGTGTGTGTGTTTAAAAACCAGCTCCTAACTTACTAGGACATAAATATTTTTTAAATGTTTGGATCTAACTATTACACTTAATATGAGATCGTTAGTTACTGCTTTTGGCCTAGGGTACTGTGAAAAAAGAAATTACTAAAACACTCATCATGCTATGACCTGGGCAGGTTTGGATACCTCTGGACTAGATAATCTTCAAGATGTTCCTAAATTTCCTGATTCTTTGACATCTTTCTGCTCCAGAAGCGTCCCTAGGGTATGGTTAACAAGCTGATGCCCTGGACCTGAATGTTGTAGGAAAGTGAAAAGTAGGTGTGACATTGAGCAGTACTCAGGGCTACCTTGTACTCCTAAGAGTGAGGATGGTAGTTCTAACAATTCTTCCACAGGAGTACATGGAAAGTCTCTCAATCAACCCCTTGAAAAAATTTGGATCAACTTAAGGTAGTATGTGTCCAAAAGATTTTCCTTTCTATTTTCAATTTAGAGTCAGCTTACTTCCTTTAAGAATATCCATCTCTATTTTTAAAAAATTATTTATTCATTCATTTATTTTAATTTGACCAGAGAGAGAAAGGGAAAGTGAGAAAGAAAGCCACCAGGTCTGGAACTTGAACCATGGTCGACCACGTGGGAGGGTGCAGCGCCCTAACCACCATGCCACCTGCCTTATTGGATTATGACATAAGATTCTCAGCCAAGGGGCTGAGCAGAGGTTTGTTCCTGGCAAGCTAAACTGGAATTTGGGATACATTTTAATACAGAACAGTATTTTGAATATTTCATATTGTTTAACCAATCCAATTTTTATCATTACTGATTGTGCAAGAATATGTTTGTGACAGTCTTATTTTTGGTTTCCTGTAGATAAAACACTCAAGTAAATGGCGTAAATCTTTTCCAGGATGTGTTTAGTAAACAAACACATTGTATCACCAGAAATTTACTTATAGTACCTTTTCCAGACTTTACTAACTTTGTCAAAGAGGACAAATTCCCCAGAGCAAACAGCCAACCAAAATGCTGAGGGAATCAATCAAATTTAATATTTAGATATGCTGACTAAATAGAAAAAGAAAATTGTGTTTATATCAAGAAAGCGTTGACTGTTTAATGGAAATATTAAAAATAATGAGTTGCTAAGTTACTGCAAGTCGAAGAAACATTCCACTCAACTGGTTTCTCAACCATACTGAAACTCCTCCTGAATGTAGAATCTGCTCTCTTGTCTGCCACAGTTTAACCAAAGAGGTTGTGAGAAAATTAGGTGTCCTTTCTCCAAATTATCCAAATAACGCCTGGAAGATTCAGATATGTAACACTAAGTACACACAAATGCAGGGCAAATACTTTCTTACTGTTTTTGATTCTGGGTTTGAAATTTTGGATGTTATAATCAAAGCATCTTTTTTTATCTGAATCATTTTGACTAAGATTGACTTTTATTATACAGAAATAGGTGTTCAGAAGATTAACTCATTTACAACTATTTTATTTTATTTTCTCAGTCTGTGTTTTTCTGATACTTAAAATAAATCTGGTATTTTCTTATACTAGAGAAAGTGCTATGAAAGGTAACTGATACATTTATAAAATATTTTGTTATATGTGTAACATATCTATATATCCTATATTACATCAACAATTTTATTTTAGAAATTTAGAAATATTGTGGGCCAGCTAGTGGTATGATGGTTGGAATGGTTGGATCCCAGAAGGCTGACTGAGTGGTTTTAGTCTCGGATCCAGCAGCCTGGGGAATATGCCAGGTGCAGGAGCATGCGTGACCAGGATTCCAAGATGAGAATGGAGGAAAAACGATTGCAGTGTGGCCACCCCCATCGAGGGAGGGAGTGCTTTTTCACTTTCTTTCTCTTTCTCTCTCTCTCTCTGGTGAGCCTATGTGCCCTATTGCAATTTTTTTAATTGAAATTTAGAAATATTATGCTACAGTGAAAGTAAAAAGCACTGAATTTAGAAGATTGAATCTTTGTGGCCTGTTTGCTACATATTAGCTATGATCTTTGTCAAATCCTTTAACTTTTCTGTACTTCAGTTTCCTCATCCATAAAACATTTAAAGTGATACGGCTATATATAGGACATATCCTATATACCAGGTCTGATCATTTCACACTATTATGCTCTGAGTTCAATATGAAACCAGATATTTATACATATTTTATTCCATGGGTGTATGTCTTTTCAGTTTTATTCTAAATTGATTCTTCTTGAAATTTCTTGCATACATTTGGAATGGGATCTGCAGTGCTACTGGTTTTATAAAGGCCATCTACGGTCATGATAGGTTTGAACAAGGTACGATATCTGACTAGAGATAGCAACCCTGAATACATTCCACATGTCGTATCACCATATTCACCGGTGGTATTTTCTTAATTACAAGACTGAATTGTTCAGAATTGCAGAAGAAAATATTTAGCAATTGGCATGGGTAAATATTCCTGATGCTGCTGTCTTTGGCTTCCAGCCCTTTATTCCTCATGATTCTAATTGCTTGTCACTACTGACCTTAGTAATAGCCTTATGTGGGGCCAGCAGTTGGCGTGGTGGTTGAGGTGCTAGACTCCCATATGACCAATTGTGGTTCAAGGAACCAGTGGCTTGAAACTCACACCAGGCACATGTGCTTGTGTGCCCAAAATCCCAAGAGGAAGGTGGAGGAGAAGGGATTGTGGCATGGCCATCCTCTCAGGGGGCATGTGATCTCTTACTTTCTATCTCTCTGTCTCTCCAGTGAGTGCTTGCACCCTATAGCAAAAATTTCTCCAAATAATAATGATAATCTTATGTCCTTGGCATTATGGTAGCATGTAAAAATTACTGTTATTGGAGGAAATAAGTGATTCCAAAAGCCTAAAAAATTTCCAGATAGTTAACAAACTGAAACCCATTGTATGGAGTTACTGAATCTTTGAAAGAGAGTGCTGGGTTAGCCAGTAGCATGGATATTAAGGCAGCTGGATCTACGTGGCTGACTGTGCGGTTCAAGTCCTGGACCCAGTGACTTGGAAAACACACAAGGCATGTGTGCTTGCATGCCCAAAATCCTTAGAGGAAAATGGAGGAGAAGGGATTGTGAAATGGCCATCCCCCTTGGATGGGGGGGTGTTTAATTTCTCATTTCCTTCTCTTTCTCTCTAGTGAGCACATGTGCCCTATGGCAAAACCTAAAAAATAAAATGAAAAAAACCTTACATCTCACTGTAAATCCATAAAATAGCATTCGTATAACACGAATACTTGTATTATGGCATAACTATGCCTCCTGGGTGGGGGGAATGTTCTCATTTTTCCCTCTCTTTGTCTCTTTGCAGTGAGTGCATGTGCCCTTTAGCAAATTAAAAAAAAAAAAAAAAAAGAATGCTGCAGAATAAA
>NW_006159991.1:44882-90784 GCF_000334495.1 Tupaia belangeri chinensis | reverse complement strand
CACCTGCCTTACTGGATTATGACATAAGATTCTCAGCCAAGGGGCTGAGCAGAGGTTTGTTCCTGGCAAGCTAAACTGGAATTTGGGATACATTTTAATACAGAACAGTATTTTGAATATTTCATATTGTTTAACCAATCCAATTTTTATCATTACTGATTGTGCAAGAATATGTTTGTGACAGTCTTATTTTTGGTTTCCTGTAGATAAAACACTCAAGTAAATGGCGTAAATCTTTTCCAGGATGTGTTTAGTAAACAAACACATTGTATCACCAGAAATTTACTTATAGTACCTTTTCCAGACTTTACTAACTTTGTCAAAGAGGACAAATTCCCCAGAGCAAACAGCCAACCAAAATGCTGAGGGAATCAATCAAATTTAATATTTAGATATGCTGACTAAATAGAAAAAGAAAATTGTGTTTATATCAAGAAAGCGTTGACTGTTTAATGGAAATATTAAAAATAATGAGTTGCTAAGTTACTGCAAGTCGAAGAAACATTCCACTCAACTGGTTTCTCAACCATACTGAAACTCCTCCTGAATGTAGAATCTGCTCTCTTGTCTGCCACAGTTTAACCAAAGAGGTTGTGAGAAAATTAGGTGTCCTTTCTCCAAATTATCCAAATAACGCCTGGAAGATTCAGATATGTAACACTAAGTACACACAAATGCAGGGCAAATACTTTCTTACTGTTTTTGATTCTGGGTTTGAAATTTTGGATGTTATAATCAAAGCATCTTTTTTTATCTGAATCATTTTGACTAAGATTGACTTTTATTATCCAGAAATAGGTGTTCAGAAGATTAACTCATTTACAACTATTTTATTTTATTTTCTCAGTCTGTGTTTTTCTGATACTTAAAATAAATCTGGTATTTTCTTATACTAGAGAAAGTGCTATGAAAGGTAACTGATACATTTATAAAATATTTTGTTATATGTGTAACATATCTATATATCCTATATTACATCAACAATTTTATTTTAGAAATTTAGAAATATTGTGGGCCAGCTAGTGGTATGATGGTTGGAATGGTTGGATCCCAGAAGGCTGACTGAGTGGTTTTAGTCTCGGATCCAGCAGCCTGGGGAATATGCCAGGTGCAGGAGCATGCGTGACCAGGATTCCAAGATGAGAATGGAGGAAAAACGATTGCAGTGTGGCCACCCCCATCGAGGGAGGGAGTGCTTTTTCACTTTCTTTCTCTTTCTCTCTCTCTCTGGTGAGCCTATGTGCCCTATTGCAATTTTTTTAATTGAAATTTAGAAATATTATGCTACAGTGAAAGTAAAAAGCACTGAATTTAGAAGATTGAATCTTTGTGGCCTGTTTGCTACATATTAGCTATGATCTTTGTCAAATCCTTTAACTTTTCTGTACTTCAGTTTCCTCATCCATAAAACATTTAAAGTGATACGGCTATATATAGGACATATCCTATATACCAGGTCTGATCATTTCACACTATTATGCTCTGAGTTCAATATGAAACCAGATATTTATACATATTTTATTCCATGGGTGTATGTCTTTTCAGTTTTATTCTAAATTGATTCTTCTTGAAATTTCTTGCATACATTTGGAATGGGATCTGCAGTGCTACTGGTTTTATAAAGGCCATCTACGGTCATGATAGGTTTGAACAAGGTACGATATCTGACTAGAGATAGCAACCCTGAATACATTCCACATGTCGTATCACCATATTCACCGGTGGTATTTTCTTAATTACAAGACTGAATTGTTCAGAATTGCAGAAGAAAATATTTAGCAATTGGCATGGGTAAATATTCCTGATGCTGCTGTCTTTGGCTTCCAGCCCTTTATTCCTCATGATTCTAATTGCTTGTCACTACTGACCTTAGTAATAGCCTTATGTGGGGCCAGCAGTTGGCGTGGTGGTTGAGGTGCTAGACTCCCATATGACCAATTGTGGTTCAAGGAACCAGTGGCTTGAAACTCACACCAGGCACATGTGCTTGTGTGCCCAAAATCCCAAGAGGAAGGTGGAGGAGAAGGGATTGTGGCATGGCCATCCTCTCAGGGGGCATGTGATCTCTTACTTTCTATCTCTCTGTCTCTCCAGTGAGTGCTTGCACCCTATAGCAAAAATTTCTCCAAATAATAATGATAATCTTATGTCCTTGGCATTATGGTAGCATGTAAAAATTACTGTTATTGGAGGAAATAAGTGATTCCAAAAGCCTAAAAAATTTCCAGATAGTTAACAAACTGAAACCCATTGTATGGAGTTACTGAATCTTTGAAAGAGAGTGCTGGGTTAGCCAGTAGCATGGATATTAAGGCAGCTGGATCTACGTGGCTGACTGTGCGGTTCAAGTCCTGGACCCAGTGACTTGGAAAACACACAAGGCATGTGTGCTTGCATGCCCAAAATCCTTAGAGGAAAATGGAGGAGAAGGGATTGTGAAATGGCCATCCCCCTTGGATGGGGGGTGTTTAATTTCTCATTTCCTTCTCTTTCTCTCTAGTGAGCACATGTGCCCTATGGCAAAACCTAAAAAATAAAATGAAAAAAACCTTACATCTCACTGTAAATCCATAAAATAGCATTCGTATAACACGAATACTTGTATTATGGCATAACTATGCCTCCTGGGTGGGGGGAATGTTCTCATTTTTCCCTCTCTTTGTCTCTTTGCAGTGAGTGCATGTGCCCTTTAGCAAATTAAAAAAAAAAAAAAAAAAGAATGCTGCAGAATAAAGGTTCAGATTCACCCTAATCCTGGATGCTGCAGAACCCAGAAAAATGTTGGTCTCCACTTCAAACCAAGCAATAGACATGTATAAGGAGTTATAAATATCACCTAAGCATGCCTTACCGTTAAGGAAAATACAGTAAAGCCTGCCGCAGCTAAACATGATGTTTAAAAAACAACCCATTCACTTCAAATATGTGAATCGAATTCTGCTGGTATCAGTAAACACTTGGCTTACACATCCCAGGAGCCCCAAACATGAAAGCTTCAGCTATCTTGGGATTAATCAAGATCTCACCATCAAAAGCGCGGTCTTTTTGCTGTGTTGTGTTTTTTCAGTGATTTGCCTTCTTGGCTTACTCACTGGGCTTTGCCTGTTTTTCCTCATTCTCTACTGTGTCTTCAGACAGTGCTGTCTCTGACAGCAAGCTGGGGAAATCATCAACTGCATGCTGATGAGCTGGTTTGCCTTCTTTTGCCAGATTAAATCAGGACAGCCTGAGGTTGGAAAAGGAAAGGATGGTCTGTGCTCACCTCCCACGTTCCCTTCCTTTTCTTTTTTATCTGGGACTTTTTCCGCTCTCAAGCTCTCCTGTTTTGTCCCCAATTTAGGACACTTTCTTCCCTTCATCTTTTCTGCCAGGAACATAACTTGCATTGTCCTACTGATTTGTTTTCTTGCTTGTTTTTAATTGATCTTACTTTATGTTTCTCTTAGAAAATATTAGCCAAGAACTAATATTTGCAAGTTTGATTTTCATGTAAGATGGTAACAATAAGGGAACAAACAACCTGTATACTAGTACCTCCCAAAGTTATTTTGAGAAACACATTTTAGACCCTTTAATGTGCTAATATGCATTGTAATCCATAAATAGGGTATTGTATGCTGCATTTCCCAAACTTTAATGATGAATCCTTGTTTCCAAAGGATTTCAGTACAGTACTGAAACAAGGATTCATCAGTATTTCCAGGCACATACTCTTGAATATGCTGTCATATTCCCTTCCCCTACAACTCTTGTTATAATTCAGCTTTGTATATTTTCTTTTTCTTTTAAAATTATTTATTTATTTAATTTTATTTGTTATTATTACTACTATTATTATTATTTTAATTTGACCAGAGAGAGCGAGAAAGTGAGAAAGCAAGCCACCAGGTCTGGGACTTGAACTACAGTTGGCCATGTGGGAGTTCAGAGCCCTAGGCACCACACCACCTCCCAAACCCTCAGCTTTGTATAATTTTAAGGACTCATGGACCTCATATATTTTTAGCAGTGATTTTTTTGGGGAAAGTTGACCTGGGAGCTGATAAGATTTTATTTCAATTTGAATATGTTAAAAAATATTAACACCCTAGAAATCTGTAAATATCTATTTAGATAAGAAACCTTAGTCTAGGGGCCAGCTGGTGGTGTGGTGGTTACAGGTGCTGGACTTCCACATGACCAACAGTGGTTCAAATCCCAGGCCTGGTGGCTTTCATTCTCACTTTCTCTCTCTGATCAAACTGGAAAATAGTAATAATAAATAAAATTAAATATAACTCATTAAAAAAAAGAAACCTTACTCCAATTTTATCTTCACATTTACCTTAAAAAAAGTGTAGAAAGAGCTACACTTCAGTGGCTACAGTTCAGTTTTTTCCTAATCTTATTTATTTATTATCTTATGTACAATGGGAAGAAATAGCTGAAGCCATGGATACAAATACTGAATTTTATCTGCCAATATGAATCTTGTGAACCTTAAAAGAAGTGTAGAAAGAGGTGTGGCTACAGTTCAGTTTTTTCCTAATCTTATTTATTTATTATCTTATGTACAATGGGAAGAAATAGCTGAAGCCATGGATACAAATACTGAATTTTATCTGCCAATATGAATCTTGTGATTTGTCAATATTTCAGAACATTGTTCTTGGGGCTGAGCATGTCATGTTAGTATACAGTGAATCCTCCTTTCTCTCCAAAAATACGTTCTGTATCATGACTATGCCCCAGTCAAGGCCCCAGTCATCAACTTTAAACCCACAAGGTCACCTGGTCATCTTGTGATTACAACAGCAGCTTTACTGCTTGTAATTGTCCTACAGCTGTGTCAGGTCAATGGAAAAATGTTCTTTAAACACCATAAGCATCTGATTGTGCAATACCTAAATGAGTGTCATTGATTATTCACACTGCTGGCTGGTCAAAGCTGGGGAAGTAATTAGGGCTTTTTGTGTGGATTATCCACTGAGAAAAGGTCAAATAACTACAAACAGTGCCAGCAGAGAGGAGCCACCAAGGACCAGCATCCGTGATCAGTTAAGAAATGCTAAAGCAAGGCTTAATAATGATGTGCTTATGCCAGGCTCTACAGAATGTGATCATTCTGTCATAGAAATCCAATGAAGCATGAGTGATGGCTACTTTTTCCCTGGAAGCTCTGCTTCAGGTCCCTGATGCCCATCAAACAGGTTTGTCAGGGAAACTAGACTGAGAAGAATTTAAAAAGCAAGGCTTCCCCCTGCCACCCACCCCTTTCCTTATATCAAGAATAAAGGACTTTCAGCTAGTAACCGTCCTTTTATTCTCGCCTTTTGAAGCTTCACAATATTTTTCTTTTTTTCTTTTTCTCCAAATTCCTCGTTTAGTAAGGACTTCTTTATTTTGAGAGGAAAAAGGTCCCAAGCATTAGGCTGTTAAGAAAATAACCCACAGTATCAACTTTAGAAAACAAATCTTAAGATTATTACACTATTTTCTAGAGGATGCATTTGACATGCCAACTCCCATTCACAAAAACACAGTTAAATTTGTGTTGAACAGCCCCACACAGCACTCTAACGTGGGGCAGACAACATATACTTCTAACTCAAAGCTGCCCTCAGGTGCTACTCAACTAAATGATACTGCTTTGCAGTTAGGGAAGCAACTTCGGAACTTGTACATGAATGAAAAGAACTGTACTCCCTGCATAACAAGAGATTATTCTGGAGACAGCTGATAAAAATCATACATCTTTTTTATTAAGTAATAAAACAGTATCAAAATTAAAAGCAAAATTACAGGGTGAGACTTAACAAAACTACTAGGAGCATCAAAAGAAGTTAAATGGGACTGGGTACAGGGCATGAATTAATGAACATGGGAAGGACAAAGGTGGGGAGAACAGTGAGCATGTACTGAAGATACTAGGGGAGAGGATCTGCTGAAAATTTTGATCTTAGACAAGCACCTTGGTAAAGAAATAATGGGTAAGATTTCTAAACGCCACTATGTGCTTACGAGTCATCCTCACCATTGGCGCTGTCTCTGTCATCCTCTCCTTCCTCAGCCTCTTTTTCGTCATCCTTGATCAACTGGTCATCCCCCCAACCTTCATTATCATCATCATCCAGTAGGTCCCCCTCCTCAGCAGAGTCACCTGCATCCCCCTCAGACTCCATCTTCACGTTAGTCTCATCTTTCTTCTGGGAGCTGCTGCTCTGCTCCTCTTCTGACTTACATTCTTCACCTCTACTGTTTGTTTGCTCTGCTCCTTTTTGATTTTTCCAGTTTTTCCAGAAGAGAATTCACTTTCTGTGTTATCTGGGTCAACTCCTTCTTACTGGCCTGAAGGTCATCTCCTTTCAACTTTCCAGACTAGGAAGATGATCCTTGTTGTCCACTCTTAGAATGGAAGCTTTTGCCCCTTTGTGAAGTGTTTCCTGACACGCTGGCGTTTGGAAGGCTCTACAGCATGAGCAATAGGAGGTGGCGGTTGACATGCTGGCGTTTGGAGGGCTCTACAGCATGAGCAATAGGAGGTGGCGGTAGAACACGTGCTGGTAACCGTGCATCCTGTCATCATAATCGCGTTGAAAGTCACAGTCCAAATCAAAAGAGGAGCCGCACATCTCCACTGCAGGTCGTTTCACACCTGCTTTTCCTCGGTTCACTTTTGACTCTGCAGCCAGATGAATATCTAAAACCCGGCCAGCAATCATCCTGCCATCCTCTCCTGCCACAGCAGCCCGGGCATTCCTCTCAAAGCCCTTATGAACAGAGAAACCCACAATTTTGCCATACTTCAAGAAGATTGCCTCTACGTCAGACTTCTTGATCACAGATTGGTGAGATTTCCAATGAGCACACAGGAGTTCATGGAGCGAGGATCTGTCTTGTTGGTAGCATTGCTGGCCATTGCGACTGATGGTAAGATTTTTCACAAAGTCAAAAATCTCAAGTAAAGTTCCACTAACTTAATATATTTCAAGAGATTTGTAACCAAGAAAGGAAGGGGAAAAGATATTCGATTCTGAATCTCTTGTTCCCCGGTTCTAGGCAAAGAAACCAACTGCAGCTGGAGGTAGGATACGGGGCCACATCTGCTCTATCTCCAACTCTTCACAAAATGGCCTATTTTTCATCTATATATATATATATTCCTTATTTTTGATCTTTGCTAAAGCATCCCATCCAATGGTCTGTGTTATAGGAACTTGAAACCATTCATTTACTGATTTAAGTTAGGAGCTTGGAAAAAAATCTTTGTGTTGCAATTCAATTTATAGTAATATAATGCTAAAAATATGTGTCAGTTTTCTCAAAAGTCTTTCATATTTTCCAAGCTTAAGATCCACTTAGTCATACTTGGAACTACCTCCCATCCTCAATAATGCCGGAAATTCTAAGATTTAGTCTTCATTGTGGCCCAGCTATGGTGACATGTACTGACTAATGGAAGGTCTAGTTTGATTCCCAGTCAATCCTGAAAGCTGGGCACAGTGGTGCATGGCTGTTGTCTCAGCTACTCGAGAGGCTAGGCGAGAGGATTGTGACATAGTGAGATCCTGTCTAAAAATAATAATAACATGGCCCAGCCACAGTGATGCAGGCAATAGTGTGCTGAACTACAGTGCTGGAAGCCACATGGCTGATGTGGCTTCAGATCCCAAGTTGACCTGAAAACACTCCAGTACACACATGCCCTACATTCTGATGAGCAGAAGAGCTGTGGGAAGGAGATTGTGTGGTATGATGAGACCCTGTTGAGGTGTCTCTCTCTCTCTTTCTCTCTGTGTTTCTCATGTGTATGTGCATGCACTTTCTCTCATAAATCAACTTGAAAAACAACAACGAACACTTCATTGTTGATTTTTATTAAACTGAGGATATTCTGAGAAAGTCAGCAATTTAGCTATTTTTCATGCCAGTTCCAATAATCTGAAAGCCAGGTTTGAGAAGGCATCAGGGAAATAGTATTTGGAAAGTAAAGTAACTTATTTGGGGTACCCCAAACATTCTTTTATTACTTCCTGACTGTACCTAGAATCATATTAGTACAGCAGAAAAAATAATTGAGTAATAATTGAGAACACCAACTTTTTGAGGGTTTAAATCCTGGTTCTGCCCCTTACTCCAGGATATTGGGCAAAGCACTTAAACTTCCTTAGTCTCAGTAGTGCATGGATGGAATTAAAAAAAAATTCTTTATGAGAAATCAGTGAAATAGCAGAAGATGAACTAAGCAAGAAAACAGGAACTCTGAAAACAACTCTGTCCTTGTAGAATGGAGATCTTCCAGGGCCTCCTAAGAAACAGAAATTGTGACCAATGATCTTCACATGGGGACAGCTTCTGGGACCTGGTGAGAGAGACTGGGTTCTCTGATCTCCGTTGCCATCCTTACTGTATTTCTTTTATGTTTGACTAGGATTAAGGGAGAATTTCCGAGATTAAAGTTTAAGGAGGATCCATTTTCTAAAATCAGACAGAGACCCTTTAAGCCTAATGGTGGGATTTAACAATGGAATTTAAGGCATGGTAACAAACCAAAAGAGATATTTTGGAACAGACACCCCTAACTAAATTCTCTAGATCTCCGACTCTTGGGCTGTGAACTGCAATGGGCAGCACAGCAGAGGGTGGGTGGTGGGCAAGCCAGCGAGGCTTCATCTGTGGTTGCACCTACTCCCATCACTCACATCACCACTTGGACTCTGCCTTCTGTCAGGTCAGCAATCGTGTTGGATTCTCATGGGAGTGTGAACTCTATTGTCTGATTGTTGGTGGAAAACTAATTGCGTTTTGCATTGTTGAAATTTGCCATTTGATATTGAAGTACATTCTTAAATGTGGTTATGTTTTATGTATGCATTTCTCACTATGTTTTTTTTTTTTTTTTGGAGAGGTTTTCACTATAGGGTGCATGCGCTCGCCAGACAGACAGAGACATAGAGACAGAAAGCGAGAAATCACCCCCCAGGGGGGATGGTCACGCCGCAATCCCTTCTCCTCCATTCTCCTCTCGGGATCTTGGGCATGCACGCACACACGCCCGGCATGAGTTTTAAGCCACCGGGTCCAGGACGTGAACCGCGGTCGACTACGTGGGAGTCCAGCGACATAGCCATTACTCTAACTGCTGGTTCCCTCACTTTATGTTTTTTGCTAATGAGTTGTTACTTGCTTTTTTTTTTTTTCTTAGAGAGATTTTTACTTTAGGGTCACCAGAGAGACAGAGAGAGACAAAAAGTGAAAAATCACCTCCCAAGGCAACTTGCCACCCCACAATCCCTTCTCTTTCATTCTCTTCTTGGGATCTTGGGCACACACGCACCCGCACCCAGTGTGAATCTTAAGCTGCCAGGTCCAGGACTCGAACCACGGTCAACTATGTGGGAATCCAGTGACGTAATCGTTATGCCTTCTGCTGGTCCCACTTACTTTTTATTTTATATTTATTTTAATTAATTAATTAATTAATTTTTTAAGACATATTTTTACTATAGGGTACATGTGCTCACCAGAGAGATAGAGAGAAACAGAGATAGAAAGTGAGAAATCACCCTGTAGCTACACTGTAATCCCTTTTCCTCCATTCTCTTCTTGAGATTTTGGGCCCAGTGTGAGTTTTAAGCCACCAGGTCCGGGACTCAAACCATGGTCAACTATGTGGAAGTCCAGTGATGTAACCATTATACAATATGCTGGTCCCCATTTTATATTTATTTTAGACTATGAAAATGATGTTAGACAAAAAGAAAATTAAAAGAATTTTCTTATTTGAGTTCAAAATGGATCAAAAAGTGGTGGAGGCAACTTGCCACATCAGGAACTGTTAATGAATGTATGTGCAGTGGTGGTTCAAGAAGCTTTGCAAAGGAGACAAGAGCATTGAAGATGAGTAGCATAGTGACTGATCATTGGAAGCTGACAATGACCAGTTGAGAACAGCCATTGAAGGTAATCCTCTTACCACTATGTAAAAAGTTGATGAAGAAATCAACATCAATTGTTCTACAGTCTTGGACATTAGAAGCAAATTGTAAAGGTAAAAAAGTTCAATAAGTATGTGCCTTATGAGCTGACTGAAAAAAATCGCTCTGGAGTGTTATCATCTCTTATTCTATGCAACCACAATGAACCATTTCTTGATCGAATTGTGATGTGAGATGAAAAGTGAATTTTATACAATGGCCAGAGATGACCGGCTCAGTAGTTAGACTGAGAAGGAACTCCAAAGCACTTTCCAAAGCCAAATTTACACCAAAGAAAGGTTATGTTAAGTGGTGGTCTGCTGCTGATCTGATTCACTAGAGCTCTGTGAATCCTGTCGAAACCATTATATCTGATGTATGCTTAACGAATTGATGAGATGTACTGCAAAGCCTGCAGCCAGCACTGGTCAGTGGAAAAGGTCCAATTCTTCTCCATGGCAATGCCCAACTGCATTTTGCACAACCAACACTTCAACAGTTGAACGAATTGGGCTATGAAGTTTTGCCTCATCTGCCATATTCACAACTATCACTTCTTCAAGCAGCTCAACAATTATTTTCAGGAAAACCACTTCTGCAAACGGCAGGGTTCAGAAGATGCTCTCCAAGAGTTTATCGAATCCTGAAGTGCAAATTTCAATGTTACAGGAATAAACAAACTTATTCCTTGTTGGTAAAAATGTATAGATTGTAATGGTTCAGATATGATTAAGCTTATTACAATGATTTAAAATTCATGGTCTGAAACTGCAGTTGCTTTTACACCAACATAAGTATATTGCAGTGTGGTAATGGTGGAAATGGAGTGCACAGTGGATGTGGTGCACTTGAGTTGCCCCAAAACTACTCCTCCCGTGAGTTTGTTCCATGAGGACAGTCCCTGGTGCTGGGAAGGTGACCACCATCTTTTGTCTGTACTCCTATCTCATATTAGAAGTTTCCTGAGTTGAGTGATCTGTGATGGCAGAAAATGAGATACATCTGTGAAGTACCAGCATGATGTCTGGCATGCAGTAAGGCTCAACAACAGACATATTCTTACCGGATGCCTATTAGAGGCAGGAAAATTTGCTCTCAAAATATTGATGTATTTTAGCTCAGCCAATGGTGTGGTGGTTGTGGTGGCTGGATCCCACATGCTTAACTGTGCCGTTCAAGAACCTAGTGGCTTGAAAAACTTGCCAGGTAGGTGTGCATACATGTCCAAAATCCCAAGAAGAGAATGGAGGAGAAGGGATTGTGGTGTGGCCATCGTCCTTCTGGGGAGTACTTTCTCACTTTCTCTCTGTCTCTTTCTTGGTGAGCACATGCACCTTACAGCAAAATTAAAAATAAATATTGATGTATTTTTGTTTCTAAAATTCTGTAAGTTCTAAATGACAAGAGTTGTGAGAATTGTGTGCTATTCTGTAGAATTCCTTTCTATTGGTCATTGAAATGAGGAATTATTTTGCTTTGTTCTTTTAAATAGAGGATTAATTGTTGAAAACAAAGATGGAGTATGTTGTGACTCTAGAAGTTATAATATCCAAGTAATATTGCAACGACATTTTTCTGTATTTCATAACTAGGAGATTTTCTTTTCTTTTCTTTTCTTTTTTGAGCGTTTTTTTTTTTTTTTTCTATAGGGCACGTGCGCTCTCTCCAGAAAGGCAGAGAGAGACAGAGAGACAGGAAGCAAGAAATCACCCCCCAGGGGAGATGGCCACACTGCAATCCCTTCTCCTCCATTCTCCTCTTGGGATCTTGGGCACTCATGCACACATGCCTGGTGTGAGTTGTGAGTTTAGGCCACTAGGTCTGGGACTCGGACTGTGGTCGATTACATGGGAGACATACCATTATGCTAACTGTTTGTCCCATAACTAGGAAATTTTCATTGCTCAGCAATAACAGGAAAATAAAATAGAAATTACGTGGTTTAAATGGTGAGAAAGTGAAAAATACATAACTGAAATTATAATTTTCTTTAAGAATGTATTCAGGAGGGGCCAGCAGATGGCATAATGGTTATGCTGCTGGACTCCCACATGGTCAACTGCAGTATGAGTTCCAGACTCTGCAGCTTGAAACTCATGCTGGGTATGTGTGCATACGTGCCCAAAATCCTGAGAGGAGAATGGAGGAGAAGGAATTACAGTATGACCATCCCCCCAGGAGGTGATTTCTCACTTTCTTTCCCTCTGTCTCTGTATCTCTGATAAGCACACATGCCCTATAGCAAAAAACTCTCTTATGGACACATTTATGGGGGTGACAGATGGCATGGTGGTCAAGGACACTGGACTCCCACGTGGCTGACCATGGTTTGAATCCTGGACCTGGCGGCTTGCTTTCTCACTTTCCCTTTCTCTCCCTCTCTCTCTGGTCAAATTGAAAAAATAAAAAAAGATGAATAAATAAATACTTTTTTAAAAAGTATGAATTCTAGGAAAAATGAAAAATTAAATTTTTTTGTTTTAGCATAAACAAGATGGAAATATTTTGTATTTCCTATTTGCATTATTGTAGTTTAGGAGGAAAAAGCTGTATGACAAAGCTGGAGTAGAGTTTGACCCTGACTTTATTGGGCCACAGAGGTAGGCACACTTGGTCAAGTGATTCTCTGCCCTCTCTATAGCTGCTACTGTTCTGGGGGGCTGATGGAGCAGATGAGTGTCTGGGGGTAACTACAGTGATGGAGGGCTTGGGAGAAGTCACAGGAAGACTAGTTTAGGAGGAAGCAGAAGACCCAAGCCTGACCTCATGTTGATCTTCCACTCAAAACACATTGTAAAGAGGAGTGTTTTGTTTTGTTTTTGTAATGCCTTGGTCTATATAAAATTGCCATACCATAAAACTCACCCTTTTAAGGTATACAATTAGTGATTTTTACTATATTCAGAGTTGTGTTACTATCACCACTTTCTAGTTTTAGAACATTCTTGTCATTCCATAAAGAAACTGTATATCCATTAGCAGTCATGCCCTCGTTTTATACCTCTCCCTGCCCCAGTGCCTGAAAGCCACTGTTTTCTTTCTGTCTGTGTAGAATTGCCTATTCTGGACATTTCATATGAATGGAATCATACAAACTGTGGTCTTTGGGGTTGGACTTTTCTTACTTGGTACAGTGTTTTCAAGGTTCGTCCTTGTGGTATCAGTGCTTCTTCTCTTTTTATTGCTGAATGACATTACAATTATTGATGTACAGTTAGTTCCCATTTATTTGCAGTTTTGCTTTCTGTGGTTTCAGTTACTCACATCCATGGTGACCTGAAATATTAAATGAAAAATTTCAGAAATAAATAATTCATACGTGTTAAATTGCAGAATGTAGCATGATAAAATCTCACACTGCCCTGTTCTGTCCAACTCAGGATGTGACTCATGCTTTGGTTCAGGGTAGCCATGCTGTTCATGCCACCCGCCTGTCAGTTACTTAGTGGTCCTCTCAGGTACAAGATTGAAAACAATCTAGTATATATCGCGTTTGGCACTAGCCAAGGTTTCAGGCATCTACTGGGGGTCTTGGAACATATCCCTTGCAGGTTAGAGAGGACTACTGTACCGCATTTTGGTTATTCATCAGTGGGTGGACATTTGCACTGTTTTTGCAGTTTGGCAATTATAAATAATATGGTTATGAATATTTGTGTGTAAATTTAGCATGTTTGAGTGGAATAGGAATTCATGCTGTCAGCACAGCATAAGAGTTTGGTAAAGGCTAGACAGTTAAATATACCCAAGATTTTAATACAATTCTTCTTCCAACAAAGGATTCCAATATCAGAACAGAAAGTCATAATCTGATTGAAGGGAGAAACCCTGCACTGGGATAAAGAACCAGAAGGCCATCTGCACACACATTACATCTTACTTTGCTCTAGGTAGCAAGGCTAATTCCACAACCTTCTTGGTACTGGGTCATGACTGCTTCAGGAGTGGGGCAGTGCTGACTAAATGGGAGGTCACTGATGTCTGTTGCAGAACTTAGAGGAGAAGGAAAAACAACACCTCTTTAAAATTAGGATTCTCTCCCTCAGAGTCTCTGCAGTAATTTTTAAATGAGGAGTGATATGACTAGTAATAGGCAGGGTTTTGAGCCTTCAGGGAGAAAAATTGATGCGAAAGCACACTGAAATAGTGCCGAATAGTATCCACATGCAAGGTGTTAGAATAATAATGAATAGTTATTGGTTGTGGCAACTGATGTCTGAGAGGGCATCAAGCTAGTGTGGTGGCAGGTCACACCATGGTGAGACCATGTTGAGAGCAGAGACCATGGGTGTACAATTGGCAAACCTATCTCCTGCTCAAGGAATTCGGATAGTTATAAAACTTCAACATATGTTTTGCATCACAAATATGGCTGTCAAACATGGTGGAGTAGTGTCCTTTTTTATTTCTTTGAACTCAGTGCAGCAGAGGGAGAGATAAGAAGCAAGTAGTTGAGAAACTATACTTAATTTTTGCCTTTCTACTTGCGTTTCCATTTATAAACAAGTTGGATGCAAAATACTTATTACAGGAGATGACTGTTTCCTAATCAGTAGACTGATCAATAGACTTGCAGTCGATTATTAGAATCTTTGATTGTTAGAATCGTTATTCAGATAAAATCAAGTAGGAAGAATGGCTAAGGCCCTATCTCTCAAATGGTTTAGGGAGAGGTAAGAAATACACAAAGAAATGTATCAGAATGTTTTAACTGCAAGAAATAGAAAACTCCACAGTACAGGGCTAAATAAATAGGGTTTTCTATTTCTTACATGATAGAGAGTCTGGAGGTGGGTAGTTACCTGTGCTGGTTGGGTGATTCCATCATTTCCAGGGCCCATTTCTTGGTCTCTTTTCTGGGTAAGATACAGCTGCTGTGACTCCAGACACTACTCCATGTTCACGAGTGGAAGGTGGAAGCTTGCTTTTTGTGCAACTTTGTCTTTCTACGTAGAGAGTCTTTCCTAGTAAACTTCTTATTGTCCCATTGGTCAGGATTGAGTCATGTGCCCACTCTTTGGCCAATCCCTGACAAAGAGGAAAGAGATTGCTAGGATTGATTTAGACAAATATCAACTCATTCCTTATTTCTGAGGTAGCCTTCCTGAAGTTAAAGGATCTCTGCCAACAACTTGAACACAGAAACTTGAATTTTTGTACCCAAAAGAAGAGAGAAACAAATGTTGAGACAAAGCATAGTGCCTGACCATGAACCAGTGGATCCAATAGTGACTGCACACCACAATGGCCATGGGAGGACTCCTGGAGACAGTCTAACAGAATTCACAGGAGCTTGCAAATTGAACTAGGAGGAAGTCTCTTGGACTCTGCTGCCTCTGTTGCAAAGTCTTATGTGGTTCTTTTTCTTTATCACTACAGACTAAGATAAAGGAATTTTCTTTTTTTGGTCACTGTAATTACATATAAAGACCCTGCTTTGTGTGGTCTTCCACCCCTTTTTTATTCTTTCTTACAACTGCCAGAACCTCACAAGGACCTAAGGAAAAAAGTACCTACCAGTTGTAGGACTACCACTGTGTGCTGAGTGCTGTTACTAGCAGTCTTATTTTACAGTTGAGAAACTGTAAGTTGGCCTTCCTAGCCTGAGGCCATAATCACTCACAAACTCTACATTGCTATCATTAGGAGCTATCAGCCTACCACTTTGTTCTTTCCAATAAGCTCAGTTTCTGTGTCCTTGTCACTTTAGAATGTTTTCCAGAGAGTACTGGAAAAGGCTATGATGCCAAGTTAGTCTAACCAGAATCATGCAGCTACTAAGTGGTGAGGCCGTCTTGACTGTAAAGTCTGTGCTCTGAAAAAAGTGCATTTAGCTCTTTAATCTCTCCATACCAAAGGAGAGTAATACAGAGACTGAGAGGGTGATCTAAATATGCAGCACATGGTGTTCATCCTTATATGCGGCGTATATATTTTAATCAGGGCTTTCTGAAACATAATCCCCCCCCCCATTTAGTGCTAATAGAGTTTAATATTCCAAGGAATACCTGTGGGGCACCTGTCTAGAGGACAAGCAGGTTCGGTGACTTCCTTTAGTAAAATCCAAGTTACTCCTCAAAGAAATGTTGATGACATGGGTGATCATTTTCAGAATATTTCTTTTGTCTGAGGCTTTTGATCTTATCAGAACAGTGGTTTACAGAAGAATAAAGACCCAGGAATTTCCTGTTAAACTGAAAACCCTACCTTTTACAAGCAGCGTAAAAGAAACACATCTATTTGAACATATCTTTTGCCCTTATTTTGTTTCTTGGATATTTTTGTTGATGCTGAAAAGGTTTTTCTGAGTAGTAAGTGACCTTGACAAAAATTGGCTTTACTCTGCAGGTGCTTTAAAGGTATAGTGGTCAGATGGACACACTTGATTAATATTTTTTTCACTTGTCACTTTAGAATGTTTTCCAGAGAGTACTGGAAAAGGCTATGATGCCAAGTTAGTCTAACCAGAATCATGCAGCTACTAAGTGGTGAGGCCGTCTTGACTGTAAAGTCTGTGCTCTGAAAAAAGTGCATTTAGCTCTTTAATCTCTCCATACCAAAGGAGAGTAATACAGAGACTGAGAGGGTGATCTAAATATGCAGCACATGGTGTTCATCCTTATATGCGGCGTATATATTTTAATCAGGGCTTTCTGAAACATAATCCCCCCCCCATTTAGTGCTAATAGAGTTTAATATTCCAAGGAATACCTGTGGGGCACCTGTCTAGAGGACAAGCAGGTTCGGTGACTTCCTTTAGTAAAATCCAAGTTACTCCTCAAAGAAATGTTGATGACATGGGTGATCATTTTCAGAATATTTCTTTTGTCTGAGGCTTTTGATCTTATCAGAACAGTGGTTTACAGAAGAATAAAGACCCAGGAATTTCCTGTTAAACTGAAAACCCTACCTTTTACAAGCAGCGTAAAAGAAACACATCTATTTGAACATATCTTTTGCCCTTATTTTGTTTCTTGGATATTTTTGTTGATGCTGAAAAGGTTTTTCTGAGTAGTAAGTGACCTTGACAAAAATTGGCTTTACTCTGCAGGTGCTTTAAAGGTATAGTGGTCAGATGGACACACTTGATTAATATTTTTTTCACACCTTCTCTCCTGTTTATTTAACTTGTGTAACTTGCTTACATTAGCTTGACTGACTCTAACTGCCAGTGGAGCATTCTGAAGTAAGTTTTTTTATGGCAGCCTTGGTACAACAGTAATTCATGGTAGGTTTGAGCTGAGTTAGTACACTGAAAACTAAATGGACTGTTGTTTATTCAGAATTGAACGGGAGGAAAACTCCAGGGCACTGTCCTTCCAGTGCCAAGCAATGAACCAATCTAAACATTCTGCTGGTATTATGTGTAAACTTAATTTTAATGAGTGCTCATATGGAAAACTGCATAAAGAAGAATATGAAAGAATTATTTTTTTTCTTGTATTTTTTTCACAGACTGTAAAAGCAAAGAGGTTTTGCCAGCTCAAATATGACCTTGTTTTTGCTGGCTTATTGACTCAGCAATGAAAGAATAACCCTTTTTCTGGTGAATTTCCAAGCATTTGATCTTTCACTGAAATAGCTTTCTTGGGGCCAGCAGGTGGTATGGTGGTTAAGGTGCTAGACTCCCACATAGCTGAACATGGTTTGAGTCCTGGACTCAGTGGCTTGAAAATCATGTCTAGCGCATGTGTATGCTTGCCCAAAATCTGGAGAGGAGAATGTACTAGAAGGGGTTGCAGTATGGCCATTCCCTCTAGGGGGTGATTTCTCACTTTCTCTCTCTCTCTCTGTATCTCTCTTTCTCCTCTCTGGTGAGCACATGCACATTATGCCCTCTCCTCAGTCCTCCCCCCCCAAAAAAAAAAACTAAGAAAAAAGAAAGAAAAAGAACTATCATTCTTTTTTTTAAAATTATTTAATTTAATTTTATTTATTTACTTAGTTTAATTTGACCAGAGAGGGACAGAGCAAGAGAGAAAGAAGGGGAAAGTGAGAAAACAAGCCACCAGGTCTGGGACTCGAACCATGGTTGGTCATGAGGGAGTCCAGCACTCTTAACTACCATGCCCCCTGCCGGCCCCAGAAATATCATTATTATTTCATCGTGTTCTAGTACAGTGACAACTTCTTGTTAATGAGAGAATTGGGATGATGTGGGTGAGGAACAGGACTAGGCAGCATATCAGAAGTTTCATGTTTGTGCTTTCTGTATCATCTGAAAATTCACTCTTATTCTTAGATAAAATTTCTCTATAGAGGAAGTACATTTGAATTTCTCACACGTATTTAAACAACTTTTGTTCCATATGCAAAGTAGAACACATAGCTTGGAATAAAAATTTCCATTTTGCCTGCTTATGCATCCAAGTATGCAAAGATTGGTTAACTAGCTAACAGAACAAATAATAAATGCCTTTTCAAAGGGTTATCCATTGAGGCTTAGCTATTGAAAGGGTTGTGCTTTACTGCCAGGATCTGAACCGGCCTAGACATGCTATGCCAGTTATGAGTCATCTTAGAGATAACAACATATAGCAGAAATTTGCAATTACACATAAAGAGCTTTAGTTTAGGAAACCTTTCCTCCCAAATGTTCACTAATGTAATAAATTGGCCTACGACATGACCATTATTATCAGAAAGGTAATAAAAGAGGAGCAGCAATGTATTTATTTATATATTCTTTCACAGGAAGCTAGCCACTCAAAGCTTTCTTTTTCTTTTTTAGAGATTTTTGCTATAAGGCACGTGCACTTGCCACAGATGCAGAGAGAGACAGAGAGAGAAAGTGAGAAATCAGCCCCCAGAGGGGATGGCCACACTGCACTCCCTTCTTCTTCATCCTCCTCTCAAGATTTTGAGCACACATGCCTAGTGTGAGTTTCACGCCACAGGTCCGTGACTCAAATCACAGTCAGCTATGTGGGAGTCCAACAACTTAAGGATTATACCACCTGCTGGCCCCTACACTCACATTGTAATCAACCACTTGGTGATTGCTGGTTAGGAAGTTTACTTCTGTAGAGAGACTTTAGATGATCTCTGGGATGAGAACAGGATCCATTAAACTGGCAGCATTAATCACAGGTTAAAACTCCTTTATTTTCTGACAAAATTCTAAAATTGGATTTTAGATAGTGATGATGGTAGTACAACTCTTATCCCATTATGTACAGAAAACATTTCGATCACCCATTCAAAAAAGTGAATGAAAAGAAGCAAACATGAAAACCTTCTCAGTACCATGAGATGTATTATGAACCAACATCTACCTCTATTTTGTGCCCAACAATTGTTTTATAGGACTCTAAATGAGAGAAAAAAGCATATTTCTTCTGTTAGACACCTTCAAAGGTAATTATTGGACTACTTTGGATACTCTTCCAGTTAAGGTCTATGCATAACATTTCAGGAGTTATTTTACACAAAAGAATGCCTTCACTTAGTAAAATAAGGATTGGACCAAGTGGAAAGATTACCCCCTTTGCCTAGTGCTAGAGAATGTGCAAGATGTGTAGATGGTGCAAACCTTCTCTCCTCAAAACAAATTATGTGTGTTTTATCCAATCCACCCCCTGCCCAAGTCCCATTACCCCCCACCCCCCACACACACACCAGTTTCGTATTTGGCCAGTTCTCCCCTGCACCCCCACTCCCCAACATTCCAGATAGTCGGCTCTGTTCTCATCTACCTTGAACTCTTTTCTAGGGGGTTCTCCTCCCCATAGTAATATTTCAGGACGCCTGACTCTTTAGGGCTACAATATCTATTTTATAAGAGATCAGTTAAAAAGTTTGGTGTGATATAAAGTTTTCAGATCTCCTCCCAGCTTTGCATAATGGTTTTTGAGCATGTGTGACAAATTGCTTCTCAAAACAGCTCTCCTGGGAAATGGTTACAATTGTTATTCCCATCTTAGCTCTGGAGAAACTGAGATCTAATTGATCCTAGACATTTCCCAAGGCCACACAAACTAAGAAGTATTAGTGTCCAAGCTAAAAAGTTTGATGTAAAGAACATGGTCCAAACACTACTCTATGTTACCTTTTCAGTAATAACATTTATGGAGTCCTTACTATGGGCCAGCATTTTACCAAGTAATTTAACATAGTTTCTCATTTTTTTTCCTTTGAGAGAGAGAGAGAGAAAGGGAGAGAGAATAAAATAGACCTTTCAATGGAGTCTTACTATGTTGTAATCTCTGCTCCGGCTTCTCAGTTAGCTAGGATTGTAGGCATGTACAACTGTACATGCATGCTCAGATTGGCCTGAGAACTGAATCTGGGTTACCCATGAAGCTTCCAGCTTCTCAGTGGTGGTGCTACCTATGTGCCACTGTGACCAGTTCAATAGAATTTCTATGTCTACAGAATTTTAAAAATTACTATTATTATTTTTAATTACTTTGTTTATTCATTTATTTTTGTATTCACTTTAATTTGATCAGAGAGAGAAAGAGTGAGAGAGAGAGGGAAAGTGAGAAAGCAAGTCACTGGGTCTGGGACTTGAACCATGGTCAGCCATGTAGGAGTCCAGCACTCTTAACCACCACGCCACCTGCCAGCCCTTTCATTTAATGATTAAAACTGCCCTATAGTATTTATATCAATACTTTGATCCACTTACCTTTTTTTTTTTTTAGAGAGAGAGATTTTTGCTATAGGATGTATGTACTCACCGGAAAGACAGAAGGCAAGAAATTACCCCTGGGAAGATGGCTATGCTGCAATCCATTCCCTTCCATTTTCCTCTTGGGTTTTTGAGCATATACGTACATGTACCCTGCATGAGTATTTTTCTTTTCTTTTCTTTTTTTTTTTTGTTGAGAGGTTTTTGCTATAGGGCGTGTGCACTCGCCAGAAAGACAGAAAGAGAGACATAGAGACAGAAAGTGAGAAATCACCCGCCAGGGGGGATGGTCACACGACAATCCTTTCTCCTCCATTCTCCTCTCGGGATCTTGGGCACACACGCACACGCGCCCAGCGTGAGTTTTCAGCCACCGGGTCCAGGATGCGAACCATGGTCAACTACGTGGGAGTCCAGTGACATAGCCATTACGCTAACTGCAGGTTCCCGCCCCTGCATGAGTTTTAAGCCACCGGGTCTGGGATTTGAAAAGCAGTCAACTACATGGGAGCCCAGCGATATAACCATTATGCCATCTGCTATTCCTCCCCACATCCCTTTCTAATATCAAGTTATGATACCCACAATCTTGTGTTGCCTCCGTACTTTATCATGTCTGCATTATATCGTTTTAAGATCTAATGGCCTACGTCTTATTCCTCAACTAAAAAAATTAATTTGCTGAGAATTTGTCTTGTTCACCTCTGTGATTCTAGTATGTAGTGTGAAGTCAGGCGTTTAGTAGGCGCTGATGAATGAATGAATATATACTTGATTTTCCTTATGAATAAGGAAAATGAGATGGTGTATGTGACAGCGCCATGCAAACTTCATTGTTATACAGATGTGATAATGGTTAATAATAATCACCCATTCCACTCTGCTCAACAGGAAGTAAAAATGTCTTCGTTTTCTGGGTGACATGTACATTTTTACAGTAGTTTCTTGAATCCTTACTTTTGCCTGTGTCACCCAACCAAGGCAGATACCCTTTTTCTGAATGGTTTCAGGGGAAAGGTAAAAACCACTTTCCTTTGAAGATCTACACCCTATTTAACAGTTATATCTAATTTAATTTTATAAAATCTTAAGCCTCCCAATTGTAAATCCAAGTAATGTTCAGTCTTTATCTATCGAATAAACATGATGAATAAAGTGCACATGTATTTGTAGAGAGCTGGAAGAGCCTCAGATGACAGGGAGGCAAATCAGAACAAAGTGTTGTTAATGATTACCCCAGATACTTTAAGAAGAGTGCAGAAGATCAATAGATCTACAGAACATTAATCCTAGAAAGTGTGAGCATCCTGGATTTTATTTATTTATGGTTGATACAATTGAGTTATATTTTTGAGAATCTAATGGAAGAGAATCACATCATCTTTCAGAAAAGCAATCCTCTCAACTGCACTAGTCAAGCTTCATCTGTTAATTCTTTTGACCAATGAAGTAGTTGGTATATTCTTGTAAACTTTTTAAAGGCAATTTGTTCACTATTAGGTTTGAACTTGAAATAACTTGAGTAAGAAAGCAAAATTCAACAACTTCTCTTGCATCAAAAATAATACTCACTTTAATAAAAATTTAGCACATAGTGTCACCTAGTAAATAACAGGAATTCAACAAATGCTCTTCAAATAGATGGGTGAAAATCTAATAGATTTGTGAAATATATCAATAAAGATGTGCTCATTTATACTTTCCAAAGATTTATCTGCTCATTTGCTTCAGAATGCTGACTTCAATATGGATCATTTACATTAGTATTAGGGAATAGCAATGTGAGATTTTTCTTTTGAAGTTACTTAGTCCTTTCTTTCCATCTGCAGGGTTATACCTATGACCTCGCCAGTTTATCACATTACCTGTCAGGTATATGATTTTTTTTTTAAAGCTTCTAGTTTCTTCATTTTTATAAGTACCAACATCTAATTTATAAAAAATAAAACCCTGCTGGACCACCATGATGTATAGATTTAAAATGTGCTGTAATGTGTTATGACTTAGCATACATAACTTTCCCTCTAACATCTGTATCCTGATTTGTAGTCTAATAAACCTTCCTGTTGCAGATGGCATGTGCATAGTTGTTCTGAGGTGTAATACATCAACACAGCATTTCTAAACACAGAGCAATAATGTATTCAATTAAGGGAGGAAATAAAACATCAAGCCATTTCTTGTAATAAATCTTTTACTAAGCTTCCCACATCACATGTTTGCTGAGGAAATAATACATGTCATTCAGACTAAGGGTTATTGTAGACTGCTGAGGGAAACATGAAATTCTGGAGGTTTCAGCAGTCCTGTGAAACCCTGAAACATGGAAAGTGTACAAATTAGAAAAGGATGTAATATGTGACTAATGACACCTCTTGGGATACCTTTGGACCCATATTTACTGTTATGATCACTCGATTCATTTAAGCTACAGGAGTTGAAAAGCAATACCCTAGTAAGTGAAAAACACCTCTGAGTTCATTAGATGTGGCTGTAATTTAAGCTCTAAAGGCTTTTTTCCTTGCTGTCATTCTTCATATTTCTGGAAATGTGGTACTTGAGCTCCTAATAAAAGTGGTCTATATCACAACCAAATAATCTGCAGTTCCTGGAAAGCACATTTACACCTTCACATCTATAGCTAAAGCCGGGACTGAACAGAAACTAATTCGTCCCAGATGTCACCCAAAAGAAAGTTCTGGAGAAATGCTGCCGTTCTTAGAATTTTCTAGCTACTTACTATGTTCCAGGTAATGGTATGACTGTTCAACCCAGAGCCTCCAAGCCCAAATGCTGGAAATTTTTTATATACTATGTAAAGTACAAAATCAACTGAATCGCTCAAAGTAGATCCCCAATCCCAATCCTTCCACTGTGGAAGGTAACAATGACGATTTTTTCCCCATTTTCAACTATTTAATAAAACTCATATACAGGTCAAAAAAACCTCATTATTAAACCAGAGTATATAATTCACCAAGCTTTTGGGTTATTTATTTATTTTTTTAATTTTTATTTTTTGTGGAGAGGTTTATTTTTTTAGCTATAGGGCATATGAGCTCACCAGAAAGACAGAGAGACAGAGAGACAGAAAGCGAGAAATCAGCACCCCCCCCCCCCGTGGGGAATGGCCATGCCACAATCTCTTCTACTCCAGCCTCCTCTCAGGAGTCTGGGTACATATACACACACGCCCAGCATGAGCTTGAAGCTGCGGGGTCCAGGACCCCAACTGTGATTGACCATGTGGGAATCCAGTGACATAACCATTGTGCCATCTGCTAGTTCTCATCTTAAGCATCTTAACACAAAATTTTGTTCCTCAGGTTTGGTAATACATCATTCTACAATGCTTCAAAAAAAAAAAAAAAAACCCTTACATGATAGTTTCTTTGGGAAAAAATGTGTATGTATATGATTTGGGCTGCCAATCACCAAAATAACATTTGGCCAATCAACATTCAATATACTCATACAGTCTTTTTAAATCTAATAATACTGTCTTTTTCTTTTTTTTTCAAGTTTTTTGCCCTAGGACATGTGTGCTCTCTGGAGAGAGGTGGAGAGACGCCAAGAGAGGGTGAGAAGGAAAGTGAGTAATCACTCCACAGGGCGGATGGCTAAACTGCAATCCCTTCTTCTCCATTCTCCTTCTGGGATTTTGGCTATGCATGCATGTGGTCTTGGAATGATTTCAAGTTGCCAGGTTTGGGACTTGAACCTTGAACCTAGGTCACCCATGTGGGAGTCTAGCACCTTAACCACCATACCACCTGCCAAACTCTCTAATGATACTTTCCTTTCTTTTTCTTTTTCTTTTTTTAGGTTTTTACCAGAGAGATAGAGGGAAAGTGAGATTACCTTGATGAGGGATAGCCATGCCACAATCCCTTGTTCTCCATTCTCCTCTGGGATTCTGGGCACACACATACAGGCATCCTGTGTGATTTTCAAGCTGCCATGGTTGGCCATATGGGAATCCAGCACCTTAACCATCATGTCACCTACTGGTTCTTCCTTCCCCAGCTTTGAGTTTCCCTGATCAGTTTTTCTATTCCTCAGTGATAGATGAGTCGGTTTGGAATCAGTGTTCCCTTCCCCAGATGAAATGCCTGATTTGGTGATGGATGCCATCAAAGAGTTTCATGGATTAAAAAAAAAAAAATCAGCGCATCAACCATAAGATTCCCCAGTATGCAGAAATTAGTTAAGACAAGACACTCTAACTTGTTTATAGACTATACTTTGTATTTTGCCTCTTAAACCCATGTTTCTTGATGCCTTTCTTACAGTCACCTTCTTGACCTGCAAGGCCCACTAGGTATATGGATTGTTAAGTCTGCTTGATTTCCCAGGAGACTTACTGCTGTAGTAGCTTCTTGGTTGTATTCCGGGAAAGACTGCTTCAGGCACATTGTGACTTATGAATATTGCAACTTTCTCTAGAGGGAAACCATCTGCTGCTATGTCAGGTCAGATACCAAAACCAGATTACCTAGGCTATATTGGTGTAACTACTCTTAAAAATGACTATTTAATTAGGATATCCTCAGGATTTATTAAGGGAACGATGTAAAAATGGTCATATGAAAAATAGTTTTGTACCTTTGCAAAACTGCTATTGACATTGTTCATCGAAATTTAATAATTAATCAGAAATCCATCCTTCTGACAAATTCCTCTTAAAATGTGTGTCCTGTAGCACAATAGTAATCCAGCACTCTGAAGTTCTGGGAGAGTCCTAGGTTCACATCTCAAGGTCTTCCTGTGCACACAAGTGCCTGTAATCCTGGCTGGCTGAGGTGAGGGTAGGATTGTGGCATGAAGACTCACTTGGGGTTGTCTGTCTGTGTCTCTCTGTCTTCCTCTCTCATGGAAGAAATATACTTAAAAAAATGTGTCTCCTCAAAACTTGATATATGCTTCTTACTAAACATTGGGGTCTATACAACTTATTAAACTCTTCCTTCTGACTTGGCTATAAAGATTAGAGTTAAATTTCATACTTAATGGTTCTGATAATTTTATTAATTTGCAACATACATTTTCTTTCCTCTTCCTCTGTGGTGGTCTGTGGAATAGTATTGGTCTCTGAATGCCTGAATTTGTATGCAAAATTGTATGTTGTGTGTGTGTCCTTTGTAATTCACAATATGTTCATAAAAATTATTTTGAAAAAGTCAAGATGGAAGATATTTTTTTTCCTAGGGGGAAGTATATCTGCTTCTCCAGTGATTTGGTGTACTTTATTTCCTGAGGTCTGACTTTCTCTCTGAACAAATTCTCATTTTATTGAACTTACCTAGCTTCTAAATTAGCAAGGTAAGTCTTACGGGGTTATCTTGAATATTATATGTACGTGTGTGTATACATGTGCATGCTCAGTTGTCATTCTCTGGGGAAAGGGTCCAAAGTTTTCATCAGATTCTCAAAGACCAAGAAAGTTAAGGAGTACAGTACTATATGGTATTTTTATATCTCTGATCTCACCTTTAACTGGTACTATTAACAGTTATGTATAGGTTATTAACCTTTTTTCTTTTAGGTGGGGTGAGAAGGAAGGAAAAGGAAGGAAGGAAAAGCTAGAGGCAGATTTCATTGTCAAGTACTCAGTCTGTTAGTAGACATGATTTTTGGAGGGTTTATTTGTTTTTCAAAAATAATCGACTGAAAAGAATAACTCAAGTGGCATACATCTACATGAAAATGTAATCCAGTGTCTTTTTTTTGCTTTTATCCTCTCAAGAAACAACAAGCTCTCTAGACAGGATTAACTAGAGAGTCCCCTGTAAAGGGTCTTCTAAATGGTGTGGGGAAATAATACACATAGAAAATTTCTTCACCATGTGACATTGACATACATATTGACTTTGGAACTGAAAAACTCCACCGTGTTGTACATATTAATGTGGGCTTTTCAAGATAACCCCGTAAGACTTACCTTGCTAATTTAGAAACTAGGTAAGTTCAATAAAATGAAAATTTGTTCAGAGAGAAAGCCTTGATGAGAAAAGATCTCAGGAGAGAAAATACAACAAGTCATTGGAGAAGCAGACATACTTCCCCTAGAAAATAATATCTTCCATCTTGATTTTTTCAAAATAATTTTTTATAAACATATTGAGAATTACAAAGGACACCAACTCTGCTGCTTTGGGAACAAAAAGACAGAGCTGACAGATGTAGTTATTTGCCAGGAACAACCATGTGAATTTATAAATATTTTACAAGTGCAGCTTTCAGAAGAGTGACTTTTACTGCCATATTAATGCAACGTGCAAATTTATAGTCTGGGCATTTGTGGGTTATGAATGTCCAGTATTCGAGGCTAGTGCCAAGAACATGGTTTATGTTTTGAAATTCTTTTTACCTCTGATCACTGACTTCTTGGCTCTTAAGATCTGCGTTATAATTCAGCTGCACATGAAGTCCAAGGCTACATAATGCAGCAGTTGCCATTCCCAATGGCTAGACTCATAAATATACTTGTTACCACATACTCCACGTGACAACACGGCACTCAAAACATAAAAAATCTCTAAAGAATAGAGGAGAATTAGTAGTAGTAGAAGCAACAGTGGCATGGTTCCATGCCTCCTTCCAGACCTATAACATATGACCTTAAAGTATAATGATGTACAATAATATAAAGAAAACTGGTATCATATGTTTTGGGAAATTATATTTTAAAATACATTGGATCAGCATATTGATGCATGTTGCTGTATGTATTTAAAGGCTCCACTACTGAACAGACTTTAGTAATCAGCTTATCTTTTAGGAAGGGAGTTATGATGAAAGAAGCACCACTGCAACTCTTTCCTTATAAACTTGTAGGTTGCTTTTCCCACTGATTATACCCAAGGCAAAAATGGTCTTTCTAGTCTCCTAGACTCTAGAAAAAAGAGGAGCAGATCCCTCTAAGATGGTGAAAATAAAGCATGGGATGAAATCTTAAAGTGACCAGGTTTTGTCACATGTCAGAAGGTCACCTCTTTGAAGGTGTTGTGACCTAAGCAGAATCCTTGACTGATTTATCAAAGTCAGCACAGTTGCCCAGCTTGTCTGCCTTTCAGAAAATAGCTGTGATCTTGAACACAGTACTTCACTTCTCAGATGATTTCCTCTTCTGTAAGATGTTCAAGTTGTGCCATGATTACAATATCCTTTCCTCCAGCTATAGTGATTGTTTTCTAATGCACGTATGCCAACATATGTAGATAATGATTAATAGTATGTTATAGTTTACCATATTATAGCAGTTGTTTTGTTTATCCCTGTGCATAGTTTTCTTTACATAAATACTTCAGGTGGCAAGATGCATCATTGTTTTTCTGCCTCATATTCATCATTTCTTGCTGTGAAATAAGAATGTATAAAATATTGTCTCTGAAATAGTTCATTGGGAATCTAGCCTTAAGTAATGGAGAAACTTGTATTCTTACAAAAAAATCACAATTAGCACAGTGAGTAAAGCTCCTCTGAATAACCAAAGCTAGATAAATAAATAAATAATCCTTATTTATGCCAAAGCTTAATCCTACTGAGGTCCCCAACCCTATTAATCATGCAGCAGGCAGCATGCTGCCCCTTATTAGCTGACCTTACACATTTCAATGAAATGGACTACACCCTGAGAAAAATTACACACACACACAAATCCTATCCAGTAATTCTATTAGAAAATACTTTGTTAATGATTTCAAAGACAGCCTTAGTCTTAAGAATAAGATTCTGTCAAGAGCAAATCCTTCTTTCATTAGCATCTAACCGGAGGGATAGAAGCAGTCAAGTGCTCGTAATGGTTACCGGGAAAATTTCTGCTTTAAAACTTATCAGATCAGTGTCCTTTATCTTATTATCTTAGACCATAGCAAATTTAAAGAATACAAGTCAAGCAATAGCTGTCCATAATGCAGTCTTGTATAGCCCGTTTGTTTTCCTTTTTTCTTTTATTTATATTATGAAAATTTTTTTCTATTCTCCTGTGAAGGTAAAATTAGAACAGGAAGGGGAAATATATATATATATATATATATATACTAGAAATGAAAAACAAATTTTAATAGAGGTTTTTGCTACAGGGCGCATGAGCTCGCCAGACAGACAGAGAGAGACAGAGAGACAGAAAGCGAGAAATCACCCCCCAGGGGGGATGGCCACGCCGCAATCCCTTCTCCTCCATTCGCCTCTCGGGATCTTGAGCACGCACGCACATGAGCCCGGCGTGAGTTTAAGCCACCGGGTTCGGGACTCAAACTGCGGTCGACTACGTGGGAGTCCAGCGACATAGCCATTACGCTAACTGCTGGTCCCAAATTGGAAAATTTTTGACGATAGCATGCATGATTAAGTGATTAAGCCACTATGCAATATATTCTGGATGGGAAATCACATTTTGTATGCTGTGATGATGCTTACAGAATGAATGTAAATGAATTAAGTTAAAGTTTCAAAAAAAACCCAACCTATAATTGTTTTTCTTGAAATTTAAAAAGATTCATTAAAAATTCTTATTTGATGACTGCAGTAAGATATATAGCCCCAGCTAGCTGCTACTTTATAGTGTGTTCATTCTATTCACTGAGGTTTATGCCTAAAGTCAGACTTGTGTTCATGGATATGTATATATCAGCTGTGCTTGCTACTGAAAATATTTAGATTAATTAAGATCTTTAGTGAATCAATAAAATGTGGGAGGAAAAAGGCATAGAAAGCAACTATAGAGGGACCAGCAGTTAGCGTAGTGGCTATGTTGCTGGACTCTCATGTAGTTGACTGTGGTTCAAGTCTCGGACCTGGTGACTTAAAACTCACACTGGGCATGTGTGCATGCGTGCCCAAGATCCTGAGAGGAGAATGGAGAAGAGATTGCGGCATGGCCATCCCCCTGGGGGGATGATTTCTTGCTTTCTGTCTCTCTGTCTCTGTGTGTGGCACCCTATAGCAAAAACCTCTCCAGAGACAGTGTAGGAGGAGGGTGGGAGATAGCAGAGGGTGAGAGATAGGGAATCAAGGATGCGAAAAAAAAAAGCAAAATATACAGGAAACAAGATATGAAAAATTATTTGTTGATGATAAATGTTGATGTGCTTGACTGAGCCAATATACAGTGTATTAGGGATGGAAAATCTCATTTTGTATGCTGTACTGATGTACAGTGAATGAATGTGAATAAATAAATTTAAATAAAAAATAAATTAAAAAAATTAGAACAGGAAAATAATTATTTGTATTATTGTAATACAGTCACATGTTCTCATGATAAATGGAACATTACTACATCAATCTGCTAAAATGACATTCTTACTGTAGCCTCAATTTACTTATTTTTTTAGTCGCCCAACTATTAAGGTAAAGGTTATTCATTCTACAGACTAATAGCTGATAAAACTTTAGAATAAAAAAATAAGAAAAATGTTTCTTCACCTAGTGGATAGCTAACCTATGGAGGTCATAGATTCAGTCAACAAGTGAATTAGAAAGGACTAGATAATTTAATAACCAATTATAATATTATTGTTATGAATATTAAGATAAAGATAATAGAATAATATCGTGCTCTAGAGTACAAACTAATCATCTTAGGTACTTTGACAAGTTCTCCTGTTTCCTTGTGATGATTTGAGCAATGGCTGGTTTCCCACTGAGGTTTTACCACTTATTTCTGAGTATTGACTATTGTTGTAAACAGGATACCACATATAGGTCACATTGTTTTTTGTTTCATATTTTTTGGCATTAAAAATCATGTGTGTCTACTAGTATAACATACAAAATGATGGAATGACAAAATAATTTGTAATTTAGTTTAGTGAATATTTATATAGGATCTCCTATGAGCCCATCACTCTTCAAGGTAGAATGCAGCAAAGAACAAAACAGAAAAATTCCTGCTTTTGTAAAATTTCCCTTATTATTTCATCAAAAGATATTGTTACTGAACCAAAGTAGGTGCAGACTGTTACTGCCAGAAAAGCCAAACTCTGACCCTCAAGGTTTGTTGAAGAGGAAGATTTTATTATGGGTAACATCAGCCAGGAGACAGTGAGCAGACTTGCTCCAAAGACTGTCTTCCCAAATGTGGAAATAATTCCCTTCTTAATATTCAATTAAGTCTGTATATGTAAATAAAGGATTCAAACTTGTGAAGCTGATTGGTGATTTCCAGAAGCAGTCCCATTGGTCCATTATTGAAATTGGCTATTCATGGATATGTATATATCAGCTGTGCTTGCTACTGAAAATATTTAGATTAATTAAGATCTTTAGTGAATCAATAAAATGTGGGAGGAAAAAGGCATAGAAAGCAACTATAGAGGGACCAGCAGTTAGCGTAGTGGCTATGTTGCTGGACTCTCATGTAGTTGACTGTGGTTCAAGTCTCGGACCTGGTGACTTAAAACTCACACTGGGCATGTGTGCATGCGTGCCCAAGATCCTGAGAGGAGAATGGAGAAGAGATTGCGGCATGGCCATCCCCCTGGGGGGATGATTTCTTGCTTTCTGTCTCTCTGTCTCTGTGTGTGGCACCCTATAGCAAAAACCTCTCCAGAGACAGTGTAGGAGGAGGGTGGGAGATAGCAGAGGGTGAGAGATAGGGAATCAAGGATGCGAAAAAAAAAAGCAAAATATACAGGAAACAAGATATGAAAAATTATTTGTTGATGATAAATGTTGATGTGCTTGACTGAGCCAATATACAGTGTATTAGGGATGGAAAATCTCATTTTGTATGCTGTACTGATGTACAGTGAATGAATGTGAATAAATAAATTTAAATAAAAAATAAATTAAAAAAATTAGAACAGGAAAATAATTATTTGTATTATTGTAATACAGTCACATGTTCTCATGATAAATGGAACATTACTACATCAATCTGCTAAAATGACATTCTTACTGTAGCCTCAATTTACTTATTTTTTTAGTCGCCCAACTATTAAGGTAAAGGTTATTCATTCTACAGACTAATAGCTGATAAAACTTTAGAATAAAAAAATAAGAAAAATGTTTCTTCACCTAGTGGATAGCTAACCTATGGAGGTCATAGATTCAGTCAACAAGTGAATTAGAAAGGACTAGATAATTTAATAACCAATTATAATATTATTGTTATGAATATTAAGATAAAGATAATAGAATAATATCGTGCTCTAGAGTACAAACTAATCATCTTAGGTACTTTGACAAGTTCTCCTGTTTCCTTGTGATGATTTGAGCAATGGCTGGTTTCCCACTGAGGTTTTACCACTTATTTCTGAGTATTGACTATTGTTGTAAACAGGATACCACATATAGGTCACATTGTTTTTTGTTTCATATTTTTTGGCATTAAAAATCATGTGTGTCTACTAGTATAACATACAAAATGATGGAATGACAAAATAATTTGTAATTTAGTTTAGTGAATATTTATATAGGATCTCCTATGAGCCCATCACTCTTCAAGGTAGAATGCAGCAAAGAACAAAACAGAAAAATTCCTGCTTTTGTAAAATTTCCCTTATTATTTCATCAAAAGATATTGTTACTGAACCAAAGTAGGTGCAGACTGTTACTGCCAGAAAAGCCAAACTCTGACCCTCAAGGTTTGTTGAAGAGGAAGATTTTATTATGGGTAACATCAGCCAGGAGACAGTGAGCAGACTTGCTCCAAAGACTGTCTTCCCAAATGTGGAAATAATTCCCTTCTTAATATTCAATTAAGTCTGTATATGTAAATAAAGGATTCAAACTTGTGAAGCTGATTGGTGATTTCCAGAAGCAGTCCCATTGGTCCATTATTGAAATTGGCTATTCTAATTGGTCACTCTGCTATAGCCAGCATTCACACTCTCTCCCGCAGTAGGGAGTCTACCTTAGGTCACTTAGCCACCCTCTAAACAATCCCACAAAACAGTGGCCAGTACTCTACAGGCTGGTTCTGGCTGGTTATAGTATTAATATTGAAGTTCAAGATCTTGTGATGTGCTGCTAGTCTAGATATGGATGAAGCTCCCTCAGTGCAACTTCTCAGGTTCAACTCCACTTCATGCTATCTGTCGTTATACCCAACATAAAATAGTGAGACAAGTCAGGATAACCACAGTAAACACTCTCATTCAAAGAAAGGAAGAATAAGAGACATGTAACAATTAGTGGTCCATAACAATTTTGAAGTCTAGCCTTGTATGTGTTGCTAGGTCACTCTAGTCAAGAAACAGGGAATGTTTTTTGATAGGGCCCAGTATTTCTTAGGATTGACTCCATAGCTTATTGTCTTCTGAGGTTCTCAATGAAAGGGGGTTTATTGTCTCCTGGGTGCTTTCCTCCACTTTCTTTTCAACAAAAAACACCGTTTCCTTTCAACAAAAATAGCTTGTGTTGGTAGCTAGATAGCTTTCTTAGGCTGCTCCCTGCATGTAGAAAATTGGGGGCCTAGGGAAATCTTTTCATTTTGAACTCTTTCCATTTTACTCTAAGCTGTAAGGTAGTTTTTCAATACAACTCTTCTAAAAACTGTGTGAGCTTCCTCTGAATCTGATTTGAGCCTATTCCATCTATTCCATGCCCGAAAGACTACATTGCTAACTCTTTTTTGGTGAAGACTGTTCTCACCTTTGAGTTTTATGTTAGGCTGCTATGATACAATATCTTTAAGATTCTAGGCATCATCTTACATCATTCTGTGGTTTAACGAAAGGTCTTTGAGCCACATTCTTGACTTGGGTCTTTACCATGAAATAAATTTTTACTTTGAGAATTATCTATTTATTTATTTATTTTACTTTGAGAATCTTTTAATGGTTAGAGAGACCAGAAATGTGAAGTAATTCCTGGTTCCTTCATATTGCCTGTGAATTCTCCAGGAAAAACATGGTTCTCTCCTGAGCTCTATTTTTTTTTTTTTCTTTCTCTCTCTTTTAAGTTAGTTTTCTTTGCTATAGGGCAAATGCCAGAGAGACAGACAGGGAGAAAGAGAGAGAAAGTGAGAAATCTCCCTGAGAGGGGATGGCCATGCTTTGGTCTGTTTTCCTACACTCTCTTCTCAGGATTTTAGGCATGCATACACATGCGCCTGGAGTGATTTCAGATTGCTGTTTTTCCAGAGTACTCTAGTAGCTACTTTAGTTTTCTGGCTCCAATGAACAGTTTATTCACTATTTTCTCAGTTTCAACTAATATTTTTTCTTCCACTTTTCCAGTTTCTGTCCACCACCTTGTCTCAAAGCTAATGCTTCCTATTTTAGGTTGCTGTTGTGACAACACTCCAGTCACTCCAGTTCTGGTGCCACTTTTGCTGTGGTACTGTCCAAAATGTTGTGGATTTTGAAAATATCTATTATTCCTCTGTATAGTTTTGTTGAATGGATGTTTTTCTTATCAAAATCAGATCAGCTGGGCTAGATTGTTTAGGATGGTTTCACACATGTCTGTTGGTTATTCTGTGTCTGGTAAAATGATGGCCGTGTGTCTGTCATTATCCATTATCAGCAAGTTGGTCCAAGATCATGCACATGGCACAAAGTCAAAGATCACAGGGGCACCCATAAAATAATTTTTAGGACAGCTTTTGCAACCTACCACAACCCTTTTTACTTCAGTTTCTTTCATATTTATTCTAGTACTAACGGGAATTGGCTTTGTTAGCAGCTTGATGGATTGCCTTACTGATCACTGATTTTCTTATGCTATCTGATTAAGAATGTGTGAGACTATACATTTGGCATAATAGTTGTTCAATATTTCATTAAACTATGTTTCTTTGGTGAGTTTTACTTTTCCTACCTTTTATTTGAGAGTTCTATACTCAAAAATGTCCAGTTTGAGTCAGCTCTGTGGCATGGTAATTAAAGCAACTGGCTCTCACATGGCTGACTCGGCAGTTCAAGTTCTGATCCAGTGGCTGGTGAAACACTCCAGGTGCATGTGCCTATGTGTGTATGCCCAAAATCCTGAGAGGAGAAGGGACTATGAGGAGTGACCGTTCCCACGGGGAGTGCTTTCTCTGTGGCTCCCTCTCTCTCTCTCTCTGTTTCTCTCTGGCAAGCACACAAGCCCTCTGACAAAAATAAATAAATAAATAAATAAATTAAAAAAGTCCAGTTCTTTGTCCTTACTTGGGGGGGGGGGCATGGTTTACCACTCATGACCCTTTATACTCTTTTCTTTATCATTAGAGAACTATTAACATTTACTAGTAACATTTTCCAGAAGACCTACCTCACCCTTAAGATGGATGTTAAGTGCAATTATGAATTTGTTTGAAGAACTGAGTATAAGGAATCTTTAAAATGTTCATTGAAAATGCAGATTATGAAAAAACGGTGATGAATTTCTTCTTTTTTTTTACACCATACTTTAATTTTCTCTATGATCTTTTTGAAGTCTCCTTGTGTATTAGCGGTAGGTCATATGAAACTATTTTTTAATATTCTGTTTTCTCTGCATCAGGATAGTGATTACAGAGGAGGAGGGAGTTTGAGAGATCAGTTTGGGAATGGGAAATAGAATTATATTTTGAGGAAAGCATCTCCTTAAGGCTTCTGCATCCTTAAATCCATCAAAGGAGTCACTTATTTCTCTCATAAATCTATAATGATGGCACAGTTGCACATAATGGTATGTAATTTCCTCTGGTCAGCAAAGAGAAAAATGAAAGAAGCAAACAAGTACATGAACCCGGTAATGTCCACTCAATATTTCTCAATAGCCCCTGAGATGGCAAACCTAAATAATCTTGCTTGGTGAAAACTGTGGCAATATTTGAGAGGATGTGTTTCCAGTCAAAAATGGAACACGAATAATGAGATATCTTCTGCCCTGCATAACCTGAAATGTTAACCACAAATTCCTGTAACTTGAAAGCCTTTTGCATTCACACAGAGCTGAAATATGATACTTGGTGTCAAGGCCCATCTTCCATTCCAATCACATTTTAAAAACCTACTAACATGTTTACAAACTGAAAGCTTAGGCCAAGATTTCGATTTTGTTTCACTGAACTCTAAAAGTCATATTTTGTCATTTCAAGATAATTTTTTTGTGCCTCTTCCTCAAAACCAAAGAGTTCATGTTGAAATAAATAAACTTTACTTAAAAAAACTACTTTAAACTAGATGCATCTTTTTTAAAAAAATTATTTTATTTAGGGACCAGCAGTTAGCGTAATGGCTATGTCGCTGGACTCCCATGTAGTCGACTGCGGTTCGAGTCCCGGACCCAGTGGCTTAAACTCACGCCGGGCGTGTGTGCGTGCGTGCCCAAGATCCTGAGAGGAGAATGGAGGAGAAGGGATTGCGGCATGGCTCTCCCCCCTGGGGGGTGATTTCTCACTTTCTGTCTCTCTGTCTCTGTCTGCCTGGCGAGCGCACGCGCCCTATAGCAAACCCCTCTCAAAAAAAAAAAGAAAAAAAAATTGATTTAACTATTTATTTACTTATTTAAATTTGACCAGAGAGGGACAGAGTGAGAAAGAGAAAGAGAGAAGGAAAGTAAGAAAGCAAGCCACGAGGTCCAGGACTTGAACCACGGTCGGCCTTGTGGGAGTTCAGTGCCCTTAACCACCATGCCACCTGCCAGACTCCCAGATGCATCTTTATATCAATATTGCTAAGAATAATACGTAAAATATACCCCCAAAACCAAAACCCAAACAACTGCATGAAGGAATCATTTTGTGAAGTGTTACTGGCACTAATGTATAATAAACACAGCGTCACCTGGACGGTAATCTATTTACTCATTTTCCAGGAGCAGTTTATAGCAAGAGGTTTTGTGATTTTTACATCGGTTATATCAGTACCACTACTGTGACTTCAATGTCTGATGTCTCTGGTGTGGAATATTTACATTGCTTCCTGATTGAATTTTCTTATATTTCACTCATTGAGCACCACCAAATCATCTTATACATTGCTATTAGAATAATTTTCCTTAAGCAGTCATTCCCTTATTTAGAAATATTAACCATTTTTCTTACTGCCTAAATTCCCTATGTGGCATTCAAGGCTCTCTATTAATAGGTATTACATCTATATTCCACCTTCATCTTTATAAAATAACCTCAGAAATGAGTTCATGCTAGCTCCAGAGTTTATTTTGTCTCGAGCTAACTGGTGCTTATTTATTGAAAGTGCTGAATATTTTTCATAGCATAAAGCAGATCTTTTATTTTAATTAGAAACATCAGGTTTTTAATGAGTAGGGACTGTATCATTTCATTCTAGAAGGTCTAGCACTACTCCAGGCCTTCTCTTCAATTTAAATTCAACAGATACTTTTTTTTTTCTTTTGGAGAGGTTTTTGCTATAGGGTGCGTGCACTCACCAGACAGACAGAGAGAGACAGAGAGACAGAAAGCGAGAAATCACCCCCCAGGGGGGATGGCCACACCGCAATCCCTTCCCCTCCATTCTCCTCTTGGGATCTTGGGCACACATGCACATGCGCCCGGCGTGAGTTTAAGCTACCTGGTCCAGGACTCAAACCGCGGTCGACTACGTTAGAGTCCAGCGACATAGCCATTACGCTAACTGCTGGTCCCAACAGATTCTTAATAAGAGTCCTTTATGTGTCAGATATTTTGCATATAACACAGTCTTGTTGGATGTTATCACAGCCAGTTTTCAAAAAAATTGAACTCAGAGAAGATTAGAAAACAAATTCTAAAGCTTCATGACTGATCAGAGTGGAGCCAGAATTTGAATAACATTTTCCTGAATTCACAATCTATGTTTTTTACCCCCTTACCACAATCATAGCATAAATTTATCATATGTTTTAGTCTATTCTAGATCTTTCTTACAGTTTTCTTATGTTACCTCTTTACTAGGACGACTCAGAGATGACAGTCCTACAAATAACAACTACATAGAATCTCAGAGATGACAGTCCTACAAATAACAACTACATAGAATTACAGCGTTACAGAGATTTACTCTCATAAATGCTAGGTTCTGAACTGTTCTTTCTCATTGGGTCAGACTACATGTTGCATAATAAAAAATAGGTATTTGACACTATACTTCATCTGGGTATTTATTTATTTGTAGAGTTTTTTTTTTTCCTTAGTGTGCTCATTGTAGAAACAGAGAGAGACAGAGTCAGTCAGAGGGAAAGTGAGAAATCATCCCCCAGGGTGAATGACCATGCTGCAATCCCTTCTCCTCCATTCGCCTCCCGGGATCCCGGGCATGCATGCACACGCCCTCGTTGTGAGTTTCAAACCACTGGGTCTGGTACCCAAATCATGTTTGGCCATGCGAAAGTCCAGCTGTAACTGCTGTGCTGTATGCTGGCCCCTCATCTGGGTATTTAAATCATGACAATGATGATTAGCTTGCAGTAATACTGACCATAAACCATTTTATAGGTTAAAGCCCACAGTCTTCAATGCATTCAGTGATGTTGCCAGTGATGCCAAAAGCAGAAATGAATAAAAAAGTCATGTATTCAAGAGACATTTCTGGTATCATGTTTTAAGACAAGGATTTCTGGGGGCTGGCAGATGGTGTGGTTGTTAAGGCCCTGGACTTCCATGTGGAAAACTCTGGCTCAAGTCCTGGACCTGGCAGCTTGCTTTCTCACTTTCTCTTTCTCTCTGGTCGAATTAAATAATAATAATAATAAATAAAATAAAATAATTCTTTAAAAAAAGATAAGGATTTCCTAAACATTTAAGAAATTATATTGTTTTGGGTCTATAAGAATAATTGAAATAAGACCTGAAGGCTTTTGTAAATTATAAAGAATGTTTCTTCCTGCTGCTTCCCAAATGATCATATCTTAGAGAGGATAAAAATATTTTGAAGAGCTCAGCAAAAAAAAAAAAAAAGGAGAATGCTCGATCATAGAAATATCGAATAAAAAACACTCAAGTACTTTAGGTGCATTGCAAAATTATTTAACTTGTTGAAGCCAAACTTTAAATATGTTTAAATTTCAAACTCTTAGGTGGTAGTTGGGTTTGAATTCTGTATTCCTATGCTTAAAAAAGATCTTAAAAATAGGCAACCTTATTTGCTATATTCCCTGAAAGTGTATTTTGCTTGTTTTTGGAAATACCTCTTTCAAGAACTGAAAAGGTCCTGAAATTTTATCCTATTTGTAAGCTAACAAGTTAGCCTGCTGCAGTTTTTTTAAATTTTAATTTTTTAAAAAGTTAAGTATTTTATTATGCTTTAAACATACAGAAATAGAAAAAAATAGTTCAATCAGTGTATAAGTGTGTGTGTGTGTGTGTGTGTGTGCATGTGTGTATACACGTGTTAGGTTCATTAGCATTCTGCCAATGCTGTTCACACACACATTTTTTTTTTTTTGAGAGGTTTTTGCTATAGGGTGTGTGCGCTCACCAGACAGACAGAGACATAGGGACAGAAAGCGAGAAATCACCCCCAGGGGGGATGGCCACGCGGCAATCCCTTCTCCTCCATTCTCCTCCCGGGATCTTGGGCACACACACACACGTGCCCGGCGTGAGTTCTAAGCCACCGGGTCCGGGTCGCGAACCGCAGCTGACTACGTGGGAGTCCAGTGACATAGCCATTATGCTAACTGCTGGTTCCCCACACACACATTTAAAAAAAATTTTAAAATGGTTTCATTTCACTCCCAAATACAAATTATGCATATTATATAACATTTTTCCTATAAGCTACAATGCCTTAATAACAGCTCATAAAATTAGAAAAATTATTTAGTATAATTTAAAATCCAGTCCACATTCAAATTTCCTTAATACCCCCCCATGTTTCCTACAAATAGCTTTACAAACCAGGATCTAATCAAGAATTACTCATTGCATTTAACTATTATATCTGTTAAGTCACTTTTAATCTAGAATAGTTACACACCCATCTCATCCCCTCCCCCCTTTGATATTTTGAAGAAACGGGTTTAGTTATCTTCTACAACGTTCCACATTTAGGACCTAATTGCTTCTTTAGTGGTGTCATTTAACTTGTTACTCTATCTTCAGTCCATCATGCAAATAGGAGATTCTATCTAAACTGACTAAATTCCAAGTAAACTTTTTTTATCTGAACACAGTACTTCATACTGCATCATAAAACAAAAAGTACACATGGCTGTCTGTGAATACTAGTGATGCAGAGTGAAATCAGATCCTAAGAATCTATTATAAAATGTTTTTTTCCACACAGCCAATCAGCAAGAATTCTAGTAGGGAAGCAGATCTTTTATCTAACAGCTTTGGCATCTGTAGCAGTCTTTAACATGGTTTATATTAACTTTTCAACTTTTTAACATTTCATTCATTAAATGTTCAAAAACACCTCTTCTGCACAAACCATAAAACTTAAACAACAATGAGATTCAATTTCATAATGAAGGCAGACTTACTCCTTAACTGACGGACATATGGGAGGTGGTAGGGGAATTATCTTTTTCAAGGGAGTTGTGGTATTCTTTTTCTGGCATCTATTCTTCTTAGCAGGTTTTCTTTTAGGCATGCCTTTTGGTTTGTCGCATGTTTCACACGTCACCATTCTTTAGAGCATGTTTAAATGAAGCCACAGCTTTATCAAAAGCTTTTATCAATGCTGTATGGTCCCAAATGTCGGAATCTTCACTCTGGCCTGTGCCATGACAGAACAACACTGAGTCCTCCAGCTCAGGGACCCTGCCGCTGCCCATTGCTGTGGCGAGCCTCCTTGCTGCAGTTTCTTTCTTTTTTTTTTGGAGAGGTTTTTGCTATAGGGCGCATGCGCTTGCCAGACAGACAGAGAGAGACAGAGAGACAGAAAGCGAGAAATCACCCCCCAGAGGGGATGACCACGCCGCAATCCCTTCTCCTCCATTCTCCTCTCAGGATCTTGGGCACGCACGCACATGTGCCCGGTGTGAGTTTAAGCCACCGGGTCCGGGACTTGAACCGCTGTCGACTACATGGGAGTCCAGCAACATAGCCATTATGCTAACTGCTGGTGCCCCTTGCTGCAGTTTCTTATGGGTACTGGAAGATGATAAGATAGTCCTGGGTCAGAGATTAAGGACAGTTTATTAATTACAACATTAGCAGAGTATTGGCATTTGTGCCAGTTCCCTAAGCCTGAACTCCCTCTAGGCAATGTGAAGAGGATCAGGTAATATTTGCACATGCAATGAGGGGTATTATAGGTGAGGAATTCTGAGTTTAGTTAAGCCATTATCATTTATAATGGGCAGTAAGTATGTCTTCTTTTTTGCTCCAGGAGACACTCTCTATAGAGTGTCTATATATATTTAGGTCTGAACCAAACTTGCTCTTCACTACAGAGCAAGACCCTAACTGCGTCTTCCCTGGCTGTTCCACATACTTTCTTGAAAAGATAGTCTTGGAACAAAGGCAGTTGTTGCTTGTTTGTAAGACATATAGAAATGTGAGAGACCCATAGAGAACTGTCTCCCAACACCCAATTTCTGGAGTCCCAAGAAACATGAAGGTATACTACCAGTACACGCTAAGCAGAAATAGAAGAATAGTTATTCACTGTGATTTGAGATTCCTATCCTCCCAGTTTAACTCCACATCTTGATTACTTTTACCAATACACTTTACTTCTTTCATTCAAACTTTAGGTCTACAAATGAGTCCTTTAAGAGACTGCAAATATTGCTGGAAATAGTTCCATTTTATCCTTTCATACTTTAGTATATAGAGGCTGGGTATGACAGGAGAAGAATAATCCTGGGTTGGAATTAGATGTAGACTTATGACCTGTCTCTCCCACAGACTATATTGGACCTCAGTTTTTTTGTCTATTAAATACTAAAAACTAGAAAATAGTGAAGAAAAACTATAAAAATTCAGGGAGAAAATAAACTTCTCTACCTATGTAAACATGAGAGTAAATGTATTTCCAGATTTGTAAAGAAAGTCTCAATAAAGCTACTGTACCTGTCCCCCTTTTTAAGAAAGTATAAATATATATGCTCCATTAAAATGAAGAAGTAAAATACAAAGGAGGAAAGCATGGAATAAAAAAAAAATGTAGGGGACCAAAAAAGACAGAGGACCTACCATAAGAGAGAGGCACAGAGAATTCCCAAGATGATGGCAGAGGAAGACCCTACAATGGTAGGTAGGTTCTAGCATCCTAGAACTGAGGTCCCCAAACCCTGGTACTGGTTATTTATAAAGTGGGCCACACAGCAGGAGGTGAGTGGCAGGTGAATGAGTGCTTACATTACCAATTGAGCTCCACTTCCTGTCAGATCAGCAGTGGCATTAGATTCTCATAGGAGCACAAACCCTGTTGTTAACCGGGCATCCAAGGGATCTAAGTTGCACAGTCCTGAGAATCTGATACCTGATGATTTGAGGTGGAGCAGAGGTGGTGATGCCAGTGCTGGGGAGTGGCCGCAAATACTGCTTAACATTAATAGAGAAGTTTGACTACACAGAGACCATAATTAATCAGTTCCTTGTAGAGTCATATCAAAACCCTATCAGTGAGTGGCAGGTAACAATTAAGCTGCTTCCAGTGGCAGGCTTTATGTGGCAAGAAGTTGATGTACTTCAGTTGTACAGCTGTATCTGGTGGCAGGCTTTAGGTCAGAAATCGACACTTACTTTAGTCTGCACATGGTCCACCTGTTATTTTATTTACCACTTCCATCTGTACCTCTTTCCCACACTGTGCACTTGTCTGAACCAATTTGATAAGCCTACAAGCTACCCCTAGCTAAAATGAGTGAAAACCAAACATCTCTGGAAAGCTTCTTTGAAAAGGGGGAGGGCTGGCAGGTGGCATGGTGGTTGAGGTGCTGGACTCCTACATAGTTGACCATAGTTCGGGTCCTGGACCCAGCAGCTTGCTTTCTCACTTGCCCTTTGTGTCTCTTTCTGTCAAATTAAAAAATAAATATTAATAACAAATAAAATTAAATAAATAAATAATTCTTAAAAAATAAAAATTAAAAAAAAATAAAAAGAGAAGAGGAAAGATCCAATGATGAGACAGCAGAAGACTCTAAGACTGCAAAAAAAAAAAAAAAAGAGAAAGAACTGCATTTAAAGGAAAATACTGAGTCCCACTTAAATTACAGGTTCATTGCAACAGGGGATTCACATTCCCCAAGTCTGCTTTGTATATTATGTGGTGACCGGATATTCAACGAAACCATAAAACCTTCGAAACTGCTTTTTCACGTGGAGACCAAGTACTCTGCATTAAAAGACAAGGCTTTGGAGTTTTTCAAAAGTAAAACAAACAAACAAACAAATAAAAAACCAAAACCAAAACATAAACATAAAGAGCAGAAGCAATTATTGAAAGCCACCACTTCATCAATGTGTCTCCATTAAGAGCATCATTCTTAGTGGCTAACCACATTGCTAAAGCTAAGATGCCCTTTACAGCTGGAAAAAGATACTCCATGCAAATGGAAACCAAAAAAGAGTGAGAGTTGTGATACTGATTTCAGACAAAATAGGCTTTAAGGCAAAAACTGTAAGAAGAGACAAAAAGGGCATTATATAATAGAAAAAAGGCTAATTCATCAAGGGAATATAACACGTATTAGTATCTATGCACACAATTCAGGAGCTCCCCAATATGTGAAGGATAGACTGCTGATCTAAAAGGAGAGATAAATTGCAACACAGTAATTGTTGGGGAACTTATCTCCTTTGGACAGGAGCTAAATGATACTGGACTTGACAAGCATCGTGTGGACTTGAGAGACATCTACAGAACTCTCCATCCAAAACCCACAAAATACATATTTTTCTCATCCCCACAATTGAAGATTAACCACATGATAGGGCACAAAACAAGCCTTTACAGATTCAAAGGCATGGAAACTGTTTCTTCTCTGACCAGGATGGAATTAAACTTGATATCAATTTAAGAGAAAAACCTCAAAAATACACGAATACATGGAGACTAAATAAACTACTCCTGAATGATCTCACAACTACTGAAGAGATTAAGACTGAAATTAAAAGATTCATGGAAACAAATGATAATGAGTGCACGAGTTTCTATAATCTATGGGACACCGCAAAAGCAATCATAAGAGGGAAGTTCATAGCAGTTAGTGTGCATAAGAAAAAGATGGAAAGGTGGTGAATGGACAAAACATCATGCCTCAGGGAACTGGAAAAACAACAATAAAAAAATCCAAAAAATGCTAGGAGAAAAGAAATAATAGAGATTAGAGTAGAAATAAATGAAATAGAAAATAAACCAACCGTACAGAAAATAAATAAAAACAAAATTTGGTTCTTTGAAAAGATAAACAAGATTGACACACCATTTGCTAAACTAATTAAGACGAGACAAAGGAATCAGATAAATCAAATTTGCAATGAAGCAGGCAATATTACAATGGACATAATAGAAATACAAACCATCATTAGAAGATACTATATGCCAACAAACAAGAAAATCTGTATGAGATGGACAAATTCATGGATACATATAATCTACCAAGATTAACTCAGGAGGACATAGAAAGCCTGAATTAGACCCATAACAAGCAATGAGATTGAATCAGTAATAAATAACCTCCTAATAAAGAAAAGTCCAGGTCCTGATGGCTTCACATCTGAATTCTACAAAACTTTTAAAGACGCGGTAACCCCCAGTTCTTCTCAAATTATTTCTAAAGAACCAAAAAGAAAGAACACTCCACAATTCATTTTATGAAGCCTCCATCCTCATTCCCAAAACAGATAAAGATATGACAAGAAAGGAAAACTACAGACCAGTATCTCTGATGAATATAGATGCAAAAATTCTCAGCAAGATACTAGCAAATCATATTCAAGAACATCTAGAAAAGATGATTCATCACAATCAAGTAGGCTTTATTCCAGAGATGCAAGGATGGTTCAACATATGCAAAGTCATAAATGTAATACACCATATCAACAGAAAGAAACATAAAAAACCCATATGATCATTTCAACCAGTTCAGAAAAAGCATTTGACATGATACAATACCCCATCATGATTAAGACTCTCAGCAAAATTGGCATAGAAGGATCATTTCTCAGCACAATAAAAGCCATCTATGAAAAACCTATAGCTAACATTATACTGAATGTGGAAAAGCTGAGCTTTTTGACTAAAAACTAGTACAAGACAAGGCTGACCACTTTCTCTACTCCTTTTCAATATAGTGCTGGAAGTCCTAGCTAATGCAATCAGAAAACAGAATAATATAAAAGGCATTCAAATAGGGAAAAATAGTTAAAAATATCTCTATTTGCAGATGACATGACCATAGAAGACCCACAGGTATCCATGAAAGAACTTTGTGAACAAATAAATGAATACAGTAAAGGACAGTACATAAAATCAACATCCACCAATCTATAGCTTTTCTACATATGAACAGTAAGCTGACCAAGGTAGAACTGAAGAAAGTAATCCCTTTACCGTAGCCAATTTGAGTATAACACTTTTCTGAGTTGTCTTAGAGCTTTTCTATATCTGTTCTGATCTGTGAGATTTCCTACACTGAGAAGTGAAGCTAAGTTCCAATAGATCCTGCAAGGAGTGGCTAAGTACTGCCAGGAGGGCAGAACCCAGTTTATAGGCTTTAAAAGGCATCTGCCATATTGACTATATAAGAGCCCTGGCTGGTGAATGAAGTCTTCATCTAAATTCTTATTTATTATTATTATTATTATTATTTTGGCTAACCCTCTTGAGCATTTAACCAAGGGGAGAGTCCAGAGGGGAAGAGGTCTAAGTGAAGAGAAAACAGAAGTAGTGCAGGAAGGCAGGGAAGGAGAAGACAGCAGGAGCTCCAGCCTTACTTTGTCCCACCCCATGCCTTGAGACTCCTACCCTCCTTAAATTCCTGGACAGGTGATCTCTAGCTTTTGTCCCCAAGGTCTAATTTTTACTAATTGCCCATGCTTATCTTTTCCTCTCCTACCTTGGAAATCTAATATTTTCCAGAGGAGTTATCAAGCTTGTAAACTTGGATGTATTAATAGAATTAAATATATTCACATTGATTTAGAATTTTTGATTTTTGGCAATCCTAATTTCTAGCATATACTAGTAGCTTATGAACATATACAAATAAACAACAGCAACAAAATTTGTTCAATAACTTTTTCAATGCAAATTTGTCTTACTAATAGACCCACCCAATATTTTTCATCCCTTTAAAATGTAAAAATCAACAAAAGAATTTATTAAGCATGTTAACTTAATAATAACTATAAGGCAGACTCAGGGAGAACAAGAAGGCATTCTCCAATGAATCCATGCAATTTAGCCTGTAATTTCAGTAACATAGATAGAGACCCTTTGTGTCAAGGAAGTTTTATTAATCATGCACCTCTTAATTTTTGGCATCTTCTA
>NW_006159991.1:21948-36083 GCF_000334495.1 Tupaia belangeri chinensis | reverse complement strand
GGTGAGTGGCAGGTAACAATTAAGCTGCTTCCAGTGGCAGGCTTTATGTGGCAAGAAGTTGATGTACTTCAGTTGTACAGCTGTATCTGGTGGCAGGCTTTAGGTCAGAAATCGACACTTACTTTAGTCTGCACATGGTCCACCTGTTATTTTATTTACCACTTCCATCTGTACCTCTTTCCCACACTGTGCACTTGTCTGAACCAATTTGATAAGCCTACAAGCTACCCCTAGCTAAAATGAGTGAAAACCAAACATCTCTGGAAAGCTTCTTTGAAAAGGGGGAGGGCTGGCAGGTGGCATGGTGGTTGAGGTGCTGGACTCCTACATAGTTGACCATAGTTCGGGTCCTGGACCCAGCAGCTTGCTTTCTCACTTGCCCTTTGTGTCTCTTTCTGTCAAATTAAAAAATAAATATTAATAACAAATAAAATTAAATAAATAAATAATTCTTAAAAAATAAAAATTAAAAAAAAATAAAAAGAGAAGAGGAAAGATCCAATGATGAGACAGCAGAAGACTCTAAGACTGCAAAAAAAAAAAAAAAAGAGAAAGAACTGCATTTAAAGGAAAATACTGAGTCCCACTTAAATTACAGGTTCATTGCAACAGGGGATTCACATTCCCCAAGTCTGCTTTGTATATTATGTGGTGACCGGATATTCAACGAAACCATAAAACCTTCGAAACTGCTTTTTCACGTGGAGACCAAGTACTCTGCATTAAAAGACAAGGCTTTGGAGTTTTTCAAAAGTAAAACAAACAAACAAACAAATAAAAAACCAAAACCAAAACATAAACATAAAGAGCAGAAGCAATTATTGAAAGCCACCACTTCATCAATGTGTCTCCATTAAGAGCATCATTCTTAGTGGCTAACCACATTGCTAAAGCTAAGATGCCCTTTACAGCTGGAAAAAGATACTCCATGCAAATGGAAACCAAAAAAGAGTGAGAGTTGTGATACTGATTTCAGACAAAATAGGCTTTAAGGCAAAAACTGTAAGAAGAGACAAAAAGGGCATTATATAATAGAAAAAAGGCTAATTCATCAAGGGAATATAACACGTATTAGTATCTATGCACACAATTCAGGAGCTCCCCAATATGTGAAGGATAGACTGCTGATCTAAAAGGAGAGATAAATTGCAACACAGTAATTGTTGGGGAACTTATCTCCTTTGGACAGGAGCTAAATGATACTGGACTTGACAAGCATCGTGTGGACTTGAGAGACATCTACAGAACTCTCCATCCAAAACCCACAAAATACATATTTTTCTCATCCCCACAATTGAAGATTAACCACATGATAGGGCACAAAACAAGCCTTTACAGATTCAAAGGCATGGAAACTGTTTCTTCTCTGACCAGGATGGAATTAAACTTGATATCAATTTAAGAGAAAAACCTCAAAAATACACGAATACATGGAGACTAAATAAACTACTCCTGAATGATCTCACAACTACTGAAGAGATTAAGACTGAAATTAAAAGATTCATGGAAACAAATGATAATGAGTGCACGAGTTTCTATAATCTATGGGACACCGCAAAAGCAATCATAAGAGGGAAGTTCATAGCAGTTAGTGTGCATAAGAAAAAGATGGAAAGGTGGTGAATGGACAAAACATCATGCCTCAGGGAACTGGAAAAACAACAATAAAAAAATCCAAAAAATGCTAGGAGAAAAGAAATAATAGAGATTAGAGTAGAAATAAATGAAATAGAAAATAAACCAACCGTACAGAAAATAAATAAAAACAAAATTTGGTTCTTTGAAAAGATAAACAAGATTGACACACCATTTGCTAAACTAATTAAGACGAGACAAAGGAATCAGATAAATCAAATTTGCAATGAAGCAGGCAATATTACAATGGACATAATAGAAATACAAACCATCATTAGAAGATACTATATGCCAACAAACAAGAAAATCTGTATGAGATGGACAAATTCATGGATACATATAATCTACCAAGATTAACTCAGGAGGACATAGAAAGCCTGAATTAGACCCATAACAAGCAATGAGATTGAATCAGTAATAAATAACCTCCTAATAAAGAAAAGTCCAGGTCCTGATGGCTTCACATCTGAATTCTACAAAACTTTTAAAGACGCGGTAACCCCCAGTTCTTCTCAAATTATTTCTAAAGAACCAAAAAGAAAGAACACTCCACAATTCATTTTATGAAGCCTCCATCCTCATTCCCAAAACAGATAAAGATATGACAAGAAAGGAAAACTACAGACCAGTATCTCTGATGAATATAGATGCAAAAATTCTCAGCAAGATACTAGCAAATCATATTCAAGAACATCTAGAAAAGATGATTCATCACAATCAAGTAGGCTTTATTCCAGAGATGCAAGGATGGTTCAACATATGCAAAGTCATAAATGTAATACACCATATCAACAGAAAGAAACATAAAAAACCCATATGATCATTTCAACCAGTTCAGAAAAAGCATTTGACATGATACAATACCCCATCATGATTAAGACTCTCAGCAAAATTGGCATAGAAGGATCATTTCTCAGCACAATAAAAGCCATCTATGAAAAACCTATAGCTAACATTATACTGAATGTGGAAAAGCTGAGCTTTTTGACTAAAAACTAGTACAAGACAAGGCTGACCACTTTCTCTACTCCTTTTCAATATAGTGCTGGAAGTCCTAGCTAATGCAATCAGACAAGAGAATGAAATAAAAGGCATTCAAATAGGGAAAAATAGTTAAAAATATCTCTATTTGCAGATGACATGACCATAGAAGACCCACAGGTATCCATGAAAGAACTTTGTGAACAAATAAATGAATACAGTAAAGGACAGTACATAAAATCAACATCCACCAATCTATAGCTTTTCTACATATGAACAGTAAGCTGACCAAGGTAGAACTGAAGAAAGTAATCCCTTTACCGTAGCCAATATTTACCAAAGCCACAATAAGTATAAGATACCTAGGAATAAATCTAGCCAAGGAAATAAAAGAACACTACAAGGAAAACTATGACTATCTTAAAATAGGTATTGAAAATGACAGAAAAAGGGGAAGTACATCCTTTGGTCCTGAATCAGGAGAATTAATATAATCAAAATGGCAATTCTACCCAAATTAATCCACATTTTTAATACAATCCCCATTAAATTACAAGAGACATTTTTCACAGATCCAGAAAAGACAATCATAGAATTTTTCTGGAATCATAAAAGACCCTGTATTGTCAAAGCAATCCTGTGCAAGAAGAGTGAAGTAGGGTGCATCTCACTTTCTGACCCCCAAATATATTACAAAGCTGTGATGATAAAAACAGCATAGTATTGACACAAAAATAGTTATGTGGACCAATGGAACAGAATAGAGAACCCAGAAATAAACCCACAAACATAGAGACAACTGATATTTGACAAAGGGTACCAGTCAATCCACTTCCAAAAGAGAAACCTCTTCAGCAAGTAGTGCTGAGAAAACTGGATATCCACCTGCAGAAAGATCAATCTGAACCCCCACTCTCACCACTAACAAAAATCAACTCAAAGTGGATCAAAGATCTAAACCTAAGACCTCAAACTATAAAACTACTGGTAGAAAACACTGAGGAAACTCTGTGAGACATTGGGGTAGGCAAAGACTAACAAAGCACAGGCAATAATCCCCCAAATAGACAAATGGGATTACATCAGGTTAAGAAGTTTCTGCACAGCAAAAGACGCAGTAATGGAGAGATTTTTTTTTTTTTCACTATAGGGCGCGTGCGCTCGCCAGACAGACAGAGAGAAACACAGAGACAGAAAGCGAGAAATCACCTCCCAGAGGGGATGGTCACGCTGCAATCCCTTCTCCATTCTCCTCTCAGGATCTTGGGCACGCACACACACGTGCCCGGCGTGAGTTTTAAGCCACCGGGTCTGGGATGCGAACCGCTGTCAACTACGTGGGAGTCCAGCGACATAGCTATTACACTAACTGCTGGTTCCCAAAAGACGCAGTAATGAATGTGAATCAACAACCCTCACAATGGGAGAATATTTTTGTAAACTACACTTTAGATAAGGAACTGGTAACCAGAATACACAGGGAACTCAAGCGGCTTACCCCTCAAGAAATGACTAACCCTATTAAAAATTGGGAAAAGGAGCTAAATGAACGACTCTCTGAGGAAGACATATGGACAGCCAAAAAGCATATGAAAAAATACTTAACATCCTTCATCATAAGGGAGATGCAGATCAAAACCACAATGTGATATCACTTATCTCCAGTGAGAATGGTGAAGATTAAAAAAAACCCATCAATGATTAAGTGCTGACAGGGATGTGTTAAAAGGGGAAGTCTCCTACACTGCTAGTGGGAATGTAAAATGGTCCAGCCATTATGAAGAAAAATATGGAGGTTCCTCAAAGACCTACAAATAGAATTGCCGTATGATCTAACAATTCCACTCCTGGGTATCTACCCGAGGGGTAGGAGACTTCTCAGTCAGAAAAGTGCTTGCACATTTGTGTTTATTGCAGCATTATTCACAATTGCTAAGACATGGAATCAACCCAAGTGCCCACGAACAGATGAATGGATTGAAAACGTAAGGCACATATACTCTATGAAATACTACTCAGCCATAAAAAACAAGACCCTCGCATTCGATAGAAAGTGGACCAATATGGAAGATTTGCTGCTGAGTGAAGCAAGCCAGGCTATGAAGGAGAGGCATCGTATGTCTCCACTTAACATATACCAATTGTCTGCACTCTGTAGTGAAAACTGAGAGGTTAGAGGACATAGAAGCATTGAAAATGGTTATAGATTCTGGAGACAATATGGGAGGAAGGTGGGAGAAGGGGAGAGTGTAAGAAAGGAAATTAAGGAGGAAAATAAAGAGGCAGGACACGGAAGTGGGTTATTATTGGTTGACGATAATGTGTTTAGTATCCTCAACTGGACTGGTGTGAAGTGTACTCATGTTGGATAAATTCAACTTATAAGCAAAGTGATGCATAAAATAAAAAATGTATAAAATCAAACAAAAGATACCCTTTACTATTGGTGAAGAGTTGATCCTATCTGCTGCTAAAGACACTCACTGTGAACTTTTAGGAAAGGCTGCAATTCAAAAGGTGGTACGTGTTCTTTCTGCTAGCACCATAACTAGATGAATTGATGAAGTAACAGGATATTGAGGCACAACTGTTAGGATTAATGAGTCATTGTGATATGCAATCCAGGTTGACAGGTCTACTGATATTGACAACAGGCACCAATGCTAGTTTTTGTGTGGGATATTTTTAGGAGGATGTGCACGAAGCTATGCTGTGTGCAGATTTATTGCCAACTTACATCACAGCTGTAAAACTATTCAAGTCATTGAATGATTGCATATCAGGAATACTGAACTGGTCATTTTATTGTCAGTAAATGCACGAATAGAGCAGCTGCCATGACTTGTTAGCTTCCTAGTTGCACTAGTTGGGTCAAAGAGGTTGCTTCGGAATAGGAATCTGTGCACTGTATCATCCATAGACGAATGCTGGCTAGCCAAAAAATGTCACCTGAACTTAATAGTATTTTGTAGGGTGTGATTAAAATAACCAACCACATTAAGGTATATACTCTTAACTTACATAGGTTCAACTCTGTGAGGAGATGGAGGCAGGGCACACATGTCTTCTCATGTACACAGAGGTGAGATGGCTTTCTAAAGGTAGATCCCTGGTCAGAGTTTTTGAGTTATGAAAGTTGCTTCAGATTTCTTTTAGAAAAACAGTCACTACTGGCAGCACATTTCAGTGATACAGAATGGGTCACAAAACTTGCTTACATGTATGACATATTCGATCTGCTCAAGGAACTCAATCTATCACTTCAAGGGAGAATGACAACTGTGTTCCAGTCAGCAGATAAAGTGGCTGCATTCAAAGCCAAACTGGAATTATGGGGGTGATGAGTAAACACTGGGATTTTTTTTTTTTTTTTTTTTTAGAGATTTTTGCTATAGGGCGCATGTGCTCGCCAGACAGACAGAGAGACAGAAAGCGACAAATCACTCCCCAGGGGGGATGGCCACGCCGCAATCCCTTCTCCTCCATTCTCCTCTCGGGATCTTGGGCACGCATGCACAAGCGCCTGGCGTGAGTTTTAAGCCACCGGGTTCGGGACGCAAACCATGGTCGACTACTTGGGAGTCCAGCGACATAGCCATTACGCTAACTGCTGGTCCCAACACTGGGATTTTTGACATGTATCAAACATTAGCAGAGATTTTGAAAGAGACTGAACCAAGGCCTTTTTTATTTTCTCCTCCCAGCTGGCACATGATCATCCATCTCAACTTTCAGAAGAGTTTGAGCATTACTTCCAAACCACAAAAGACCCTAGGACTGGGAAGGAATGGACCCTGTGACCTATTTGTGAATAATCCAGGTGAATCATCTTTGTCCATACTAGAAGAGGATCAATTGCTTGAGATTGTGAATGATGGTGCCCTTAAAGGTGTGTTTGAGACAAGTTCAAATTGTCACACATTCTGGATTAAAGTCAAGTGGAATATCCTGAGATTGTCACAAAAGCGCTGAAAGGCGTGCTTCCATTTCCATTTGAAGTAGTGAGAGCAACAGATAACACAGTAGACTGGACATAAGCAACACACTTTGAGTGTCACTCCCATCTCCCCCAAATGGGACCAACTAGTTGCAGGAAACAAGCTCAGGGCTCCTAGTAATTCTGCATCATTGTGAGTTGTATAATTATTTCATCATAGATTACAATGTAATAGTAATAAAAATAAAGTGCACAATAAATGTAATGTGCTTGAATCCTTCCAAAACCATCCTCCTCTCTCCCCCACCCCATTCATGGAAAATGTCTTTCATGAAACTAGTCCCTGGTACAATAAAGCTTGAGAACACTGTTCTAGAAAACAACTAGTCTAGGTTGTAACAGCATAGAGGAGTCCATAGGGATGTCTCTAAGAAACAAATTAAACTGGCAGATGATATGAAATGCTGGATTACACTGAGAGGAGTTTTTAGTTCCTTTTATAAATTATTGCTTATCATTATGATTTATACATTCAATTGCTATGCATCATTTAGATTTAGATTTAGATCAAAGAAACTTTACCCAACATGAAATACACCTCAGACCTGCCCAGTTAAGAATACCATACATGTCAACCTCAACAGATAAACTTTATCTGTGTCCCACCAATATTCTATCTCTCCACCCCCCCCGCCCCAATTTTCCTACCCTCTTTCCTCTCCCACTCTCTGTCAACTTTGTCCCTAGTGTCCATAACAATTTTCAGTGCTTCTATGTCCTTCAGTCTTTTGGTCTCTGTCATAGAGTGTGGACAGTCAGTATATGTTAAGTGGAGACATACAATGTCTCTCTTTCATAGCTTGATTTATATCACTTAGCAATAAATTTTCCATATTCGTCCACTTTCTAACAAATGCCAGGGTCTTGTTGTTCTCTATGGCTGAATAGTATTCCATGGAGCCACACTAGGAGTTTTTAGTTCTTTTTTTTTTTTTTGGAGAAGTTTTTTCTATAGGGCGCATGCATGCGCCAGAAAGACAGAGAGACAGAAAGCGAGAAATCACCTCTTAGGGAGGATGGCCACACCGCAAACCCTTCTCCTCCATTCTCCTCTCGGGATGTTGGGCACACACGCACATGCACCGGTGTGAGTTTAAGCCACCAGGTTCAGAACTCGAACTGTGGTCGACTACGTGGGAGTCTAGCAACATAGCCATTATGCTAACTGCTGGTCCCATAGGAGCTTTTAGTTCTAACGGAAAATTTGAGAATGAGTTAATGATAGGTAAAAAGAAAACTAGCCCTGTAGTGCAGTGGTTAAATGTAAGGAGCTGGATCTCACATTGCTGACCTGGTTTGAATCTCAACACTGATTACTTGCACTTGCACTGAATGACATGTGCGTGCATTCTCAAAATTCTTATGGAATGGAGAAATGGAGGAAAAAGGATTGTGGTGTGCCCCTTTGGTGTTTTTTTTTGTTTCTTTCTTTATTTTTTTCTCTTTCTCCCTTTGTCTTGTAAGCACACATTTCTTCTGGCAATAAAGAAAATGAAATAAAATTAATCAACCAAAAAGAGAGAGAAAGAGAGAGAGAGTCAAATTTAAACTCTTGGGAAATAAATTGTAGAAGAAATATAATATACTCCATGACTGTGCTGTAAGCAATCCATATAGAGTTCATAATTATGTAAACTTTGGTTGTGGACTTAACCTAAGTGTATACTGTAATTACATTGGACAGATGGAGAAGAGATATTTGTGTCTTTTGGGGGTGCTTGTGGGGATGTGTTGAGAGGTAACTCATCTTCTGTAGAATAAAGTAAATATTTAAAATTTAAAAATCAAAAAACAGTATAATTACATTATTTAGAAAATGAACGTAAACACCAAAAGAAAGAATTAAAAGTGAAAAAGAAAAAGAGTTAAAAGTGGATACCAAGAGGAATCAAGGATAGGGGTTGGGGAATTGTGGGTTAAGGCACTGCTTTTTTGTCATGTTTTATTTTTTTAATTAGGTACATGCGTTACTTTGATAAAATTAAAACCAACTTTAAGACATAATGCATTAATTGGCCTTTTGCCAGTTAAAACATGTAGCAGAGATTAGTTGAAATCAGAAATGGGATGGAGCTGAGTTGAATAAGAGAGGCACATACCAAAGAACGGAAGGTGATGCTATTAGGAGAGGTGTGATTTATATTTCCAGTTCTTTTACAGATATTTCTATAGCCAGCCTTGGCTACATTTTAGATCTCACATCATAAACTATGTTAGAGCACTAATCATGTTTTCAAGCTGTACTAACTTGTCCAGAGACACTAGATTCTATAAGGCCAGTCACTACTCCAGCACACTAACTGTTGTCATCTCAGTCTAAGTGGGTTAATGCATCTTCATTGAGTGGCTAATTCAGTACTTTGACTTGTCGGAGGATTATTACATTGTTGAAAATATGTGGAGGGTAGGAGATAGAGAAGGCCATGTTGTCTTCTTTTTTAATTGCCTCAGTGTGTGTGTGCTCACCAGCCACACACACACACACCCACACACACACACACACATGAGAGACAGAGAGAGAATGACAGAGAGAGAGAAGGAGAAAGCACCCTCTGATGGGTCATAGTCATGACACAATCCCTTCTCCTCTATTTCTCAATCCTATTGAAATTTGGAGCACACAGGCATGGCATATTTTTCAAGCCACTAAAAGCTGAGATTTGAACTGCCGTCAGCCATGTGGGATTCAAACCCATTAACATTAGGCAAAAGGGCCACACACCCCCCTTTTTCTTTAAAAATTCATTTATTTAGGGGTTGGTAGGTGGCATGGTGGTTAAGGCACTGAACTCCCACATGTTTGATCACAGTTCAAGTCCTGGACCTGATGGCTTGCTTTCTCACTTTCTCTCTCTCTTTCTCTCTGGTCATATTAAAAACAATAATAAATAAAGTTGAACAGATAATTCTTTTTAAAATTTTTATTTATTTCGAGAGAAGGGCACCCTTGATAGAACCTTCATACCATGATTCTTTCCTGAGCCCTCCACCTAGCCAGGATCACAGGTGCACCCATGGGCTCACCAGGTGCATTCAAGTAAAACTAGGACATAAACCCAGTGACTTCTCGTATGACTCCCAGCATTGCACAGCAGTGCCTATCACCTGCACCTTAGTTGCTAGGCCTCGTTGCGTTCTTTCCTCCTTATGTTTCTGCAGGCCTGTAGAATTTAAATTACAAGTCTCCTGGGTAAAGATGATGTCCAATTGAACATTCTGAATTGCATCTTGCAATTGTTATTGCTCAATAAATATTATGGTAGCAATGTTTTGAGTACTGGGATCTTGCAGCTTAGATAGAACTGTCACCAGTTGTGGGAAATTAGCTTAAACTGCTGTCATATTTCTAGCTGACTCTCAAGTGTGGGGCCTGTGTTGGGTGCTCATCATGTGGTACTTCTCCAGCTTCACTTCTCAGGACAGTTCAGCTAACATGGGTCTCAGCTCTGTGAAAGTGAGTTTCTTTATGGATTATATGTGGGTTTTGTAATCTGTTTTACTGAGTTGGAGAGGGTGGATGGGGTTGGATGATGGGAAACAGGAGTAGTGTAAGCACACTACATTAAAGTTGTCAAACTTTCACATCCTTTTAAAATTTTATTTGTTAAGCAATCTGAACAGCTATTATGCCCCAAACACGATACTAGGGAGATTCACAGAGGTACACAGACATATCCCCACATCTCAAAATACCTACAGTTTGGATGGAGAGGCAGAGTTATGAATACTACTAGTGTCAGGTAAAATACTCTAAAAGAGCATGACCACTGGAATCAGAGGATCTGAATTTGAATTCCCTGCTTCCTAAGTATGTTTTGTTGTTGTTGTTGTTGTTTTGAGAGGTTTTTGCTATGGGGCACGTGTGCTCGCTAGAAAAACGGAGAGACAGAGAGATAGAAAGCAAGAACTCACCCTCCAGGGGGGATGGCCATGCCACAATCCCTTCTCCATTCTCCTCTCAGGATCTTTGGCAGACACACACACACACACACACACACACACACGTCACCCAGAGTGAATTTAAGCCACTGGGTCTGGGACTCGAACTGCAGTAGACTACATGGGAGTCCAGTGACGTAGCCATTGCACTAACTGCTGGTCTCCTAAGTAAGTGGTTTTAAATGAGTAAATTTTATAGAGGATTCTGTGAGATGGAAAAATAATAGTGATGATTAAATGCTCGCTCAGCAAAGCATCTAGCACATAGTAAGGCCTTAAAAATAAACTTATATTAATTTTTATTTAGTTATACTTACAATATTAAATTATTAATATCACAGAGAATAAGGAAAATGCCAGAACAAGCTGGAAGGAGTTCCTCTTGATGGTATTGGGGAAAGGAAACTGAGGAAGAGAAAACTGAGCTGAACATTAGAAGGTGAGCAAAATTTTTATCTTGTTGAAGAAGGAAGGAGAGAGTTTTTCAGCTTTTCAGACTTGGAATGTTACACACACCCCACAACCTCTTCTCCACTCTCCTCTCAGTCTCTTTGGCACACACACACACACACACACACACACACACACGTCACCCAGAGTGAATTTAAGCCACTGGGTCTGGGACTCGAACTGCAGTAGACTACATGGGAGTCCAGTGACGTAGCCATTGCACTAACTGCTGGTCTCCTAAGTAAGTGGTTTTAAATGAGTAAATTTTATAGAGGATTCTGTGAGATGGAAAAATAATAGTGATGATTAAATGCTCGCTCAGCAAAGCATCTAGCACATAGTAAGGCCTTAAAAATAAACTTATATTAATTTTTATTTAGTTATACTTACAATATTAAATTATTAATATCACAGAGAATAAGGAAAATGCCAGAACAAGCTGGAAGGAGTTCCTCTTGATGGTATTGGGGAAAGGAAACTGAGGAAGAGAAAACTGAGCTGAACATTAGAAGGTGAGCAAAATTTTTATCTTGTTGAAGAAGGAAGGAGAGAGTTTTTCAGCTTTTCAGACTTGGAATGTTACACACATTAACAAGGCATGAAGGTCTTTGACTTATTTAGGAATCAAGTAACCTTGGAGGTTTGTAGTAAGAGAGAATGCTGGAAAATGAAACAAATCCTCACTGGGACATGCCTGGAATGCCATAGGAAAGGAATTCAAATTGTATGCTGTTGGTAGAGAAATGAGTTAGCTGTTACCTAGTTGAGCAGAGATCAGGAAGATACTTCTGAGCTTCTCCCTGGACACTGGGAATGTGGGAAAATCAGTTGATACCACAAAGTAACTGGGGGGAATTGTGTTGCCATTCTTGTGGAACCCAATAAGAAGTTCTGGTTAACAAAGAAAATAATGACTTTTATTTTGTAAGTTAATGATTAGTCCTCAAGTTTATCAATTTTTTTCTTCTCAAAAATTTTAAATCAGGGACCAGCAGTTAGCATAATGGCTATGTCGCTGGACTCCAATGTAGTCGACTGCAGTTTGTGTTCCGGACCTGGTGGCTTGAAACTCACACCAGGCACGTGTGCGTGCATGCCCAAGATCCCGAGAGGAGAACGGAGGAGAAGGGATTGCGGCATGGCCATCCCCCCTGGAGGGGGGGGCATTTCTTGCTTTCTGTCTCTCTGTCTCTGTCTGTCTGGCGAGTGCACATGCCCTACAGCAAAAACCTCTCCAAAAAAAAAAAAATTAAATCAATGGTTATATTTATTATTTTTCCTTTAGGGTGCATACTTCCACTAGAGAAAGAGAGGGAGAAAGATAAAGATGAAAAGTGAGAAAGCACCCCCAAGGGGAATGGCCATGCCACAATCCCTTCTTCTCCATTCTCTTGGGTTTTTGGGCATGCTCGCACAGGGGCTGGTGTTTTTCAAGTCACAGTGTCTGGTGCTCAAACCATCCATTTGGGATCTACCACCTTAACCACCTCCATGCTACCACCTGCCCCATCAATGGTTACGTTTGACGTCACAGGCAGTAACACAGAAATAATTTGACTTTCAAAAGGATTCCTATGTGTCAAGCCAGTAAATCATGAGTTATACTATATGCTTTCAGCATAAGGATACATTGGGAATATTAATATGCCACACACTCTCGATAGCGCCTCAACATTCTCACACATTTTTGCAGGAGTTGTAGAATCTATAGCAGTGATTATTAATAACTTGGCAAGAAAATCTTTGTACATTTGTGTTGTTTTGTATTTGCACCTGCTTAAATGACCTCTCGTGTATATTTAAAGGATTTGTTTGGCTTATCTGTAAGCCACACATCAGGAGCTAGTATAGAATATTTACATAATGCCAAATTTGGTTGAAAAGTCAGCAGATCAAATTTAAAACAAGATATCCATTTTAAGTAGCAACACTTTTGTACTCCTCATTCATAGATTTACTCTGGGATCTATCCCAGAATTAAGTGGGTATTGCACATGCCTCAGACTAGAAGCAAGGGAAGTAGCAATCTTACAGCTCTTTTTGACATTCATTATTATAGTTTTAGTTAGGATTATTTCTGTTAATACTGTCAGCCGTGGTCTTGAACTCTGAAGGTTATAGGAAGATGAACTGGTCAAGAGTTTGCATGAAGGGGTTTAATGGAGCTGAGTGAGCAGCATAAGCCTATCGAGAGACTTCTGGCTGTACCCGAATCAGTCTTGCAGGGTTAAATGAGTCTAGATAACTTGCAAAGCATCTTACGCACCACTTCATGTCTACACCTGGTAACTACTGGACATATTTCATTGTATAATTTCTCTACGGAACCCTTTCAAAATCAGTTACTACACCGTTGGTCATCCATTCATTCATTTAACATTTTTGTCTTCTTTCTGTGTGTCAGGCACTGTGCTTCTTAGAATAGAGTGTGGTTACCTGTTATTCTTTCCCTCTCTGCACTAGCTGGAATAGGTATAATAAAAATTCAGCATGAGCCAATCCCATAGTACAGTGGTTAAATGTAAGACAACATAAAGATACATTGGTAATATTTATTTATTTAATTATTTTTAGATATTTTTGTTCTAGGGCATGTGTGCTCACCAAAGAGACAGAGAGAGACACATACAGAAAGAAATCACCCTACAAGTGGGTGACCATGCCACAATCCCTTCTCCTCCATTCTCCTCTCAGGATTTTGGGTACGCAAGCACACGCACCTGGCATGAGTTTAAGCATCCGGGTCCGAGATTCAAACCGCAGTCGACCACATGGGAGTCTAGTGACATAACCATTATGCCATCTGCTGGTCTCTACATTGAGAATATTAACAGCCACAGTTTTGAGCCATTTGGGACAGCAGAATGAAAAGATAAGATGGGACCAGCAATTGGCGTAATGGCAATGTCACTGGACTTCCAATGTAGTCTACTGTAGTTTGAGTCCTGGACCCAGTGGCTTAAACTCACGCTGGTCACGTGTATGTGCGTGCCCAAAATCCTGAGAGGAGAATGAAGGAGAAGGGATTGCGGCATGGCCATCTCCCCTGGTGGGTAATTTCTTGCTTTCTGTCTCTCTGTCTCTCTCTGTCTTTCTGGTGAGCGCACGCACCCTATAGCAAAAACGTCTCAAA
>NW_006159991.1:19773-21753 GCF_000334495.1 Tupaia belangeri chinensis | reverse complement strand
TATTTGGGTTATAATAAAGAAAAATAAACTGCAATCTTGTTTAATTGCTAATATGTTGGATCTTATTATGCAGTTGACTAATATAGTTTAAAATACTACATGAGATGGCAAAAATATTGAAAGTAAATTTTAAGAAAAGTGAAAAATAATTATTTGTAACCCTACCCTTCTAACATAACTCTTAAAATTTGTGTGTGATCTTTGGGCCTCATCTGTGTACACATATGTTTATATAATTGTAATGAGTTTATGCACTATTTGAACTTTGGCTTTTAAAGATTTAATCTTTTTTTTTTTTTTTTGAGAGGTTTTTGCCATAGGGCGTGTGCGCTCGCCAGACAGACAGAGAGAGACATAGAGACAGAAAGCGAGAAATCGCCCTCCAGGGGGGATGGTCACGCCACAATCCCTTCTCCTCCATTCTCCTCTTGGAATCTTGGGAATGCACGCACACACGGCCGGCGTGAGTTTTAAGCCACCGGGTCTGGGACGTGAACCGCGGTCGACTACGTGGGAGTCCAGAGACATAGCCATTACACTCAGTGCTGGTCCCAAGATTTAATCTTATATAATACATATTCTACTATGTTTTAACACAGTTGTCATAGTAATTTTTAGTGGCATTATATAGTATCTATTTTCTCCCCTGTGGGAGAGAGAGAAAGATAGGTAAATAGGTAGAGAGAAAGAGAGAGAGAGAGAAAGAAACAGCCCTCAGAGTGTATGGTCGTGCCACAGTCACCATTTCCTCCATTCTCCTCTTGGGAGTTTGGGCATGCACGCTCATGTACTCGATGTGTTTTTCAAGCTCCCTGGTTCAGGACTTGAACAGCTCAGTTGACCATGTGGGATCTGGCTGCCTTAACCACCATGCCACCAGCTGGCTCTATATATACCATATACCATTATAAGGTGTTGCTGTACTATGATTTACAAATTTATGCAAAGGCTGTATTTTTAAAAAATTAGGTTTATTAAGTGATCTGTTGACTTTTTGATGAAACTGGTTGGGCCTGGGAGACTCTTTTAAATGTTTAGCTTGAACTGGAACTAGGTACTTGGTAGGAGAAGTATATAATAATAAATGCTAGCTGGCAGGACCAGCAGATGGAGTAATGGTTATTATGTTGCTGGACCTGCACACAGCTGGCTGCAGTTTGAGTCCTGGACGCGGTGGCTTAAAACTCACGCTGGGCGCATGTGTGTACGTGCATGTCCAAAATCCTGAGAGGTGACTGGGGGAGAAGAAACTGCGGTGAGGCCATCCTCTCTGGGGGGGTGATTTCTTGTTTTCTGTCTGTCTCTCTGGCGAGTGCATGAGCCCTATAGCAAAAAACAAAAACAAAAACAAAAAAACAAAACAAACAAAAAAACTATCAAAAAAATTCTAGCTGGCTTTATTATTATTACTAGAATTGGACTCGACTCTCTCTATAGATGGGAGAGTTTAGAATAAGATCTGGTTTGAAATGGCAGCTGGAGCAAGTTGGAAAAAAAATGATGTGAACAACTTCAATGAGCTATAATCAGTCAATACCAATGGGCCACTTGTAAGACATCTAGTGGTCAGCTGTAAGGTTTGTGAGCTGTGCCTATTCTTCAGAAGTTCTGGGCTGGCATGCCAGCTCAGCTTCCTTCTATTCCTCACGTTTAACCATGCGCCCTCTCCCTTTACTCTGACTGCTTTGCTCTGTTTTGGACATTTGATGTTTCTTTTATGGGGCTTAAGAATTACATGTGAGCTTGTTTCGTGCTTTAGATGTTCTGATAGGATGAGACCACTAAGAAGAGCATTCTGTATAAAAACTTTCAAGTTTCCCCCCTGAGGGATGATTTCTCACTTTCTGTCTCTCTGTCTCTCTGGTGAGCACACATACTCTATATAGCAAAAACCTCTCCAAAAAAACCCAAAAAACAAAAAACAAGAAAAACTTTCAAATTTGCCATTTAGTACTATTTTAGCTAGAAGTCTAATTCAGC